>NC_073694.1:59849862-60179352 GCF_029784165.1 Wyeomyia smithii
CCCTACGTGAGTCCCGTAATAGGATTGTGTTCACTTCACTCTGATTTTACCGTAAACTCTCCCGTAATAAGCACCAATGATCGCGGTGAATAGCATAATGTATATTATATAAATTTCACTCCAAATTTAAAACTTCTATTAACATTTTACTAATTCGAGCCAAACTTCCTCACTAAATTGTTAGAATAGTGTATGTTGCTGACATGTATGTAATTATTGAAAAATAATTGGTGTCCATTCTGTTAAAGCACTCAGAAGCTTTACTTTGTTCCATTTTCCTCTAATTTTAAACCAACCGTTCTCTTTTTTTTCCTGTATGGGCTTCCTCACTGCGTAGATCTATTGTGAGATATGCCCGGGTGTCTGCTGTATTCCGCACTTCTGTTAATAGCAATACCTCTATTGAGAAGTGGCATGCTTATTATTATTGTTCATCAGTGCTTGTGTGTAATGTGCTACTCTTCCTTACACGCTTACTGTTCTACTATACCGATACTCGTTCCTCTTGCCAAATATCACCAATTATAATTCCCTGGAGAAGTTACGTCGTGCGTCCTTCTGGCCAGTTTAATTGATAAGAGAGACTAATTTTTTGTTAAAAGGAAGTCACGCAAAGGCCTTTTTAGATTCCAGCGTAAAGGAAGGGTAACTGGTGGGGAGCCTGAGAATAAACCCGTACTTAAGTCCTTTTTGACATCGGATGGCCTGATTCTACTAAGATTCGAACCCATGACCATCCGCTTGACAAAGCGGACTCTGTAACCTTGCGGCTACGCAGCTCCCCATAACCGTTCTCTTAACCGTTATGTACTCGGCAGGGTACCCGGGTACCTTTTTAGACTTTATTGCTTCAAAAACCAAAGATAACGTCAACATAGACAGCTGAAACTTATGGAATGCTCCTAACTAGTGGAAATAAACCATTTTCCATCATAAGTCTGTTTGTAGAAACAAGGGGGGTCGAAGGGGGGGGCTTCGAAATTTTTTACCACATAAGTACTCGGCAGGGTACCCGGGTACCCACAAATGAAATGCTTCTTGCTTATTCATTTCTTGACCGATTTTCGATCTTGGCCTATCAAAAGATTGGAAAATCTGTCTACTTTCAGAATCTGGGATCGACATGAACCTGTAACCACATCTGGTTCCTGTAAATCCGGATCTACGGGAGCATGTTTCGGTGAGACAAATTAGTACAATTGTCAATAAAACCGAACAACATTGGTATCAAAATTCTTGAAATCACTCCGGGAATCGATCTACATCCATTTCGAGTCCAACTGGTGAGTTGTCCTCGAAATGATCTTACCGGAGCAGATTCCCGTGGGGCCCTAAATGGCCACCAAAATAAGTGGATAGAAATCCTAGCAATATGCATATCAAAATTCTTGAAATCACTCCAGGAATCGATTTACATCTATTTAGAGTCAAACTGATGAGTTGTCCTCAAAATGGTCGCACCGGAGCAGATTTCCGTGAGGCCCTATATGGCCACCAACATGATTGGATAGAAACCCTAGCAATATGCATATGAGCAAGTTATTGGCAAAGAACTCCGATCAACAACTGCAGCTGATACATCTACCTCGTTCAAACGAGACTCAACTGGAAGAGTACCACAAGCTGGCGTCTGCCACATTTGCAAAAATTTGGACAATAAACGCAGGAAGAGAAAGAAGACGTGTACAGCATGCTGCAAGCCAATATGCAACGAGCACAGCAAGGACATTTGCAACGATTGCTAATTTTGTTATTTGTTTTTTTTTTTTCATATTACTAAGTTTTTTTATATTTGTTATGTTTCAGCCTGAACTTGAAATAATATACGATTTGCAATGGACCAGAAAACTCTAAATAAAAATATAAAGCCTTTATCATTACATTCTGAACTGAAAAAGCTTCGAATAAGATTTTGAAATAGCCTTCTGGAGACAAATTGACAGATGAACTCAAAAAAGATTCCTGGAGTGATTTCAGGAATTTTGATATACATATTGCTAGGGTTTCTATCCACTCATGTTGGTGGCCATATAGGGCCCCATGGGAATCTGCTCCGGTACGACCATTTCGAGGACAACCTATCAGTTGGACTCTAAATAGATGTGAATCGATTCCTGGAGTGATTTCAAGAATTTTGATATGCATATTGCTAGGGTTTCTATCCACTCATGTTGGTAGCCATATAGGGCCCCACAGGAATCTGCTCCAGAGTGGTCATTTCAAGGATAACTCGGAAAATGGACTCAGAATTTATGAAAGTCAACTTCTGGAGTGATTTCATGGATTCCGATACTAATATTGTTTGGTTTTATTGCCAATTGTTAAAATTTGTCTCGCATCTGGAACCTGGCCCCGGAGATCCAGATTTGCAGGAACCATATGGGGACCAATGGCTCTTTAGGTCCCGTATACTAAAAATAGACAAATTTTCCAATCTTTTGTCGGGTCAAGATTGAAAATCGGTCAAGAATTAAAGAAGTAAGAAGCATTTCATTTTGGTGGGTACCCGGGTACCCTGCCGAGTACATACGTGTGTTAAAATTGCCGAGTACATAACGGCTAAAAACGTTATATTTTCCTAACATTTCAACTGCTTGTTAAAATATCTCGCGAAAGCGCTACTAACTATGAGATTTCAGTTAAGTGAGATTGGCTATCTCTTCCCGAAAGCACTATCTGTTATTTTTTCAAACTGATTTGTTAGTCGCTATCGTATCTATTTGATAAAGTTGCTTAAAAGAGTAAAAGCTATTATTTCATACTGTTTAAAAGTTCAACCACAGTTCAAGGTTAATTGAAGAAAGTTATCGGTGCTATGTCATAAATCTTTTCGTAGAAACCTTAGTCATATTCGTCATTGTATTTGGTATCTTCGAGCGTTTTTATAAAGCTGTGACAGATGCCTTCGAGATGCCTCAAGAAAGCTATGACAACCAATCATTCACAAATATAAACTTTCATATATTTTAATATATGATTCTCTCCTAAACTGGTCGAAAATTTGCGGAAAAAAGTTCTTCTTGAATTAGGTTGACACTGAGTTATATTTTCCCTGTTTGAAGTATAATGGGCTGTTTGTAGTGAAGTGTAGTGTAGTGTTGTGTAGTGTAGTGTAGTGTAGTGAACCTTACGTCGTTTTTGTGAGGTTTTATTTTATAGAAAATAAGCTTCATAATTTACATTTTGTTCCAATGAATTAAACGTGAAATCCTTCATTGGGTATATCAAGCCTAAGCAAAGTGTAACGGTGATGTCTCAGATGTAGGCTGGTCCGATCATGGTTCAATGCTGGTCCGATGATGATACAAAACAGGCCTTCGCGTTTCACCAATAATTCCAACTTTAAAGCAAATATTTCATATAGAAAGTGCTCCTACATTGAATTGAGATGTTGCAGAAACATATTACTGAAAAATATACTGCAATATTTAAATATTTGATTCTTAAAGCACTGCTTGAAAACAAGCCTTGATAACAATTGTAAGGGCAATTTGTGCTTGAAAATAGTTCATTTTTCAAAACATTTCTAATAGTAGTAATATTTAAGCATCTGGATGAAACCTTCTGAACATCATCAGAAGAAGTTATTTGATGATGCTGCTACATATTTGACACATTTTTTTGTTCAAAAGTTAAGAAATCTCGCATATAAAAAAATGGTCCAATCATGGTACATTTTCTGACTGGTCCGATCATGATACAACACCCTACATGCAGAAAATGCTCGATCCCGAGCAGGAGAAAATATCATTATAATATCACAACCAGTTATTGGAAATACACCTCATTTTGATCTTAATATGGTTTACATAGTTGGTAAAATAACAAAAAATAATACCAAAATGTTGTTCCTTCAAGACTATATGAATAACAAAGCTTGATATTTCAATAACAAACCAAGAATTTGCATTAAAAATCACGGAAATAACCGTTTCAGATATTTTCAACTTATTGAACACTGATAGAACAATTACCACTTAAAAACTTACTTTTAATCAGGTATTTTAAAATCATCTCAAACATCTCTTTGAAGGCATAGCGAGATATGATATCAAAATTTTATGATATTTTCATATGCACGTTTGAAACGTGAATATCTTTCGAATAACACGATAAGTCCTCATAACTAAGTATATTATTGATGAGTTATGATTTTGTTATCCTCTCCTGCCCGGGATTCGTCGAACTGAGTCGAGTAGTATATGATATTCGGCCATTTGGATCACTTTTCTACCTTTTAATTAGCCAGTGATCGTTGGGAGAAAGTCAATATGCTTACTTTCATTATGTGATTTCACATTTTTATGAACAACGGACAAAGTAACAATCCGATTACAATGAAATTCAATAGCAACCTATAGGGCAACTATACCTTTCATTTGACACAAATTTTGTGAAAATCGCCTCGGCCATCTCTGAGAAAAATGAGTGAGTTTAAACAACTTCAGGATAACTTTTCTTTACATAACTTTTGAACCATATGTTCAATCATAACGAAATTAAAAAGTTAAGGGTTTTGGAGACAGCCCGATCATTTGAAACCAGTTTTTTTTTGAAATCGGTTATGTGGTTCCTGTGCACACGAAGTTAATCTTAAGATGGTTCATAGAAGCCTATGGGAGCCGTACAGTCCAGGTGTGCCAGAATAAAGGATACGAAACGTCAACTGAAATGAGCGCTTCAGAAGATTCTGTAAGGTCAAACATCAATGCAAACACTTCATCCATGTTTAGAGATTAAGTATTAGGTCCAAATGATTCCTTCTCTTATCACCAATAAAAGTATTCACAACGGGAGTTGATTCAGTGGGTACAACTTGGGCAAAGCACCAGCACGAATCCGAAAGATTTAGGCCTCCGCACAGCATATGAGTATTATGCACAAATAATGATACTGCTACAGAAGAAACCAAACTACCAAGCTTCTCTATGATCAATAATATGAACTGAACAGAGAGTGGATCTGGAAGTATTTTTGACAGCTATGAGAACGCCTCCTCCTCTATTAATCTTTTCCGAAACGCAATCCTTCCTGAATACACAATAGCTTTGGTCAAACAACTGCATGGAATTGATATTGTCTTTCAGCCAAGTCTCCGTCAAGACGATGACTTCGTACTCACAGGTAGAGTAATGAAAAAGGATCCAATAGTTATTTTTAAGCCCCGAACATTTCGGTAGTAAACCTGTTATTTATTTTTTCTTTTATATCCGGCTTTCACTATACGTTTGTAGCATATTTGTAGCAAGAAACGGGATCGGGCGGTTTTAAAAACTGCAGCACTCTATAACCTGATTATGGGATAAAGCTCTTATGACGAATACACTGTGCAAGTACAATAAAAGAGCTGATAGGTTGATTCTGGGAGAGCAATTTCAAAAACTGCTTGGTTTCGAGAAGACGATGTGGTATGACAGCTCTTGCTAGCGGTTCTTGGGATGAGCAGGTGAAGCACGCTAACACTAGTCATGCTGGTGATCGATTGGATTCTCGATTCAGGAGTTGGGAAATAAGGCATTCTTGCACCGGAGATTCGACCATTTGGGTTCAGCGATTATGGGCAATGATAGAAACGACGACAAAGATCTCCGAAGAAGAAGTATATTCTTTCATACTAAAACCATGTGCTCTGGTTTCCTTCCACAATCCTTGCGATAATTTGTCCATTGTGACTATTCCGACATCCGTTGGGAACGAAGATTCTGATACCGCGCTCCCTTCGCGACCAGAGCGTGTTCACTGTTCAATGGAAGTGATCACAGGGCGAAGCGGACGGGGGCGCAAACTTCTTGATAAGTTCCTTGACTTTATTACCGGTTTTCGGGGTTTGAATGTTCTATAGCAGATTTTGAAGATTGTAACGATTCGGTGCTAGGCTAGATTGGATTTTCAAAATCAAGAGAGATGAAGCTGGGAACGTCGATCGGTACAAAACCTTCTCGCTCACCAAGGAATATTCACAATGCCAAGGCTATGACTGAGCAAAGATGACCACGGTTCGTGTGCTGTTTGTGGAGGCGAACCCAATGCATGAGCCAGATGAGATCAGAGATATTCATGCGGCAACCTGATAGATTAGAGCGTAACCGTGGGTTGGTCTTTTGAAGTAATTCCTTTATAAACTGCGGAAGGTATCTGGTAGCCACAGAGTTACAGAGTCCGATGGTCGTGAGTTCGAATTTTGTTCAGAAGCAGGCCATTTTTGATTATCAAAGGACTTAAGCTTGGGTTTATTTTCAGGCTCCTAATCACCACCACCTCCCCCCAATTTAGTCCGAATCCCCGTTTGCTTTCTCACGGTGAGGTAGAGAACATTTAATAAATGAAATTGAAATAAATAACTTGCGTGAACATTTGTACGTCTCTGGGGTTTGGTTGGGTAGACAGATGCGCGCGTCGTTGCTCTTTCGTAATCAATAGGAGTAGATTCGCGATTTATACGAGGAATTCGAAAAAGGAACGCGACAAACAACTAACACAAATCTCCTCCATATCCGTGATGCTTGTGAAGTGTGCAAGAGTATATCAGGCCTCTAGTAGCAACAAGTATCAAACTAACCTTCCTTTCCTTTCTTCCTTCCTTTGATCTACGTTCTGGACCGGCAGGCATCGGTACTAATTAGTATGCAGCTATCATTGGAGAATGCACATCGATAGCTTAAATTTCATGCGTACCTGGCGCTATCATCGAAACCGAACACTAGCGCTGCTGTTAATTTGGAACCTATTTTTGTACTTCTGCTGATATGATTGGGCTACAAAAATGTGATAGAATTTACATTAACCCTCTAGTGCCCAAATTAATTTCTAAACGGACTTCGATAAAATCATTATAAACCATTATAAACACTTTTTAAGTATTTATTAAAGCTTTTCGGAACTTCGACTGAAGCCCGCCAAATGGCGGCATTGGGCACTAGAGGGTTAACTATAGAACAAACACTAATTACACGCATAATTATTTTCCTTTTTTTCCCACCTATACACCACCAGACATCTCCTCCGCGCAGATCCACTCACTCAACCTGGACCACCACAAGCTGAAGCTAACGTGGATGATGGACTGGTACCGGAAGGAGGTCCTGTTCCACGTACAAAACACCTTCCAGCACGGACGGTACAAATTCTTCGCAATCGGGTTCTCTCCACGGGGCGAACTGAAGCGAACCGACCTGTGTGTGTTCACCGTCAGCGGTGCTGGAATGTTCCATCAGGTGCTCGATACGTACACCTCACGGGACTTCAATCGGCTCTACGCGGACTCAACACAGGACTGTTCGGTAATGCGAATCGATGACAGTTCGATTGCTTTTCGGAGGAAATTTGACACCTGCGACCCGCAGGATGTGGCAATCCACGGGGGAACCATGTATGTGGTCTGGTTGAGGGGCAAAAAGGAAATGGATTTTTCTGCCAACTGGACAGTAATGCCGAAAATCGGAAAAGCCGATCAAGGCGTTCTTCCAGTACAAATTTTAAGGGCAGATGTTATCACGGTTCCGGAGAAAAAATCCACCGTCAAAAAGGTGGACATTGCGTTGAACCAAGCGATCATTCCAGCTGTTGAAACCACCTACTGGTGCAAAGTTCAGCGGTTAGAACCGTGGTTGCTTGAGCGGAAGCATCACATTGTACAGTTTGAACCCGTTATTACGAATGAGCATGTGGTTCATCATATGGAGGTATTCCAGTGTGTAACGGACTCAGCTCAGGACATACCGATTTATGAGGGAAGTTGCGCTGATATGCCACCAGAGGCTAAAAGTTGTAACAAAGTTATGGCCCTTTGGGCCATGGGAGCCGCAGCGTTTACGTACCCAGACGAAACGGGTCTACCAGTTGGAGGGAAGAACTTTAACCCATTCGTTCGTCTGGAAGTACATTTCAATAACCCGGACCTGAAGACTGGGATTGTTGACAGCTCTGGCATGCGGATCAGTGTGGTTTCCAAACTGCGAAAATATGATGCTGCCATCATGGAACTAGGATTGGAGTACACCGATAAGATGGCAATTCCACCAGGACAAGTGGCTTATCCCCTAACTGGTTACTGCGTAGCGGAGTGTACTAAGATTGCACTACCCTCAGGTGGTATTACCGTATTCGGTTCCCAACTGCACACTCATCTGAGAGGTGTTCGTATTTTAACGAGACACTTTCGAAAGGGAATTGAATTGAAAGAACTCAATCGGGATGATTTTTACTCCCACCATTACCAAGAGATTCGTCAACTACGCTATCGGCCGAAAGTTTTACCGGTAAGAGATACCTAATTCAAAAAACCTTGAAGAAGATTTTAATATTGTTATATGCCAGGGTGACGCACTGATGACGACCTGCTATTACGACACCCGAGGCTATGAAACGGCAACTCTGGGAGGATTCTCGATAAGCGACGAGATGTGTGTGAATTACATCCATTACTACCCAGCCACGAAGCTTGAGTTGTGCAAAAGCGCTATTTCTGAGAAATCACTGTATAACTATTTCAAATATATGAAAGAGTAAGTTCAAATGATCGCTTCATTTACACCTATTATGAACTAAAAAACATTTGCTTGATTTTTCAGAGTGGAACAACAGGCTTCCGTGCTACCGGATGGTGCCCGATCTACAAACTATCACAGCATCCATTGGACCAAAACTCGGGCTGATCAACTGTTCGAGTATTATTTAGAGGAGCCACTTAGCATGCAGTGCAATCGATCGGAAGGTTCCCGTTTCGAAGGTTTCGAATGGGAAGGAACGCCTGTGACAGAGTTCACTCCACCACGAGGTACGCTCAAGGAAAACTGTCCTATTCCTGCTGAACTAAATTGGTTCAAACCACTCGAGGTGGGAAAATGCGACGTTTTCGGAGAGTGCATTTATGCGGAGGAGAAAATCAAGGAATAAACATGTACATAAAGCAAAAAAGTTTAAGCCAAAATTCAAAAACCATCTTGAAATATGATTAGATTTTTCGGTTTTGTTTCCTGCACCAAATAGTTCTCATGAATAAAAACATTTGTATAAATCTTATACCCACCAGAAACTTGCGTTTATTCATTGCGCACTATCGATATGGATGGACTTGATTCGCTGCCTTGATGTTAGTTTTTATTCCGGAGGGCATCTTGCCGAGCGGTCCAGCACCGGAGGGTGAAACAGCACTCATCGGGGAAGCTTGTCGAATTGTAGGAGGTATCATGATTCCTGCCCCCGGTACACCACCGGGTCCCACGGGTAGGGTGAGACCATTGCCCAGTCCAACGGCAGCCACAAGCGCCTGGGTATCAGCCATCGAGCTGGTTTGCTGAATACCGGGTCGGGATGACGCTTCTGTGTCCCATTCTTCCTTTGCCTTGCTGACAATGTCCCATATATGCGAGATTACTTTAGTATACTGAGCCACCTGTTTTAGTGCCGTTTCCGTTTGAAGATTATTGGCTTTCGCCTCGTGGGCTGCCATTCGTGATTCCGCTCCCGGATCTGGTTTTGTTCGCAGATAGTCTGGTACGAGATCGTGCGAGAAAACCGGAATGCGGCCCTCGGTGAGTTGCAGTAAAGCTTCATCTCGTTCGGGCGTCAGCAGCAACGGTAAAACCGTGAGGTTACGGAGAGGAGTTCCGATTTCGGAAGACAAAATTTTTGTCAAACCAGTGAGCTGTAAGGAGGGAACTACGTTCAACAAACTTAATAATAACTCATCACTAAACAAATTATACATGACTGGAAATCAATGCAAAGTTATCCAGGAAAGTTGGCCAGTTGATAGTCTCGTATTCTGTTTCAAGCCGATGGATCATTGCTCCAATGGAATGCTTCAAATCGTTTAACCGGTTCAGGACGGCTTCCAGCAGCATATCCAACTGTTTCTCTTCGCGTTGCATCGTAATTCCAGTAATTTGTAACTAGTTATGTGTGGGTAAAACTTAGAAAAACTTCTAACTATTGAAAGTTATCGATAGAAAGCTATTTTGGCAGGTTTTTGGATTTTTATTAGGCGAGTAAAATAAATAAGACACACTATAAACAAAAATTCTATTCTGATTTTGCTCTAAAATAAAACAAATCACATATATGTCACATTGATAACACTGCCCTGTTGGTTTGTAAATCCAGGCATTTTTCTTAGCGGGATCGCCCATAACGGTTGCCGGGAATTTTTCTTCGAACCCGATTACGGGCTAGAACTTGCCGATGTTTTAAAAACCTATCCCTCAATAGTTTAGATAAGGCTATTTTATTTGGATGAATTATTCAAAAAACCTGCACTATATTAACTCATATAGTATTTTCAAAATTTTGAAAAATTATAATAGATTGCCTTTATCCAGCTTTTTACGCACCATAATGTTGCAAAGTTCGTAATAAATTCCCACCCTTTTGACAACTCTGCTTACGTCAGTTTGAAGTCTTCATATATTTTATCAAAAGAAAAATATATCTGGCAACATCTGTGTTGCCAACTTTTCAGAAATCTGAAATCTGACGTAAGCAAAGAGGTTCGCATATTACGAACACGCATTATAGATCATTGCACACGAAAAATAACCTCACTTTTCTGACACTTCCCACGGGTTTGTTTACAAGATTTTCCATCCATTTTTTATGTGATAGGAGTGAAAATGAATGATACGAGTACGAAAAAGATGAAAAAACTCTCCGCCTATGCGAGTTCATTACTGTGATCTTTTGGTTTATTCTTGGGAACGCAATTTCTAACAAGACAGTTTCGCATTTTTATTCGAGCCGAAAATTTTACTATTTAAACAAACCCGCGACAACTGTCAAATCTCTTTCTTCTTCTTGTTTTGTGACGTCATCGTGCAATGATCTATAGCGACCGCCATTATGGTGCGTAAAAAGCTGGATAATGCGCGTTCGTAATTTGTGAACCTCTCTGCCTACGTCAGATTCGTGGTTTCTGCAGTTTTGGCAATATTAATATTTCCAGATTTATTGTTCTTCGTGCGAAATACATGAAGAGTCAAACTGACGAAAGCAGAGTTGTCAAAATAGTAGGTAACATATTACGAATTTTTATTATAGCGTCCGCCATTATGGTGCGTAAAAAGCTGGATATAAGAGCGGCAACATGTAATTCGGATTTAGGCGAAGACGAGATAACACAAGTGTCAGATCTTTTCATATAGAGTTCTCCAGGCGCGTTTGTATTAGTGCGATGTATTCGATTTTTCTTTGTTAGCTGTAAGAATTTTTTGTCACCTGTGAGAACTGTCATCTAAAAGAGAGAATAAAACACTACCGAGTTTGATTCACACTCTTACAAATTTCAATATATAGTGTAAAGCGGGCCTTGTCAACGTGTTCGTGTGTTTTCGCTTGGAGAACTCTATCCAGCTTTTTACGCACCATAATGGCGGGTGCTATAATGCGCGTTCGTAATTTGTGAACCCCTCTGCTTACGTCAGATTCGTGATTTTTGCAGTTTTGGCAACATTAATTTTGCCAGATTTATTGTTTTCCATGCGAAATACATGAAGAGCCAAACTGACGTAAGCAGAGTTGTCAAAAGGGTAGGTAACATATTACGAATTTTTCATTATAGCGTCCGCCATTATGGCGCGTAAAAAGCTGGATACCTTAAAAGCAAAAAAAAATCTGGGAATTATTTGACAGTCATTTCGTGGGACTGAAGATCATTTTTCGGATAAAATTCTTGAGTTACCCAATAATCAAGGTAACAAAACTCCTAAACTTTGCACGAAATTCGAAATGATGACCTTTCTGTAAGACAGAGAAAATAAAATCTGAATAAATTTGGGTCATTTATGGTAAATCTTATTTGTCGTTTTTGTAATGAACGCAGTTTACAACAAAAGAGCAATGTTTTTCAATAAGAAACTGTTACAGCCCTTTGAAATTTGGCTGTCTTGTCTTAATAAGGAAGTGCAGTTTATACGGTACATTATACTTAATTGGGATCATAACTAAATCAGGGGCTGAGAGTTACTTCTCATAGTAATTTTTCACACAGATCAGGTAATAAAAAAGCTGGGGAATGCTACAATAGATCTAATTTATAGTCGCGGTAGCTAAAACCCAAAAAAAATGCTAAATCTAGAGTATTGGACAATAAAACTGACTATCTGGGTACATGTTCAGAAATCTAGATAGTCCAGATGAAGCAGTCTAATGCAAAACCAACGAGATGGCAGCATTACCTAAATTCTACACGTTTATCAGTCAGCAACGCATCGGGGCTATATTTAAACCAAGACAGATACTCTTAAGTCGAGCAGACACTTCATTCGTTCAACATAGATGGAGACCGAGATGTGCAAAACCTACAAAAGAAAACCACTGACGAATTTTTTGTCACCATTCACGCGTTTGTAGCTTCTTATGAGATTTAGTGTTAGTGTTGGTAAGTTGCAAAGACTTTTCTAGTTTTAGTAGCTTGCTCATATGAAAAATGTAATGGAAACAAATACCGCTCTGAATTCCTACACACTAGGACTCGCTGATAACATCGACTATTCTATGAAACGTTTTAAAACTCAATTCATGACTTTTTACTAAGTTTCCAGCAGCTGAGCCGTCAGCAACCTTTTCGGTAATTTATTTGCTTGATGAGCGTTCGTTTTTTTTTTAATTTTCGCTGAAACGTCGAACAACGAAGATAGAATAAGAACTTCGGTTACTTTAAGCTGTGTAGAATTTTTTTCCCTGTCGTGCCCAAGTATCTACACATAAAACAGCACCGTTCAAGAATAAAAAAAATATTTATCGGATGCTTAACGGAGAGTAAAAAAATTGTTTGTCGGATGTACCATATTGAATGCAGTCATTGCTTCCAGATAGATTTTGAACGTATCCAATATCGATGTTTTGCTTCCGTATCTGAAAAATGCAGTCTTCGGAATCCGCCCAATATACACCACGAGCAATTAAGTTAAAAGCGATCTGATTTTACTGTAAAAATATCATGTTCCTCCTGGAAAACAAAATATGAAAGTGGAAGTGCTAATATAAAAAATTGAAGACTTATACCTCAATCCAGTGCACTATCCCATTCAGTGGATTATTGGTTCTAGTTTCTTGACGCATTTTCAATCCTCTGAAGGGGTTTTATCTTTTATTGCGGGCGATGCTCTGATAAAATCTGCAATAGATGTCTTCGTTTTTTTTTTTAATTTAAATATTATATATAAAACCTACCATGACTGAGTTCTGTATGAGGCTGGTTATACTTGGTAAGTATTTTTGTTTCTAATTTATCCCATGTTTCAAAGAATGGACGTGTACCAAACGGATCAGCATATTTTGCTACTGTTTGCAGCCTGTTTTCATTTTTTATCATTTATTAATTTATACTTACTGAAAAGTTGTACTAAACAATCGTCTTGCTCCTGCTGTTGCTTTGAAACAATTTCTTCATTGTGAATTGCAATTCATGCTATCGACTGAGGGATTGTATCAGGGGGTGTTTTTCGGCTTCGCCGTCTTTCAGCAATAAAACGAATTAATATTGTTCTTTCAACCAACGTTTCGGTGTATATTGCATATTCTTCTGAGAATTCTGAATTTAGAAGACAAGACAATATAAAAATTTTAAAATTACACAAAATATGATATAACGAAACTTACAGAAAATAAATCGTTTTCGTCATACTAGCTTTTGCGTTAGCATTCCTGTCTTATTTACTAATGACTGTGGTGTCAATCAATGAAATAACATGAAGACATTCAAGCACTGTTGCACAAAAAACAATAATCTTGCATTCAAACCCGCAATAATTCAAACTTAACAAATTAACTCTGTCACAAACTTCCTTCACTACTCTTGCAACCGCTAACTTAAAGTCGGTTTAAAATGGAGCGAAAAATCACAGGAGGGTCGTGTGCAAAGCCACGACCGCAAGGTTAAAGTAGAATACTTTTACAAGAATGATAACCCGGCTGCTTGCGTGTCAGTCATTTTTTCTAGTAAATAAACGAACGTAAATTTTTCGAACGTTGTGGAATGATATAACTGAAAAAATGGGTGTGACTTAATTATTTCCAGCTATACCATTCTACAACGTTGGAAAATTTTTATTTCGTATGTCGTAATACTAATGTATGAAAAATACATCTCATTCATTCTGGCCCCGCCTTTTATATCAGTTCTTACAGATTTTCTCAGTTTCATAACACGGATGTACAAACACGATTTCTTGTGGACATTCTGTCGAGCCGGAACGATAGAGCTCTCATTAAGGCAACAAAATAACATGTATTGTGTCGTGTTGTGCGGCTTGGAAGAAAAAAATGTTCCCGTCCCCGTGTCGCATGGAAGCCGATTGTTGCGTGTTTGATATTGCCGATGGTAGACATGAATATGAAGGTCGAAATTCTGCTGTGATGTCAAGCTACAACCGTTTTCTTCAAGACGTTACATCCTTGTTAATGAATTTTCTAAACAGACTCAGCATCGTGAGGAGAACGTGCCAAACTTTTCTGTTCGAAATCGGACTTGTTTCGTATATACCGCTTGTTAAGCACAGTATCAACAAATTGTAATAAACATCACACTGCTGTGCATTTGCAGCAGCATCAAACCTCAGTTGCAGTTCATTAATAACCATTCATTATGCTCTTCCAAATACATTTAGTAGCCTTGAAAAAGGCCGATTGCTGCAATTGCAATTTTCATTCAATTATTGCATAAATGCTTCATGGTCAGATATACCCGCTGCAACTGCTACGCTATCCGTAGCCATGCCACAGCTGTGGCCGCTATCCGCTATCGCTGGTATCCACTGCACTGCTAAGGCGACATCCATAAATTACGTAACGCGAAAACCCGATTTTTGGACCCCCACCCCCTCATATGTAACGAAACGTAACGCCAAAATCTATCCCACCATAAAAATTACGTAATACTGCAGAAGGATTTCCTTGATAAAAATGCTCGTTTTTGGAGAGTTTCTCCTGGTATTTTTCATTACGCAACACTGAACTTACCTCCCCCTAGCCCTGTGTAATAAATCGTAACGCTCAGAATACCCCCTCCCCCCTATGAGCGGCTTCGGTTGAAACAGGCTCTTATATAGGCCAAATAGCACATTTTGAATTGCAAGGTAGAGATGCACCGAATATTCGGTCGCCGAATATTCGGGCCGAATATCAGCAAAAATTGGATTTTACCGAATATTCGGCTCGCCGAATAGTAAGTTTATTATTCGGCCGAATATGCCGAATAAGCCGAATAGTGTCCAATGATTGTCAGAAAATAATATAAAAGTATAGTGCAAAGTTTTATGAACGGGGGTAAACGAAAACTGAAGATGTAACTTGGGCTTAAAAAGGAATATGGTGCTTATTACAGGAGTCACTTCACGGTGAAATCAGAGTGAAGTGAACAAAATCCTATTACCGGACTCACGTAAGTGAGAAAAACGTCGCAAAGTGACATCTGCCGTGGAATCTGGGTTAAAATGAGTGTCATATCAGTGAAGTGAGAACGAAAAAAGCGACGTTTCGCGTGGAATTATTTCACGACCGTTTTGAACGGCGAAATGATTCCACGAAGATGTCATAAGTCTTAATGTTGATTGATTTATGATTTAATGGTAAATATTGGATTAATTCTTCAGTAACGAAGCGAATCAGAATTTGATCCGTGCCTTAAAGCGGCCAAATTTTCATTTTTTTGCCCGATGGAAAAAAAATGCAAACTCCTGAAGGAAATTTTCGATATCGAAAAAAACATTTTTTTTGCTGCCGAATGTCTTAGAAATGCAGAACACGTCAAGATCTGGTGTTATTAAAAAAAGGGGGAAAAAACGACTTTCTGGGACTTAGGCATTTTTGAGCTGGGAAACAAACTCATTTCACTTGTCCTATTCTCAATTTCACTTCACTGTCAATCTCACTCCACGGAGGTGATTTTTGTCACCTTACTTGAGGTGGAATCGGGAATAGGTCTCAAAAAGTGAAGTGAGCGTGAGAGTGAAATATATTTCACCGTGAAGTGACTCCCGTAATAAGCACCTATATCTCATTAAAACGGAACACGAACCGCAATCTCCACACAATATTTCATGTCTTGTCTGCATGAGGTATATTTTTTCTGAGCCAAGGTCACATCCTCAGTTCTCGTTCATTTTTCGCATTTTATTTTAAAATGTAGTTGTAACACAAACTTTTAAATTGTGTTAACCATAATCCTCAAAAACATTATTTTTAAACGACAACTCAAATAAGAACAAAAGTAGGTGCGCCACGGATTAGCGTGCCTTATTCCATAGACGCAAAATTAATTATTTCTTGTGCAATAGTTCGGAAAATTTTCAATCGTTTTCGTACATGAACAATTGGAAAGCGACAGAAACAACTTAAACTTCAAATAATACCCATTTGGTTATTTTGTTATCATACGATCAACGTTGTGTTCAGCCGAATATACGGCCGAATATTCGTCTCACCGAATAATGGAAAAAAGGTTATTCTATATTCGGCCGAAGGCCGAATAGTGCTATTCGGTGCATCTCTATTGCAAGGTATATGATTCTGTCGACCGTGCTTGGGAAGCAATCATATAACGACCAATCAGAGGTCCAATTTTCGGTTTTGACTAGGCTTGACTATTGTCAATAGTACAATAGTTTGAATAATTAAATAACAATTATCTTCATTTGGGAAGAATCTTAGAAGATTTTCCAATCTATAATTGCAAGAACGAAGGAAATCCATCGAATACTAACCGATTTATAAGCATTTGAAATTGGACATATTTTTCACTTTTTCGGTTTTAGATTATCATTTCACATCCCTATGTAGCCGAACTTCCTGAGAGAAGTATTCTACTTCAAAAGTGTGGATTACCAGTGGGTGCAATACATACGGGCGTGGCCCCCGTGGTTCTGTGGTTAGCGATGTCGGTCGGCTAGCTCTCTCACACGGTTGTGATATCGGGTTCGATTCCCGATCGAGTCGAGGATCTTTTCGAGCTGGAAATATTTTAGACTCAGCACTGGGGCACGGTGTATCGTTGTACTTATCCTACACATGCAAAATGTGCCAAAAACAATATCGATAACGAATTCTCTCAACTAATCTAGTTGATCGAGAACGCTATTAGCCCCTAGGCTAAGCGTGCGATATAAAAAAAAAATACATATGGGCATTAGCTATTAGCTATTACAGTTTGCTATTGGGTTTCGTTTACTGATGTGTGCGTGTTCTGTGTTCGGAACTGTTTGTTAAGTGTGTGTAGTACGCCTGCATACTAGAGATGGTTCGGGTCGGGTTCGGGTTTTGTGAAAAAAAATATTTTCGGGTTCGGGTCGGGTTCGGGTTTGAAAATGTCGGGTTCAGGTCGGGTTTGGGTATACAAACCCGAAACCCGACTATAAAATCTATGAAATCTAGGGTTCGGGTCGGGTTCGGGTTCCACAATTTCGGGTTCGGGTCGGGCTCGGGTTTCAATGAAATAAAATTTTCGGGTTCGGGTCGGGTTCGGGTTTGAACGAATAAAAAAAATTCGGGTTCGGGTCAGGCTCGGGTTTGAAAAACATCAAACCCAACCATCTCTACTGCATACATGAAGCTTAGAGCTAATTTTCGATAATTTTTGTTTTTTCCAGGTTGAAATTATGATTCTCCTATGATCCAGATCCAATTGTGTGCTGGGATCCTTATCGTTCCTCATCGCGGAGTCTTTCCAGTTCGTTAATTGTTGATCGGTGGCTGCTTATGTGTTTTTTTAGTTGGGTTGTGGCTGGTTTCGCAATCGTTGCAGGGAATCCTGTAGGTCACATTATGTCGCATCTCTGGAGGTATGGATATTTTATATTGTTAAATTTCTGCTGGCGGTGTTCCCACATCTTGATGCTAATCTTATGGATTGAGACAAAAATAAGTGTGTAAATGTACACTGTTTTAGGTTCAGCCGTTGCTGATACGAGTTATGTGCTGTCTGAGTTGTATCTTAAAGAGATACCTGTACCAAAAGTATGACGGTTCATTGTGGCTGTTATCGGTATAGGGTTTCGAATGGCTCGGTAAAAATGTACAAGAAAAAATACCGAACGTGTGTAAAAACACCGGTGGCAGAAAAAGCATGTTAGCAGAAAAATTTGCCAGTACCGTTTAAAATCGAACGAAATTAATTAGATAACTCATGAAAAATCTCAATGACTCGAATATCCTGTTTGAGTAATTAAAATTGAAATTTCCTTGTTTCCAACATTGATCACCAAACTGTCAGAACAACTATCAAATGAACTTCATCCATGTTTTCTAGATATATCATAAAAGATCAAAATAATAGTCGCAGTGGTTGAAATCTTGCCAAAGTATATTTTGTAGATTCTCATGCTTTTGGCAAAAAACTGGAACTTTTCATCTTACCGTGTTATTCTCATATAGATTACAATTAAAAGGTTATTACTACAACATTTGCTACAAATGCAAATATTTTTCGTGATTTTGCCCAAAGTTTCTATCATTTACAGCTGCAGATAAAAATGATAAACTTTCCCGGAAAAAATATCGAAGAAAAATTATTCCCCCTACTGCTCCATACTCTGTCAAAATCGCAGGGCTGCTGCTGCAGTGATTGACGTTTCGGCTGTGCAAATGTCAACAGACAGTCATCTGCGCGTTTGACCTCCGCTCTCCCCTTTACTATTCAACGGTGTGTAATTTTACAAATTCCTTTCAATCGTGCACAAAAACTGAAGAAGTTCCGTCAACATTACCCTATACCCCCGCCGTGTTCAGTGACGATGACGATGGTATTATTTATCTAGCTGCAGTGAAGCGACGACGTCAGTCAAGCGACCTCGATAACAAGTCCAAAGTGGCTACAGTGCAGTGCAGGGTTAGTGGTAGTGATTTATCCAACAGGGCGTGAAAAATGTCTTTGTAAGCCGCAGAAGTAGCTGAAACAAGTGTGATTCATTGTCGACTTTCTCCCTCCCATTATCCTAACTAAAGGGAATTGGAGCAATGGATAAAATGGAAGAGATTAAGTACAAGGTGCTAGATTTAATCAATAAAAAAGTAAGTTTGTTTTGTTTTTCTGTGCACACCATTAGGAAAGAAAATAATACTTTGTTGTTTACAACGCAGAAAGACGTAAAAATCCCCAAGATGGGTTTTACAGATTATTACTCGCATCAGCAGCAACACCAGCAGTCGCAACAAAAACATTCCTCCATACCGGGCAGTGGCAAAACAGCTGGTTCATCTGGACGCAATTCGACGGCTTCGACTTCCCAGTTGGAACTCTATTGCCCGTTCGATGATGATGGGAGTAATCGTTCGATCCACGATGGAACGGATGTGACAGATACAAACAAATTATCCGACCAGGAAATTCTTGAATCTACTGAAGCGATTTACTTCGATGGTAGCAGCAACACTGGCCTTCACGAGCTTAAGGTGAAAGTTTGATGTTTTGCTATTTTATATCGCGCATTCACAATGTTCGTTTTTCTTTCTTTTAGAAACTGTCAGAAAAGGACCAGATGCTTAATTGTGCAAGTATAGAACAGGCAATGACCACGTTAAAACAACAGCACAAGGTCATCTCGAAAAAAGTTTTGCAGTTAATTCTGGAACAGCGGCCTGCATGCAGTGCTGAGACCCAAAAAATTCAAGAAACGGAAACTCTGCTGCACGATACGATAGATATATGTCGAGCTGCTCGAACACATCTGAATAGTTCAAAGAAGCTACTGACTGCAACCAATCTGGAAATTTTGGCGGCATACAAAAAGCGTCAAACACTTCTTAATCTCCTCAAAACGTTAAATGCGCTGAAAAGTATGCGCTCGATCGATCAACGGCTTCAGAAGAAACTTTCCGATGCGGACTACGGTGGAGCGATTGCTATACTGTTGGAAAACAAAAACCTCTCCGAGCGATTCCAGCAGTATAAATGCGTTGAGTCGCTCGCAGCAAAGTTGCAGGACACACTTATGACTAGTGAGATTCAGCTGGAGGGCGTACTGAACGAAATCCCGACTGGATTCGATGCCAAACGTTATGCCAAGTTGCAAGAAGCGTATAAGTTGCTAGAGAAGCAACTGCTGGCAATGGACCAGCTGCATATGAATTTCATCTCCTCGATTCACACGGCTGCCTTCACGGTGCTGAAGCAGCACATGGAGGCCAGTTTGGAGCAGACCAAACTGACATTCGAACAGATGTGCGAAACGGTGCCGAGTGACAAATACATTCACTGTTTGACGGATTTGTGTCGAGCGTTCTGGAAAATTTTAGTTTCATACTATCAGGTTCGCTGTTGGCACCAGCATCAAAAGCTCTATGAGAAGGGACGCGAGGCACAACAGGCGATCAACCAGGATGGTAGTTTCCACGAGGAATACATCCAGCAAAAACTGGAAAGCGGACAGTTTCGGTTATGGAATGACGTCCAAGCTAAGATTTGCGTGTTTATTGGCACCACCAAGCTGAGCGCGCTGAAGTATGAGTACTTTATTCAAATCTTGGCAATTGTACAAAGGCTTAAGAAGGTCGGCATTGAGTTTTGCGATGATCCGTCTGCCAAACTGATGGAACATATGCAGCGGCAAAGTGTGGATTTTTTTCGTCGTTATCATACCAGTTGTTTGGAGGAGATTGGGCTGTTCCTTGATCACGAAGTGTGGGTCCCTATCGGTAGTTTTACTGACCTCAGCCAGTTGCAGGAATACAAGAATTTTAAGCATGCATTGCACAAAGGACAAAATGGACTGCAGGCTCTTCGCACCGGCGGTAGAACTTCGAGTCAAGACAGTAAACCGATAGATACGCTTGCTCTTGCGGGCGCCGTACCGGCCATAAACAGTACCTCCTCGATGCACTCGCAGGACGAGAGCTCGCTGTACGGATCATGTGGGTATTTTTTGCGCTTTACTGAAATGAGTTCTCCCTTCGATGGTGGATTCGATTGCACAATGTTGGAGGAAGATATTCTGGCAGGAATTGCGGACGAATCATCCTATTACTATTCGGAGGACAGCAGTGATAACAATGAGAACGAAATCGATGGGAGTCCTGAGGCTAAGAAAGTGCCCAAATCGTCACCCACGATTCCGCCAACCCGTGGCCTAACAGTCACTAACTCCTCCCTAACCGTACTTCGTTGCATTGGTCGTTATTTATATTTCTGTAAGCTGTTGCATGCGATCGCGCCACATATTGTCCTATCCATGACCGAACTAATCGACTTCTATTTGTATGCGGTTCATGAAATCTTTTCCCGGGATTTACCGGTCCCGAGGGATAACCTTTATTCTGCTGTGTTGAAACGCATACTGTCTCGCATCGAATCCAGCATCGTGCCCAAGCTTCGCAAATGGCCTCCGTCGGATGAGATGATTGCTTCCGATTTGTCCGATCCGGACGCTATGTTCGGGCTGCAGAAGCGAATTGTCGCTGCCGAGAGCTGTCTCGGGTTGATTGGACAATTCCGCCTGCTGGAAGATTATCTAGGTGGAGTGCTACAGGGGACGGACGCGACGGCACACGAAAGATTCCGACAGTATGTGACCGATATAGTTCAAGCGGCACCCGACGTTAGGAAACCGATTTTCATGTGCGTCACGGCACGCGTCATAGATTTGCAAGTCGTTCTGCAAGCGATGACCAAAGTCAAGTGGGACATCAACCACGTGAATGTGCAGCACAGTTCGTACATCGATATAATGAACAGGGTAGGATCTATTTTACTCACATTTCACTTAAGGCACTGAAGTCACAAATTTTTTCGCTTGCAGGGGGTGCAGCATTTTGCTATGCGTCTAGAAGACCTGTCTGCCCAGCAGATGGCCGTTCCAAAGGAAGCTTTGTGGGATTGTTTTGCCCACGTGCTTACGCACCTACTAGTGGAAGGGTAAGTGTTATATTAGTAGTTAGTAAAAACCCCACATCTTTACGATAACTTAACTGAAGAGCTGTACATGAAACAACCGTCAGGCTTAATCGAGAAAAGTTAAGAACGGCTAGTGTGTAGGCTTCACCATTTCAGTTATGGTCCCAGACAATCAACCAGATGCTGAAGAAAGCGTCTTCATAGCGTTTTTTAGCTTGTGAGATTAATGCAGAGTGGAATGGATCAGTGTCTCAACACCAACATTGTCAGTGTAATGAGGCAATGGCTTAAGTTTCAGGCTCCCTGCTTACCCTTTCTTGTCGTTAAACTTTATAATCCTGTAACTAAACTCCTGACAAAATAGGTCCAGCTTATGATAAAATTAGTCAGAAGGACATATAGTTGAAACTTCTCCAGGGGACCATAACTAGCGATACTTGGCAGGAGGAACAGCGATGCCGAATTAGAAGACATGTCTTCAAATTGAAGACATTTTCCCCGCTGAAGACATCCTTGTTTTTTTTTTTTTTTTTTTTTTTTTTTTAATAGGGGGGGGGGGGAGTTTGTAATGATTGATTTATGTACTAAAATATCTATTCAGAATTAGTGTGTTCTGCCACAAATGGTGACATTTCAACACTATTATATATATTTGTACGCTATTTAGTATTATTGAATGTGATTAGCTTACGCAGTTAAGATAATGTAATTGTAGGAAAATTATTAAACCTACTTGTCAAGAATAAAAAAGGAATAAAAGGAATAAAACGAAACTTAAAATAAACTTAAAAAAAACTTAAAACTATCTTACTGACTATAAAGTAAGCTGATCGTTGCAATTGAGGATTGCAACGATTTTTGTCGGAATTGGTTGATAATTTGGCTTGACATATTTTCTAATGTTTCTACATTAGTGAGCCTATGTAGCTCGTTCGTGCTTAACCAGGGAGGACGCTTCAAAATCATTTTCAAAAGTTTATTCTGAATCCTTTGAAGTGTCTTCTTCCTGGTTGCACAACAACTTGTCCAGATGGGAACTGCATATAACATTGCTGGTCTAAATATTTGTTTGTAAATTAACAGTTTATTCTTGAGACAAAGTCTAGAATTCCTGTTGATAAGAAAATATAAACTTTTGATATACTTATTGCACTTTGAATGGATATTTTCAATGTGCTCCTTGAAAGTAGGATTCTTATCATAAATTAGCCCTAAGTATTTAACTTGATCAGACCAATTTACGACCACACCGTTCATCTTAATCTTGGCTTATGAGGAAAAATAATTAACTGTGTTTTTGAAGCATTAGGGGAAATCTTCCATTTTTGTAAGTATGAAGAAAATATATCTAAACTTTTTTGAAGCCGACTGCATATAACACGAAGGCTTTTTCCTTTTGCGGAAATGCTTGTATCGTCACAAAACAGAGATTTCTCACAACCTGGTGGTAAATCAGGAAGATCAGAAGTAAAAATGTTATACAAGATTGGGCCCAAGATACTCCCCTGAGGCACACCAGCTCTAACAGGCAATCTATTAGATTTACCATTTAGATAGTTAACCTGGAGAGTGCAGTCAATTAAATAACTTTGTATCATTTTTGTGAGGTAAAGCGGAAAACTAAAATTTGACATTTTAGCTATTAAACCTTTATGCCAAACACTGTCGAATGCCTTTTCTATATCTAGAAGAGCAGCTCCAGTCGAATAGACTTCAGATTTATTAGTTCGAATCATATTTGTTACTCTAAGTAACTGATGAGTAGTGGAATGCCCATGGCGAAAACCAAACTGCTCATTTGCAAAAATTGAGTTCTCATTAATATGTGTTATCATTCTATTAAGAATTATTCTTTCAAAAAGTTTGCTAATAGAGGAAAGTAAACTAATTGGTCGATAACTTGATGCCTCAGCTTTCAGGATTCTTTTCGGGTTTCAAAATTGGAGTGACTTTGGCATTTTTCCATTTCGTAGGAAAATGTGCTAGTGCAAAGCATCTGTTAAAAATTTTTACCAAGAAATTTAAAGAGTTTTCGGGAAGTCTTTTGATGAGGATATAGAAAATCCCATCATCTCCTGGTGCTTTCATGTTTTTGAATTTTTTGAGAATGGTTCGCACCTCATTCAAGTTTGTCTCCAATACCTCTTCGGAAAGAAATTCTTGGGTGGTGATCTGAACATACTTTTGGTTTACTTCATTTTCAATAGGACTTACTACGTTCAAATTGGAGTTATGTACGCTCTCAAACTGCTGAGCAAGTTTTTGAGATTTTTGTTCATTCGTTAGAAAAATGCAATCACCATCTTCAAGGACTGGAATGGGCTTCGAGGCTTTCTTAAGAACCTTCGAAAGCTTCCAGAAAAGTTTTGAATAAGGTTTTAGTTGTTCAACTTCTCTCATGAAATTCTCATTTCGCAAGAGAGTGAATCTATGTTTAATTTCCTTTTGTAGTTCTTGAAAAATAATTTTCAAAGCAGGATCACGAGATCTTTGGTATTGACGTCTCCGTATGTTCTTCAAACGTATAAGAAGTTGAAGTTCACTGTCAATAATTGGTGCATTAAATTTCACTCTTGCCTTAGGAACTGATAAATTCCGGGCATTGAGTATTAAGCTGCTGAAATTTTCTAATGCTCTGTCAATGTCAGCACTATTTTGTAAAATAATATCATCATTCAAATTTTCCTCGATCGTAGAACGATATCTATCCCAATTAGTCTTGCGATAATTTAACACAGATCTAGTGGGATATAAAATAGTTTCATGGGAAATAGAAAATGTTATGGGAAGAGGATCATAATCAAAGTCAGCATGAGTTAATAAATCACTGCATGAATGGCTTTGATTTGTTAGTACCAAATCAATTGTAGATGGATTCCTAATAGAGGAATAACATGTAGGACCATTTGGAAATAAAACTGAATAAAATCCAGCCGAGCAATCATTAAATAATATTTTTTCATTGGAATTGCTTTGAGCATTATTCCAAGATCGATGTTTCGCATTAAAATCACCGATGATAAAAAATTTAGATTTATTTCTTGTGAGTTTTTGCAAATCTCCCTTGAAATAATTTTTTCGCTCACCAGTGCATTGAAAAGGCAAATACACCGCGGCTATAAATAAAATGCCAATACTTGTTTCAATTTCCATTCCCAAACTCTCGATAACTTTGGTTTCAAGATGGGGTAAAACACGATGTTTTATTCGACGGTGGATAACTATTGCAACTCCACCACCGGCAACATCAATTCTATCAAACCTATGAACTATAAAATTTGGGTTCTTTTTTAGTTTAATATTTGGCTTTAAAAGCGTTTCAGTCACAACTGCAATATGCACATCGTGGACTGTTAAAAAATTGAAAAATTCATCCTCTTTCGCTTTTAAAGAGCGAGCATTCCAATTTAGAAAATTTACAGCATTATTTAAAATCATTGCTGAATTTCAATTTCCTAACAATATTAGTTGTAAATTTTATACCTTCTTGAACAGCCTCGTACATCGAGTTACAGTTCAACAAAACGGACATTAGTTGCAGCATGGATTGTTGTAGGTATTCAATCTTTTCGGGAGTTGGATTACCTAAATCAATACTGGCTGACTTTTCAGCACCAAACACGAATGGTTTGTTACTGTTTGAAATTGAAATATTACCTGAAAGGACACTGGCATATGAACAGCCTGGTGTTGCCTGAACAGGATTATTTTTCTGAAATTTGTTATCTGAATTTAAATTATTACCTACAGACACACCTGCTAATGAAAGTGCTGGTGATGCCTGAACAGTACTGAAAGTCTTTTGATTACCCACATTGACAACAGGTTGTTTAGAATTCCTACGTTGTCTAGAAGCAATAATTTTTGACCTTACAGGACAATATAGAAATTAGATTTGTGATTTCCCACACAATTTACACATTTGAAACTATTAGTGATCTCTTTCACGGGACAGATATCTTTCGTGTGACTAGTGTCACCACAAATCATACATTTTGCAGCCATATGGCAGTTTCGAGTTCCATGACCATAGGCTTGACAATTCCGACATTGCGTAAGATTATGGATTCCTCCATGTCTCTTGAAATTTTCCCACTTCATTCGCACGTTGAATAAAACACGTGCTTTTTCTAAACATTTTAAATTATGTACTTTGGTACGATCAAAATGTACTAAGTAATTTTCCTGGTGTATTCCAGTTTGAAAAATTTTGGCATTTGCCTTTCGTTTCATCAAAATTACTTGGTTGGGGGCAAAACCAAGTGGTTCTGACAAACAATCTTTGATTTCATCAATACTTTGATCATTTGAGAGACCTTTCAACACAGCCTTAAACGGTCTCTCGTTTTTGGCATCAAAAGAGTAAAATTTATACATCTTTTCAGTCAAATACTGTAAAAGATGTTTATGGCCATCAAAAGATTCGGCCAAAATACGAATTTCGCCTTGGCGACCAATTTGAAAATTAACATTCACATTCGATAGAAATGATGAAAGTTCTGATCGAAATGCTTTAAAGTTTGCTACAAATACCACAATAGGTGGAACTTTAACCTTCTTCATAAAAGCTTTATGCTCAGTATGAGAAGTTTGGAATTCTAGATCCCCAACAGAAGAAATAATATCATACCTGTTAGTCGAAATTTCAGTGTCATTTGAAGGAGATGCCTCACGTTTTCTTGATGCCGCATCAAAGCGAGCTTTTTTATTTTTTCCAGGCATAACTGGACAACTTCACTACACCTTCACTTCACTATAGAATTTAAGTAGAAATATCTCAAACCAAATTAATTCACTAAACACTCGTTAACTTTAAAAACAAATTTATTACTTCGCCTTTCAACAGGTAGTCTTTTAAAAAGATTGCCTGTTGAAAGCGAAAAACAAAATTTTAATATCTCTCGGTAGTCTACGACTAAGCCTCGAGCTGTTGGTAAAATGCGACCGTACTGTAGGACAGTTCAAGTCGATCTGATGAAGACATTCTTGTTTGTGAAGACAAATGGAAGACATAGAAAAATATGTGGTGACATTGGAAAATATGTGATTATGACTTGTATTTTGCAGAGGTGGTGACCTTTTTTTTTGCTCAAAAATTTTCGATCGGTCGCAGAGGATAGGCTCATACAGGGATAAATTCGCCATCCTCGATCGGATAGTGTTCCTACTGCAAACGATTTAGTTGCTGCAAAGTGAGTGATTCGTTATCTAGAATACACGAATGACCAGCGACTTGCCGGGTTCTCAGATGGCAATTGGGCTGATGACAACAGTACTCGCCGGTTTACAACAGATTACGTTCTCCTCTATTCAGGAGAAGCAATTTATTGGGGCGGCAAGACCCATCATTGTGTCAGGCTCTATGGGATCCGAGTACGTGGCGCTTGAGAGGCCAATCAAAAGGCGCTGTGGTCCGTGACATGGGCGAAATATTGAACGGTTCGATGTGCATTGTATAGGATTTCGTGCAATCGGATCGAATTAGTCGTCGTTCTAAGTACATTGAGACAAATAACAGGCATATTCGAATGCTTATCGATAAGGGAGTTATGCGACATAAATATTTTCCCATCGAATCCGACGGCTGACCTCACTAGGAACCAAACAACAACAACAATATCGCACGCAAGCCTGGGGGGCTTATGCGGTTTCGATCAACTAGATTCGTTGAGAGAATTCGTTATCGATATTGTTTTCGGCACATATTGCATGTTGTAGGATAAGTACAACAATACACCGTGCCCCAGTGCTGAGTCGAGAAAATTTCCAGCTCGAAAAGATCCTCGACCTGATCGGGAATCGAACCCGATATCACAACCGTGTGGAAGAGCTAGCCGACCGACATCGCTAACCACAGAACCACGGGGACCACGAAACTTAAAAAGCTGTTTGGACTGTTCGGTTGTCAACGAAGAGTAACAATGGCACTTGGTGGGGAGGAGTGTTGGAGAATACATACCCTCATTATTCATGCGCTCCTCGCTCCTTGTACTGCTTGCCTCTTTCCGGTCTACCTAGAGAGAAAACTAACACAGACTATGCTGAATTTGCTACTGTAATCTCTATTTACATTTCGTTGTACAATTAGTACAAGGGATCGTTGAACTGTTGCTCATTACACCCGTTATGATATTAATGATCTTGAGACCTCCTATAAGAGTACATTAGAACATAAATTTACTGTGCAAGTTGAAAAAAAAAATTATGCCTGTGATATTGCGGATACTTTGCCGAATTCGAGCTTCGACCAAACTTTGCAAACATACTCGTAGTTTTCCTAAACCTTTCCTACTAACGCGAGGATAAAACAGTGCTTAACTCCAGAATCCTTGAACATTGATTGATCAGAACCTTCTTGACTATCCCCAATCATAAGGATAAATTTGAGATCGATCCCCACTATCAAAAGTTCAACCAGTATGTTTCATCGAGCTTTCACGTAATCCATTAAATCAAAATCACTGCGGCAATACACCAAGTAGTGTGGCATACACCGCGTCTTGAAGTTCGTGTGTTGAAGATGTGAGGACGTCCTCCAATCCTGGTTGCCGAACGGCACGAGTTGATAAACGCCTGGGCAGTGTGTACCAGCAGTACACAGTGTGGTCTAAAATTTTATATAGCGAACCGTAGCGGAAACTAACGGGAACCGGGGACTTTCGGATTTTATAGTGTGAGTTTACAGAGTATGAAGATGCATAGTTACATGAATCTCTCTGTAAGAGAGTGAAAGTTTCGATTCGGCCTTCGTCTTCGTATGTTTATAACACAAAGCATAAAGCATAATGCCCCTATTCCTATCTCCACGTGGTACCGACTGGGATACGAGCAACCAAGGATGATCGGTGAACCGGTGGGAACTTGGTAGTATGTTAAAGGGAACCGGATGCCGTTCTTCTAGGAGGGCAGCTTACCTGAGCGTCTGTTCTTCATGTTAGGGGCGGCTCAAATAGCGTCTAATCCGGAGCGGACGGCTGAATTATGAAATGCGCAGAGGCGTCGCGTGGCTGATTTCGTCACATGTGCACCAAACATTTATTCAAGTTAATTTTCCTTAAATGAAGTAAGAAAATCAAACCAAAGTGCTTGATGCTTTAAATTGAAAGGTTTCGCTAGTATGGTAACTTGTTTTTATAGGTTATAATATTTCAATAATAGCATATTCTCGGATATACATTAGACTAATTTTATTCATTAAGACTTTATTTGTCAGATGAATTACACAAAATACAAATACAAATACAAATATTTGGGAAAACGGTACCTGTGCAGTGCACATGTTGCACAGGTGGACCCGACGCCACTGGAAATGCGGTGTCTCGTCAGCTACACCCAAGGTAACAGCCCCGTCGCGAGACTAGGCATCCGCAGCCCTAGTAAGGCAGCATGCCAGCAATACGAACCGGAACAACCGATACGAACCGCACAGCCTGCTCACCGTGACGAACGTCAACGACCAGCGATGCGTCAACTTCGCAGCTTCCCTAGGACTGACAGTCCGAAATACCTCCTTTCCTCGAAAGGACATCCACAGAATTACTTGGAGATCTCCTGACTAACGTACACCAAATCAAATTGACCATGTTGTCATCGACGGTCGGTTCTTCTCAGATATTACAAACGTAGGCACCAATCGCGATGCGGATATTGGCTCGGGTTGCTGCCTAGTTTCGGTATCATTGCGCTCAAAACTGTCGACCGTCTACCACGCGCGACATCACCGAACCCATCAAGCAGCTCCGGGATGCGGAGGAATATGCGCAACAGCTCGAAGTGGTACTATCCACAGTCACACACAGATAGCAGTCGCACAGCTATCGATCGGGGAGCCCGCAACGGCGACATTAGGAGTGGAAGCACCGAGTGACAGAAACGACGGGGAGTGTCAGGCAGCGGTGAATGAAGAGAACCAGACCTGGGTGTTATACTTGGATAGGTCAACAAGAGAGAACAAGGCTAATAACAAACGGGCACGGAACGACATGACCACGGTTCTCAGACGAAAGAAGCGCCAGTAAGGGAATCGTGAACATGAGGAGCTGGATCAACTGCATCGTGTCAGTGATACGTGGAAGTTCTATGAGAAGGTAAACCAGTCTCCGGAGGCTATGTGCCGCAAGCCAACATGTGCAACGACGCAGACAGGAACCTTCTCACGGATGCCAGCGGGGTGGTCGACAGGTGGGAGGAATACTTCGATGGACACCTTAATGGCGATACAGTAAACAGAAGCGGAGCAGAAACTGACCAAGGAGCACCAGCAGCAGATGACCGAGTATCAGCCCCGGTGTTCATGTAGTTCTTTGTGAGGTAGGGAAGCTGAAGAATAGCAACTTCGCAGATCAATACGGACTGCCGGGCGAGCTCTTTAAACGTGTCAAAAAGGCGTTGGCTAGAGCGATGCAATGCACACTGGGAAAAAATGAATCCAAATTCCCACTAATTAGAAGCCGCTGAGATGGCAACCTGAAACATAGCATTTCTTATGTAAAATTGGTTAATAAATCGATTGGTGATATTTTCATTCTGTGCAGGGCACGGGAAAGGGTTTATATTTCCAAAAATACGCAAAATGAAAACATCACCAATCGATTTGTTGACCAATTTTATATAAGAAATGATATATTTCAGGTTTCCAGTCTAGCGGCGATTATTTAGTGAGAAACCTGGAAACCACATTTCCACTAAATAATCGCCGCTGAGCTAAATGACGTAGCATTCGAGGGGGAGAAGGGGGTTTGCGGTTTTGTGACGAAATGTGACGAGGGGGAGGGTGGGGGGTCAAGCCAAGCTACGTAGCAAATATGAAACTTAGAAAAAATTTGGATTTTTTCTAATTGTTCTTTTTTATCACTGTTTTGTCTATTTAGGGTCATTTTCATTACTTTCTTGTTTTTTCTTGTTCATTTATGATAATTTTGATGATAAAATTTGAAAAAAAAAACAAATTGTCTTGTGAAAGGGGGGGGGGGGGGTTTCTTGTTATAAAGCTATGTAATTGTCTTGAGAAAGGTCCTGACTTTGTGACGAAATGCTATGATGGGTGAGGAGGGGGTCAAAAAAACCTAGAAAGAACTACGTTATTTATGGATGTTCCCTTAGTGGGAATTTGGGTTCATTTTTTTCCAGTGTGCAATGGGTCATATCCAGAACTGGGTAGAAGGAAAAACTGCCAGACGTGTGGATGCAAGGAGTTGTCTGCCCCATCTACAAAAACGACAAACTGGAGTGCCGCAACGACCGCTTATCAATGCCGCCCACAATATACTCTCACAGATCCTGTTCCGTCGTTAATCACCTCAACCAGGAGGTTCGTGGGCCCATGCCCCCACGTACCAGATTTCAATTCGACCGATCTCACAAAAATGTCGCGAGTACAACGTGCCCACACATCACATCTTCATCGACTTCACGGCAGCCCTTGATACAGTCGATCGAGAACAGCTATGGCACATCATGCACGACAACGGAATCCCTGATAAAGTAACTCGATTGATCTAGGCGTAAGTGATATGCTGCGTGCGTGTTTTGGGGATACTCTCAACCCCCATTGAATTGCGTAGAGGGTTAAGACAAGGTGATGGACTTTCCTGTTTGCCGTTTAACATCGTCCGTGAGGGTGTGATCCGGAGGACGGGCATCGACACGAAGGGCACGATGTTCACAAAACCTTCAGCTTCTGGATTTTGCTGATGACTTAGACACCATAACACGTAACTTTGCGAATAAATGCGTCGAAAACGAAATACATGCGACCGAGAGGCTTCAGGGAAAGCAACATCAGCCTACCAACTCAAGTCTCTGTAGACGCCGATGAGCTTGATGTGGTCGACGAGTTCGTGTATTCGGGATCACTGGTGACCGCCGACAATAAAACCAGCCAAGAGATCCAGTGATGAATCCAGGCTGTACAAAACCCTTATAAGACCGATAGTCCTTTAAGGAATCGATACTACAGCGCTTTTCGCGGAGGACCTTAACGTTGAAGTTTTCGAACGGAAGGTGCTGCGGATTACCGGCACACCAAAACCTGAAAAGAATTTTCAGCAAAAAATATACTTGAAAGAATGCGCATGAATACTCTTGCTGATTATCAGCATTCAGAATCCTGTTTGCCGGGAGTCAGCAAATTGCTTTAAAAATTAACAAAAAATGAATAAAAATTCTGTGTGTTTTCTAACTTTAATTGAGATGCATCAGTAAACACACTTCAAATGCTCAAATGCTGAACTAGCAGCAATTCTATTCAAGAAACCGATTTTTCAGCAAAATGGTTTCAAAAATTTGACGTTACGAATTGTTGATCACTTCAGCGAGAAAGTTTACTGACTTCATAACTGATTTTTCAGCATGTTTAATATCAGTAAAGTTTTGCTGGTTTCCAGTAGTTAAAATGTAGTGTGTACAGTAGAGTACAGTCTTGTGGCATAAACGTAAAAATAAAAATAAATCACAGGAGGGTTGTGTGCAAAGCCTCGACCGCAAGGTTGAAGTAGAACACTTTCACAAGAAAGATAACCCAGTTGCTTGCGTGTTAGTAATTTTTTCTAGTAAATAAACGTTGACTAATCAGATCAATTGAATTTTGCGCTTTAACAAGGATTGACCATTTTCAATAATATATTAAGTTGCTTGTCATTGGGGCTTGACAATTTTTGAATTTTGGTTATGCGAAAAAATAATTTTCATGCATATAATGAAAGTTTTTCGGATATCATGCTCATGAATGAAGGAAAAGATAATTCAGTATGTTCTGAGATACGGAAATAAAGTAAAATTTATAACCTTTAAAAATTCAAAAATGTAAATTAACTCAAGAGAAAATATTAACTCTTCAATCATCAGGTTTTTATTTCATCCTGAAAAGGACAATTTGTTGTTCAATTCAATATCGGATAAGATATCGATCACATCTTGGCGTTATCACTGACAGTGCGAATAAAGAATTTTTTGTCATAAAATAAACAGTGAAAAGCTGGTTTAACACTCTAAACCAGACGGCTCATGTGTTGTCAAAATGAGTCAACTTTTCATTGAATGCATTTACTAGTGCCCACTATCACACAGAGACTGCAGTTCACTAATGTGCCTCACTGCATCAGCTGCTATCGATGCTGATACCCTGCTTTTGAAAGTTTTGCGAGATAATGGTTCATTGATTCACAAACCATCGTTCATTTATCTGGTAGTTTGTGCATTTTTGAATAGAAAACCCCAGAAACATACATACCTAAAACATCACTCTACTCATTCATTTATGAATTGTCAAGTATCCAAGTTTAACTAACTTATAGTACAAGGTCTAAGCTTTAAAAAAGTACTTGATGATGTACACTGGTTTCCCTTTTTCTCCCCTATACACATTTAAATCTGGGAAGTAATTTAATGAAAAAACGCTCTAACTCAGTATAGAACGATTGTAGCAACATGCTGTCTTCGAAAGAAACCTGTGTTTTTATGTTGGTCATATTTGTCTAGAATATTATGTTCTTGAAAAAACAATATTTAAAAAGTTATGCTAGAAAAAATAAATTTGAGGGGGTTGACAGCGAAAATGCTTTGTATTTCAGTAAATAGACGTCATAGAAATTTTTATATTCTCTGCAAAGTTTCATATTTTGAAACATTCTACAACTTTGCTAAAGAAACTATTTATGTATCTTCGCTGTATCAAAAGTTAGATTTTTAATTTTTATGATAGTAGGCCATGAACAAAAAAATTTCTTATCAACAGTTCCGTTATATTTTTATGAACAATTCTTTTGAACATTGTCTTTGGCTAATATCAACCGTTTAAGCACAAATGAATTAAGTTCGTCAAATTGCCTTTTCCGACCACTGTGCGCTGGTATCCACAGCACTGCTACTGCTGCTGCTAAGGGAGGACTGCTGTTGTCGTGTCTAGAACTATTATGAGCGGCTTCGGCTAAAACAGGCTATTATATAGGCCAAATAGCATATTTTAAATTGCAAGGTATATGATTCTGTCGACCTTGCTTGGGAAGCAAGCATATAACGACCAATCAGAGGTAAAGTTTTTCGTTTTGATAAGGCTTGAATATTTTCAATAGTACAATAGTTGGAAAAATAAAATTACAATTATCTTCATTTGGGAAGAATCTTAGAAGATTTTCTAATCTATTGCTACAAGAACGAAGGAATTCCATCCAATACTAACCGATTTATTAGCATTTGAAATTGGACATATTTTTCACTTTTTTCGGTTTTAGATTTTCATTTAACATTCCTATGTAGCCGAACTTCCTGAGAGAAGTATTCTACTTCAAAAATCAAAACGAAACCCTCAAATGCACTGGTTTCTGCGATATGATGATATAAGTGATATTCATATCTGGGTAGAGCAAGAGGTAGGTAAATCTCGATGAGTGCTTAATTAAGGTGAAAAAGTCAACGGTGAATACTAAATAGTTAAATCAGCCGCAAGAATGAACTCTACATTATATACGCGATAGGATCTGCTGTTAAAAGAGCACGTTTGTGCAGTTAATTCGTGAAATCTCTACAATAATTTCATACCGACTAATTTAAAAAATAACACCAAATGTATCGTCAGTTAGTTTCAAGACTAACTCAAAATAAAATTTTGCAGTTTTATCTCATTGATGGCAAACTTTGCTAAATACTGTTGAGTTTCATCCCACGGAAACCCGTTTTGAAATTTATGAAATAAAGCTAGTATCTTATCGGTTTTGAGTTGTGCCAGTCTTGAAATCAACTGACGATATAGTCACCTGCATAAGTCGTCCGTGCTTACACTGCGGAATGACTACCACACTATTATCACTGTTTAAAATAGCAAACGAAAATCAGAAATTCACTGAAATTTCGGCGCGAAATATCCGAGATCTAGATAGTGATAGTTCGGTAATATTTTATACCGAAATTTCATCTAGGTTGAATCGAGAATCACGAGAAAATATAAAGGTGCTATATTTGTGTGATCGATCCCTTAGTAGTGCCGTTTTCGGCAATATATTACTGAGATTCGGCAGTAAATTCTTAGTGTGTAGAAAACGGGTATTCACTATGTGGTGCTGTTCTACACTCGTTGCGTGCTGATCCGAAGACGAGCATCAAGCACCGAGTGCATGTTAGTTAAGAAGCAAAAGCTACATTTCGCCAAGTTGCGGTTGCCTGAACCAACATGTTTGTCTTCAAGACATCAGATTACAGCAGATCATTGAATTGTCTACTATTGGGTCAATTTTTTTAGGTACTGATATAGAGAATATCACGGCAAATGGTTGGTGTCTACTCATGGCATCTGTACTTGGCTCGCACGTGATTAATTCATTGTTCACGGAAATTCAACTTTTCATCATTTTTTGTTGCTAAACAAAGAAGTTATAATGGTAACTGTTGATTCAAAGCTTAGTAAGCAGATTGCGGCTGTCCTATGGCTTATTAAGCCGTTATTCAACAAAAATGTTTGTTAGGAGGTCATGAAACGACTATTGATTATTGTAATTCATCGTTTGGTTATACAGTTGAAATCTTTCATTCTTAAGTCACCTCTCGATTTTGGTTTCCACAGAATGTACGCCGATATAGGGCCGTAAGACGTAGTCCTTCGTCAACATATTTCAAATAACACCTAAAAACATTGGTTAAATAGTTCTTTTACGAAAACAGAATACAAATATTACTGGCTGTTGAAAAGTAAATAGAATGCTTCACACACGAAAAACAACTCAACAGAACAGATTAATACGTTGTTCTGCAGAACAGCTTAAAACCAATGTCACTGAATAAAGCCTTTTTTCCTATTCATTCCCAGCTTTTCCGGTGCGAAAAAGTGCACCCCGGGTGGCCGCGCGCTGATGCAGCTAGACTTCACCCATTTCATCTCGATCCTGGAGATTATCGCCGGTGGCAAGTACCCGGAGCACCGAGCCTACGTCGAACAGTACATCAAAGCGTACTACCAACCGAAGGATCTGCTGGAACAATGGTTGATGGAGGGACACTCCCGGGGCTACTCCACGAAGCACCTGACCACGCTGGTGCAGTGCGCCTGCAATACCGACAAAAAGCTGCGACAAAGGCTACTGGCACTGGTGGAAGCGGCCGGCAGCGGTGAAAGCAATGGCATTCAACGGGATGATCTGAACAAAGAATCTTAAGTATTATTTAGCTGTTAGTCGTCACTTTCTCTCTCTATCCTTTCTGTGTTATGACTCTAGCGTCAGCTGGGCGTAATTTATTATCTCTTTAGCGGGAATCTAAAAGCAACATAAAAGACATAATCTCTAGTGTAATATTTGTTTTATTTGCAATATATTTTCTGAGTTTATTTTATTTAACAGAACGAAACTATGTACATTAAAAATATAGTAAAGAAGTCAGTGGATAACAAAGCACGAAGCGTTACATTTTATTTCACTCCGATGATTGATTCTATCGAAAATGACAGCTTAGGTTTCCGGTCTGTTACAACAGCCGACGCAGTCCGTGTCTCAGGTGGCGTGAATTCCGCCAGTCGCAGGCTTTGCTGGACGAATTCTAGTGGAGGCAGTACCAGTGGCTTCAGTGGAACGAACGGAGAACTGCTAGTGGCGGCGGTGGTCGGTAGAGCTGGCAGTAGAATCGGCGCACTCATTAGGCCACTGTCGGCGAACGCTCGCCGCTTGCGGATTCGTTCCGTCAGCGGTGACTCGAAGAGGGAAGCGAATTTGCGGCAATCTGGAAGTCAGATGAAAAGAAACATGTTAAGTGATAATTAATACGGTTAATTGGGGAGAAGCTCATCACAGCAAGTGGATGCTGTTTTAGTAACGAAGCGAGAAAAAAAAGAGAGATGTCTTTCAAAGTGAGAAAAGAAACAAACCGCAGCCCGGAGGACAGAATGGGGCGTTTGTTTGAACAAGCATGTCTCAATTACGCGGTTGTTAGTAGATATGGGAATTATGGTTTTTGGTTGAAATTTGTTCGGTTTGGTAATTTGTTATTTTCTATGTGCTTAAGACTGGGTTTATTCTCACTGCATGGTGAACTAACTGCCGCTTGTTTATTTTCGATTTAAAAATAAAGAACATCTCTGACGTCTGTCAGTCAATCGCGGAGCTCCCCAACTAACGCAACCCGCAGTGGTCGATTTGGGACCGTGAGCCGGACCAGGTGGGCTTCGTCAACAGGCAGTGAGTTACACTGCTGCTTCTCGCTTTCCGCAGTATTCAGCAGACGGCCGTGTATAAATGTCCAACCGTCAGTCAAACAACGAAACACAATTATTTGGAAATTATTTTCCACCCAACATGCGTGTTGAACGCGACTATGGAGACATCGCTTTTTTGTCCCTCCAAGTCCTTTCTCCGCCCAGCATGGGATCGGTGCCTGCAGCACACTGGGTGCTTGTTTTAACACACTTTTAACAGTTTTATTGCCGCTAAGTAGTTGTATTTCATTTGGCGATCAAATTTCGGGATCCTCGTTTCCCGTTTGTTGCTTTTTTTAAAAAAAAAAACACTTGCTTCGACTTTGGTGTTTTGGTAGATAACCAGTTGGTGTTGCCTCTGTTTCGGATTTTTTTTCTATTTACTGTACGAGGTTTGAGTGGACAAAGACAGAAATAAAGTATATATTTTGTCAACTAAATTCATTTCGCATGTTTAGCTCATAGTCAATAATCTGAGAACTATGCAAAAATTATGCAGAGCAGACTTCGCGAAAATTGTTATCATGAAGGTACTAAATGCAGGAGTCACGTTCACGATGAAATGTACAGAAATTTATGGTAAAGAGTGTTCCATCTTATTAAAAGTATAGCTTAAGTAAAAAAACAGTGAAAATTAATGGATTTTGGATCTCACTCCGTTTTTTACTTCCGTAGGATATTCATGCAACTACATATTTCGTATTTGCTCAAGGGCTGGAGAAAACATGGTTTTTGAATGTAGCAATTTCGTTATCGATTAATCCCACCAATAATTTCGGTGAAAGCTGTAGTGAAGGATTCGTTCAACATTATAACCATCGACGCTTGAGACCTTCATCATTCGCATTTAGAATAACGCCCAACCAATGTTTACTAATGCTGCATTCAAAGTATCGATACAAAAACAAACTCCGAGAAAGTTGTAAAACTAAAACCGGTGAAAGTCCTACCAGACAGTTTGTCTCCCGTCTGGCCGATCATCCTTTATGGTGGTGATCCTCATGTTTCGTGTAGGGCAGCAAACTACTGCGCATATGGATCAGATCAGGTTTCCCATACTGGACTGACAAGCAGAACCGAAAAAATATATGTATGAACAGCGAGCGAGCAAACGACTTGTGACTTTTCCAGCTTCTGCATAATGATTGCATCTGGCACTCCGGTTGGTACGACACGGCGGCGGCAGTTTTGTTATTGTTTCTCGGTTCGCTGTGTAATATGAAACTATGAAAATTTTCCTTTTCCGCTACAGGATCGCGGCTCAGATTTCAGGACTAAACGCGTCAGGATCGGGAAGATTTTCACGGGACATTCCGGGCCAGACAGTGTGGCGGCAGAAGGTTCTCCCGGTTAACGCATGCAACTAATTGAGATAATTACTGTGAAATAGACTTAGCGGTTCGATTGGTTCCCGCGTGAACGCGTTCGTCCGCTTTGAATGATGGGTTCTGGTCCATAAAACTAGCGGAACGTTCTGTTGATTTTTGTCAGCATGACCTAATTTCGATTTTGAACATTATTGTGATTTTTCCAAATTTGAAGTAAACATCGGATCGGATTGTTCCATCAAGTCGTATGATTAGTGGCTGCTGGGCGCCAATAAAAGTGTAACATTTGATACCCGGACTGCACAATCTTCTCCGGAACGGCAATATGGTAACATTTGTTTCATTCCGCTTTCTTTTTAATTAGCAGCTTGTTTGCCTGTCCGTGTCTTCCGCGCTCGAGCTTTGTTCTGTGTGGGGTTGCTGTTTGGTAAATCAATTGCTGTTTGGTAAATCAATCTGATTATTTTGCTTCTGGGCCAATGTTATGATGATCTATGCTATCAATTCGGACGGGGAGGGGGGGGGGGGGAAATGATATTTCTTTTACTTCACATCACACGTTTATTGATTTGGATCTGCTTGATTTGTTATTAAGTGTGGAATAATGAATTTGTTTGTATTACAATGCCCTTTTGATGTTCGGTCGAACATGGAATGGAGGCATTACCTCACCCGAAACTGAAAACAAAGATTAAGTTATACTGTTGGCCAAAGATTAGATTTGACCGTATTTTAATAAAAGCAAAGTAACCCTATAGAGAATATTAAGTCCGGACTTAAGTATTTACTACAAGGCAATGCTTCACATAGAAAAAAAAACCTACTGGACAATATTGAAAAATGAAATTTAGCTTTCGATACTGAAGATAATGGAGAAAGAGTTTTAAATTCCATAGGATAACAGTCTTGCAATTCATAAAATAATTCGGCAATGCGCTGCGTATTTATTTATTTATTTATTTTGTTAATAGTAGAATAAAATAAAAAAAAAAAATGGAGTGTCATTAGCATGTATATTTAACATTGTAACACGGTAACGACAAACAACAAGAAAAACTCATTTTCTCCAATTACCCCTTAATTGCGCAATGTTGTTTTAAAACAACACTACTAAAAACGTTTTCAAATATACGTATTTTAGTATTTTTTAGAAATAAAATTCATTAGAACAACTCTCTAGACTCTAACGAAGGAAACTTAACAACTGGAAGTACTGTATTTGAATGTTTTGTTTTTATTTTTGGTGTCAAAATCTCGGAAACGAAAAAAACATGTCGAGATTCCCGACTGGTGCTGACTGTCTTTGAAAATAAATTTTAAAATAAGGTTAGTGGTTAGTGAAAATGTTTGAATTATCAGTAATTATACTAACAAAAGGTCAATTTTAAAGTTACTGTTAACAAAAGTAATTGTTTCGACTTTATTCTGCGATAAAGTCTCAGTGTTGTTTAAAAACAACATGGTAATATTTGCACGTTAAAAAGTGAAAAAATTTTTGCCGAACACTTGTAGAATATTTCGCTGAAATTATCAGCTGTTGTTCTCGGCAGTAAAATCTAAGTGAGTTGGATTTCGATGAATAAAATGGCGAAACATTTCGGCATTCATCCGAAGAACGTGAAATCCATCCAGGTTTTATGCGCCATAATGGCGGATCTGGCTTCATTTATGTTGCTAATGTTTGGAAATCCCAAAACTAATGTAATATGATTCGCATATTACGACAACCTATTATAGCGACCGCAATTATGATGATTTACCAGGAAGAGACAAAAAACCAGTAACATCTAACCCTAATCTGGCCCAGAGGGTGATCAACCACATCATCTGGAAACGGTTACGGGATTTGGCGAAACAAGCTGGGTCATCGGTCGGTATGGTACTGCAGATCAAGAAACACAATAACCTGAAAACACATAAGAAGCAGAAAGCGCTAAAACAAACGGTTGAACAAAAAACGCGAGCCAAAACCAGAGCCAATAAATCCCCTCTAAAATAGAACTTGGGGACGGGGTGATAAAATGGACACCCTTAGCTATTTCTCAATTTTCTCCACAATTGAACATTAAATCTATGAGTCGATCGCACACGTTAACTAAGCAACTAATTTTTGTTCATCTATTCTAAGCAACTAATGATTGATGCAAAAATAGGTAGAGATACTCTAATATAGTAAGGTCGCTTTTTACACGGTTTTTTTACGCGGGTTGCTTTCCTCCATTACTCAAAAACGGTACAAGATATCGACCTCATTTCAATCACGTTTTCCGTTTTAGGCCACGAGTGATCATATATCAGTTTTCAAAAAAAATCACAATTTTTGGTGTAAAAACTCAAACTTAAAATATTGCATTTTGGTCTCTAGATTGGCCACTATCATATTCAAACGAAGATTTAACGTTTTAGGATGGTTTTCTTTGTTGTATTTACAACCCAAAATAGTCGTTTTTTACGCGGGCCCATACAAATTTGGAACGCATCCCCCGCGTAAAAAACGACCTTAGTGTATAGTGTATAGTGTTTTCGAAGTTTTCTTAGGCTTTTTCAAAGAGTTTTTTTGGAGGTAAACTAGACACGGAAAAGAGTTTTTTGGGGAAGGATATGAACACTTTGGACGTCAACGTTAATTATCGCTTTACTGGTAGCAAAATGTTGTTCGATTACACGTGACACAGTTATGCGTTCACCTACAGTTGAATTTTCACCGGTTTTCGTAGAATTAATAACCTTATCCGCAAGAAACTGGGAAATGGTTAGCGAACCTATACATTAGAGAAATGACAAGACACTCACCGTTAAGGCACGGATAACGGCAATGCAAAATGATACAACTCGCCCGTTTTGATGTTGACAGTTGCCTTAACGGTGAGTGTCTCGGCGTCTCTCTGGTGTATAGGCTGACTAGAAATGGTGGAAGCTTGTTTTATGGACATGCCGCATTCAACGGCATGCTAAGCTGCTGCCATCTGTTCATCGGTCCAGGTTCAATTTTTCTATGAGGCCGTTACAAATTCCATTCTCATTTTATGTCACCCCCCTAGGGTTACCATTTGGTTGGGGTTAAAAATCAGGACAACTTTTTTCGGTACAAATTTGATATGAGGTGTTTTTTTTTTTGAGGTATCAATAGACAAAACACGTAATTTGAGATTTTTACTTCAAAATACACCACTCGTTTATTCATTTAAAGTATTTCTCGGACGATACAATTTTGCAACTTTGATTCATTATGCATTAGTAGATACCTAAAAAATGCAGCACACGTAAACTATTACATGGTTTTCTGATTTTTATATAGCAGTTGAAAGAGTGCAATTTTCTGAACAAAACGTGACGTTTTCTGAACAAAACGTGAAACCTGATGGCAGCCTTATCTAAACTCTACACGTTTGACAAAAGGCAGGCGCCCAGCAAAAGTTCCATAAACTTTTCACTTTAGTGGGGAACACTCTTCACTCATTTAACATAGAAAGAGTCAGGGGTATGGCATGTTGCCATCCCTCTGACCGTACGTGTGCAAAATGACATTTCAAACAATTTTTTATTCTTCATTTAAGGAAAACGAGGAACATTTTTTAAAAATCACGTTTTTCTCAGAAAGCCGCGTGGCTTTAATGGCCATAATGGCGGACGCTAAAATGCAAAATTAAGTATTAAATCATCCACCCTTTTGACAAATTTGCTCATGTCAATTTGAAGTCCTCGCGTTTTTTATCAAAAGAGAAAAAAATCTGGCAACATTTGTGTTGCCAATTCCTCAGAAATCCCAAAACTGACGTAAGCAGAGAGGTTCGCATGTTACGAACACACATTATAGCGACCGCCATTATGGTGCGAAATAAACTGAATAGCTTTAGGACCCAAAAGTCAGATAGTTGAGGGTTGCAAGATCTAGACAATTGCTCTCGACAAAATTCAACCAAAGACAAAAAAAATCTTTCAAAATGAGTCCGTTTCATTCCGGAGTCAAAATAAAAGTACTGAACAATCTTTAACATTTCTGAACATCCGGCAACATTCAGAAAAATCAGGACAAATGCTCAAATATGAAAAATGAATCAGGACGCTCCAAACGGATCTCAAAATCAGGACATGTCCTGCTAAATCAGGACGGATGGTATCCCTACTCTCCCTAAAAACTGTTGAAATTTCAGAGGGGAAGAAAAAAAATCAAACCGTTTCGTTAATATTATTGGTTTTTCGACAGCGTATATGCTCAACTTAGCAACAAATGAACCCAGAGACATTGATAGTGTTATCAAAAGGCAAGCTGAATGATTAATAATAATAATAATGTATTATTTTTCAACATTCATTTGCACACAAGTTACAAACGTCGTGACTTGCATACATTTATTTTATGAAAGATGTTCCTTTTTTTTCTTCTCGGTGTTATTTATTATTTGCCCTCCCCTTGGCCACAGATAACAGATATCCAAGCTAGAACAAAAAACTCCAGAAATCGTGTGTAAGATTTCAAGATTTTGAAATGCTAACGACACCTTTCTGCAACTATCTCGGCAAGTTGGCAAGTGTGTATGTGACTACGAATTATCTAAGACAGTAATAAATTAATCGTTTCCTGATCTGATAATTTACAAATGTTGACATCATTTTGCATGAAGTTAAATATACACATTGGCATATGAGTAACTTTTGTGAATATTTCCCTAACGTCATTCATGCAAATAATAGCTCTTAGAATTTCGTGGCCCTATTAAGAAATTTAGGTTTGTAAACGGCCATAACCTCTATTAATTTCGCTTCGTTAGTGTGCTCGTAAATGTAGAAGGACCGCCGGCCCCCGCACACAAAACAACTGGTAAAATAACATTCGCTCATCGAAGAGATGCCAACTGTCATTCGTTTGGCGATGCTGTTTTGTTTTATTTCTGTCAACCAGATTTCATTTCTACGGAGCAATAATATTACAAGATCAATGACACAAATAATTCCCCCCCGCACACAACAAATACGTTTAGGGAAAAAGCGTCTTAGTGGCAAGTACTCATTTGCAGAACCGGATTTAGGGGGTGGAGTCCGAGCCTCCACATTTTTGGGGCCCCTACAAATAGAGAAAAAGTTTTTTTCTCTTTCGAAAATGAGATTCAAAAGTTCGATTTACAGCAAGAAAATTTAAACAGGCCAGGGTTCAGGGTTTTTTTCAAGCGCCATTATCACAACTACATCCATAATGGATTTACTTGCAATGACACACATTAACACACCATTTGAATCGAACCAGCGCGAATGGGAGGTAAAGCAGAGAAAGAAAATAACCCACTATTTTTTTTAATGCGTTGCTTTGTTTATTGTTGAATATTTAAGTAATAAGGTTAATAAGGTTTATTGTAAATTATTTAATTAATGAGGTCTCTGCAAAAAAAACTCGTCAGAAAGAGTTCTAACAAATCATGGTAACTTTTCAATAACAAATAAATGTTTTCAACTCGTACGATAAAAAACGGGTTTGTTTTATATTGGGGCCCCCACTTGAAACTGGGCCCCAGGCTCCCACAATCGTTAATCCGGCTCTGCTCGTTTGACACATTTGTTCAAGGATATTTTTGAACAACGCGCCTTGCCAACGTCAGAAGCAAAAGAAGACGATTGGTGCAGTGAAAATTGTCCTATTGTGCTCATTTATAAGCCTGAAGGCAGTATACCGAAAGTACCCTAATACGAGCGAACGCAAAAGGACAATGATGATTGTAAACTCAATACTTGTAACGTCAGGACTCAACTAAAACTGCACGCGTGGGAATCTTCGCTATACTTACCTTACCAAACAGTCCCAAGCCGTGGTATGACCTTCGCTGAACGTAAGAGTACTACAGTCTGCGTAGGGTTCGAAGGCCGTCTTCCACCTGATCGTTCCACCTTGCCTGCTGTGCGCCCTTCCATCTCATACCTGACGGATTGGAACTATCTTTACTGGGCTGTCGTCCGACATCCTTAGGATATGCCCAGCCCACCACAACCTGCCAATCTTAACTGTGTGGACGATATGGCTCCCCAGCTCCTTCTCGCTGGCCTTCTCCACACTCCGTTCTCTATCTGCAGTCTACCGAAGATGGTACGCAACACCTTCCGCTCGAAGAGCGCAAGGGCGCGTTGGTCCTCAACAAGCATAGCCCATGTCTCAGGGCCGTAGAGGACTACTGGTCTGATCAGCGTTTTGTAGATGGTCATCTTTGTGCAGCGGTAAATTATACTCGGAGCGTCCTAGGGAGACCAAAATTTGCACGATTTGCTGCCATAAGGCCAGTGAGCCCAGGTACACGAACTCGTCGATTATCTCGATTTCATTACCACTAACATTAATTCCAGGTGAACTTCATCTTCCCCCGTCGGTTATCCCCGTCGTTTCCCGTCGTTTTCTTAAGAGACCTTCAAGGGCAATATTAAACAGTGGGCACGAGTCGAGCACTTTGGGGAAAATATGGTTGGACATCCATAGGTTATCAGCTGACGGAGTTGCTACAGAGTACACTCGGAAATTTGATAACCGGATTGGTGAACCGGTTAGAGACATGAACGAACAAAAGAGACACCACACGCAATACGTGGTTCGATGCGGAGTGTCAAGAGGCCAATGAGGAAAACCGGGCCCGAGCTCGCACAATGGTGGCAGCAAATCATGTGATATACAGATAAAGGAGAGTTATGCTAGATAACATTTCGAGGTGTTGTTGAACGTTGAAGAGAATAGAGCCGACGACAGAAACAAGAGAAAGTAGAGGAGCATAAACAAACTGCGTCAAGGATGCTTGCAATACGGCGAGTCAATCAGCGGATTGAATTGGATGCACTCCAGGAAACTGGAGTTAGCGCGCCATAAGATGGAGGACATAGTAGAGAATAATCGTAAATCGGGACAGGAGGCGTTGATAAGTGTTGGTGGGTGCACTAGAAACACTTCATAGAAAAGCTTCTACAAGCTGCATTATCACGTAAAATGTCAAATAGCTCGGCGGTATATAGTAGCAGGTGCAAACTGCAACGTTCAACGCTCATATTTAGGTTTGGCGGGCCTGTGTGGTCGAAAGCGTTGGCTACCGTGATAAACTGGAAAGAACCTCCAGGTTCATGTGCCTGAGGCTCGCATCGTGTCAAACGACGCGAATCGTGTCGAACGAGGCAATATCGGCATCATCATCATAGAGAATGTAGAGTGCTTCAACCAACGTGACGCAAGAGGTAAACGTAGTACCAGAAGATCAACTTCGATGGCCAGGTGGCAGCGAGAATGGTCCAACTCTACCGAAGGTAGATGGACACATCGTCTTATTCCGGCGATAGCCGGATGGATCGAATAGCGCCACGGGGAAGTAAACCACCACCTGACCCAGGTCCTGTCAGGCCATGGCTCCTTCAGTATCTGCACAAATTTGGGCATGCGGAGATGTGTCCACAATGCCCGGGAGTGTTCTTATCAGTGGATTTAAAAATGGTGATTTTTCTTAAATTTGTTGACAGGTGAAAAAATCGACAGAAAAAATATTTTTTTGGATTTTCATGATGGTAAGTTCGGACACAATAAAAAAGGTTTGAAAGAAAACAAAACAAGATGGCAACTTGTAAACAAGCTTGCACGGCGGGTCGTAGCTTACAACTCAATCGGCGTGTACGATTGCGGCCTTCCTTTTCACCTGTGATCCACAATGAAAATATTTAAATGTTCGGAAGAGTTTTTCGCATACAATCGTGCACTTCTGTCAAAAAAATCATAAAAAATGTTTTTGCTTAATAGTGCTTCTTTCAACTACTATTTTGCAACAAAAGCATTAACATTTTTTTCCGAACTACTTTTGTAGCATCTTATCTTTGTAACAAATGTAATTTTGTATATACATAGTTCAAGTAGTTTTTTCCTGTACTAAGCACGCAATATTGGTAGAGAAGTAAGAAAGTTAAGAAAACCCGTCTCAGACACTTTAGGAGACCTTCACCCATTCTCGGCGGGTGATGAAAATTTGATTCATGTTTACAATTATACTACAAAATTTGCACGATGACATTAATTCGGTTCGGCTTATTCCGGTTAGAGAACAGATTGATCTTCAATATGCAATCCAGTTTGTGTCGATTGTGCATGTAGTTGATGAGCAATAAGATTTTAAAGTTTATTTTTTGAGGTAAAAATTGATTTCTCTACGCCGGAAGAGGGTTAAGAACGGATAAACTTAGGAGAAACGTTTGCATAAAAAAATTTATTGGAAATGATGCGAGAAGTCTGATTTCAATTAAAATTTTTATGTTAATTTTTTTGTTTGAAGATCTCAGGAATATTGAAATAGTTCTCAAAGAAAAAGTGAGTTATTTTTATTGAATTCTGAGCCACAATATAGTTTTTTTTTTTCAGTAGTAGAAACTCTCTCTATGACGTATTACTGAAAGGATAAGTAAATTTCAAGTTAAATTCAAGTTAAGGAAGAACCCTATTCTTGAAAGTTGGGAAAATCGATTTTTCTGCATTTTTGGAATGCTTATACACTCAGAAATGTTGTGTCAAATGATTTTTTAGATATTTTATCGAGTTCAAAAGTTACAATTAAAAGTGTGTGGCCACTTAGGGAATATAGGCAGAGACATTTTATGTTGCTCTGTTCATGCATTGCACGCACATTTTCTAACCAAATACATACTATAAGTAACGTTTAGTCGGACTCAACATATATTACACCAACATATTTAATTACACATACATACATGTACACACATCCATACACAAATGGTGCAAGAAGCACCAATATAATAACGGAACTAATTGTAGTTTTCGATTGGTCTTACACACGTTCACATACACGTATACATACACACACATGAACACACAAAGTGTGATAAATCGAAGAGGTTAAATCAGAAGTTTTACCAAATTGTGAAAGACAGCACCCCATTGGTTCTCCTGTACTCACATATGTATAAGGGGCCATCCACATACCACGTGGACAGATTTAAAACTATTTGAACCACCCCCCCCCCTCCCCGTGGACAACTGCTCATATAAATTCTGAAAATTTTGTATGGACCGTGGACATTGCACATAATCCGCGTAAAGTAAACCACCAAGAAAGGTTTTAGGAAAAAAAATTCACAGGAGGGTTGTGTGCAAAGCCAGGACCGCAAGGTTGAAGTAGAATACTTTTACAAGAAAGATAACTCGGCTGCTTGCGTGTCAGTCATTTTTTACAGTAAATAAACGAACGTAAATTTTTCGAAAGTTGTGGAATGATATAACTGGAAAAATAGGAGTGACTTAATTATTTCCGGTTATACCATTCTACAACGTTCGAAATTTTTTTTTTTAAATTTTATGTCGTAATACTAATGTACAAAAAATACATCTCATTCATTCCGGCCCCATCAATTTACTTTCTGTTCCTACAGATTTTCTCAGTGTCGTAGCACGGATGTACAAAAAATGATTTCTTGTGGACATTCTGTCGAGCCGTCGATAGAGCTCTCATTAAAGCAACAGAATAACATGTATTGTGTCGTGTTGCGCGGCTTGGAAGAAGAAAATGTTCCTGTCTCCGTGTCGCATGGAAGCCGATTGTTGCGTGTTTGATATTGCCGATGGTAGACATGAGTATAAAGGTCGAAATTCTGCTGTGATGTCAAACTATAACCGTCTTTTTCAAGACGTTACATCCTTGTTTATAGTCGTGGCATCGTGGGCAGAACGTGCCGAACTTTTCTGTTTGAAATCGGATTTGTTTCGTATATACCGCTTGTTAAGCACAGTATCAACAAATCGTAATAAACATCACACTGCTGTGCATTTGCAGCAGCATCAAACCTCAGATGCAGTTTATTAATAACCATTCATTATGCTCTTCCAAATACATTTAGTAGCCTTAAAAAAGGCCGATTGCTGCAATTGCAATTTTCATTCAATTATTGCATAAATGCTTCATGGTAAGATATACCCGCTGCAACTGCTACGCTATCCGTAACCATGCCACAGTTGTGACCGCTATATGCTGCCATTGGTATCCGCGCAGCATCAGCTGGCCCAGCTGCTATCGATGCTGGGATTCGTCACAACTAGTGCGCTACCCATTGCTATGCCACAGTTGTGGCCGCTATCTGCTATCGCTGGTATCCACGCACTGCTACTACTGCTGCTAAAGGATGACTACTGTTGTCACTGTCTAGAACTATTATGAGCGGCTTCGGTTGAAACAGGCTCTTATATAGGCCAAATAACATATTTTGAATTGCAAGGTATATGATTCTGTCGACCGTGCTTGGGAAGCAAGCATATAACGACCAATCAGAGGTCTAATTTTTCGTTTTGACAAGGCTTGACTATTTTCAATAGTAATCACAATTATCTTCATTTGGGAAGAATCTTAGAAGATTTTCCAATCTATTGCTGCAATAACGAAGGAAACCCATCGAATACTAACCGATTTATTAGCATTTGAAATTGGACATATATTTAACTTTTTTCGGTTTTAGATTTTCATTTCACATCCCTATGTAGCCGAACTTCCTGAGAGAAGTATTCTACTTCAAAATCCGAGACGCTCTATGACCAGTTTTTAAAATTGTCCTTTTTGAAGGTCATTTCGGATCTTTCGGAGGGCGGAAAATTATTTTTGACAAAGTCTTTTACTCAATAAACACTATGACGTTTTTGGTGCTTAACCCGCGTCAATTCAAATATCCGCGTTACTTCAAAAGTCTGCGTAAAAATCTCGTTAAAAAATCCGCGTAAAAAAACCTGACTGTATTTTAACTATTCATTGTGGGTTAGCCGATCGTTACCACACCCAGAGTGGTTGAATTGATTATGTCGATGACAGTTAGAAATCTGTAAAGTTAGTTCAGTGATTTTTTTAAGTGCAACAGTTAACCGTATACATTTTATAAGCTTTTGAAAATACGTTTTATGAACTTAGGAAAAAAAATAGTTTGTTGAGCATAATTCTTACTACTGCTTTGAATACTGATAGTTAAAAGCGCATTACCAGTGGAAAATTTTGCAAATCACCGAAGCGAAAGACCTAAAATATCACATCGCTAAAAAAAACAATCAAAAATCATAGATTGGGTTAACAAAGTCCAAGTTTGAAACGCTGTGGATTTCGTGAAAGGACTACCGATTAAAAATTTATAAATATGAAAATAAGCAAAAACTAGGAAACCGCACAACCCGGAGATGAGGAGGAAGCTTAAATAATAATTATAAACTCAAACAAATTTAAAACTGCTCGACAACCAGATAAATTAAGATAAAAGACTGCCGAAATCTACACTCTTTTTTTCTGAATCAGTACAAAATCTGACAAATTTAGCAGAAATGAGCTTTGAATTTAAAAACTTTTCTGACGCTTGAAGTCTGCGTTATATTAACAAAATTGTCCATTTTATGCTCTCATTTCTAAACTTAACTGCTAATCATTCAAAAAACGCCAGGCGCAAAGAAAGCTGTTGTAATTTAAAATCAGTGATGGCATGAACTCGTGCAAGGTTGAGCTTAGTAACACTTTTCCAAATTTGAAACCAACTTGAATCTGCTTCCTCTCGATAGTTTGAGTTTTTTTGCACCGCACACTCTGATCGATTTAGTTTAAATGCGTGCAATGCATGCAGTGCACGATGTATCCAACGATGCAGGCGATGATGTGACGCGATGAGTTTTGTTTTAGATCGAACTTATGCTTTCAAAGGACAATGCAACAAACTGTTGCAGCAGACGCGGCGCGAATTTCATCGCAATTCGATTTTTATTCAATTGTTGTTATGCAGGATTCAAACTCAAATCTAACTCAAGTGTAATGCACTGTTAGTAGGGTTCACGTGCAAACCGAAAATAAATGTGCAAGCAAGTTTTAAAACTCACTTGGATACGAGTGCAAAGTCACACTGCCTACTCTGTTTAAAATAGTCATAAAGTGACAAATTTAGGTTCATGCAAAGCTTATACTAGTTCCGTTTGACACTGACTTAACACTCACCGTAAAGCATATTCCGGTTGGCCATCTTCGATTTCTGAACCCCCTTCAACTGCTGGCTGTAGATTTGTTTCTGAATGATCAATTCCTCCATGTTAAAAACTCTCCCCGCTCCAGGAGGCTCCCCTGTGGCGCAGCCAATAGCACCTCCCTGGAACGCACCCGCCGACGACGAGGACTGCTGTTGCCTCCTGAGGGCAACCTGAGCGGCCATAATCCTTTGCCGCTGAACCACCAGCTGGCAGCTCTGACAGCAACACTCTCGCCACCGGCACAGTTTTTTGTGTCCACGAAGACACGAAATCACACCGTGATTCCGACAGCGGGCACACTTTGGTGTCCTTAGGTGCTGCCGAACCGATAACGATGAGGACGATCCCGACGAAGGACTCGGATCACTGTCACTGCTGACCATCAGTTCTAGATGATCGTTCATGTTTCTCGAACGCGCGGCGTTAAAAGATTGAAGTCACTCGCGAATGGTAGTATCACAAGGCTAAGAAGCACGTCCTATCGGTTGCAAGATGAGATTCGGATTATCGCTATTGATGCTAAATAGTGTTACATTTTACTGTCATCTTCTCCCATGGATGTGGAAGAGAAGCAAGTAAACGTGGGAGAGAAAAAGATCAAAAGCGTGCTGTCAGTTCAGGTTTCCACAGTAGCGTATGCTGATTGGTTAATCGCAGTGTGCTGCGCTCTTCGCTTCTGCATACGAACTAAGAGAAAACGAAGCAAATAAAAGTGGGCGGAGTTAGCAACTGGCAATTTATTTTTGTCGCCGGAAGGCCAAACATGGTTTGATTATTATCTCTTCCATCACAAGCGACTGGGTGTGAAACTGAGACGGCTGAGTTGGGATTACATCAGATCTGTTACAAATGTAAACATCGGCGGAGGAAAAGAATATCCGAGTAGTTTATTTTATCAAATTGATAGGAAAAACTCTGTATAATGTTACGTGAGATATCTGATAGTTCTGCTGCTTCGAATCCGTTCGACAGATGAAAATAACAATTTTATTAGAATAGTTTGTCATTGTGTTGCGTGATTTGTTGTTTCGATTAGCAAAGAAGTGTGATGTTGTTTTCTCCTTGTTTGAGAGAAAATACATTACAGTATATGTTTTGTATATATATAATTTTGGCGATCGACGATGAAAATGTTGGTATATATGAAATATTCTTGGTTTATCTAACGATTCTTATACAATATGCTTCTGTAGTTTTAACCGACAATATTAGCTAACGTTAAATGCTATTTTATCATTATTATCATAACTGTTACACTTTCCATTTCCCTGCTCTCGATAAACAACAGCCTACTAGAGGTTTTAGTCACTGTCTTGCTCCGTCTGTGCGCCCAGCAGACTGCGCTTTCGCTCCGAAGTAGTCTTCAGTGCGTGCCACATGGTAACCGGCTTCCGGAGCGTGGTCAGCATCTGGTGCCAGTGGCGCAAACCTTTTCCAGTCGTTCCACTGCCAACGATCACATGACCCACTGAAATCATCTTAACACTTTGTCTCCTGCTTAAACTACTGGTGCTGCTGCTGCTGGTGTTGCCGTTGGCGATTGGTGTGTTGTTGAGGCTGTCATTAATATCAAATGTGGAGGAATGTACGGGATTGTTGTTTGGAGCGCCCTCCCGATTGGTCATCTGTACCACAGAGCAGCGAATCTGAATGGTGTTCAACATGTACGGAGGAACGCTAAAAATTATCGCTTCATTGTAGATTGGCGATCGCTCGCCTCGCTTGACGGAAGTTTTCTTCTTCGATACTTTTTTGTCATTTTTCAATAAGTAAACCTGAAAGAGGGAATAAACGTGAGATTCAAATCGCTGTTCGAACGGTAATAAAGCAGAGAAAACGCACCTTAACGAAAATCCCTTCACTGGAGTCAACCTCTTCCGGGTTGTCCGATAGTGATTCCGGTTGGTCATCGAATGTTATTAACTGCAGCTGCTGTTGTTGCTGTTTCAAGCGATTTGCTCGACTTTTGAGGTTCAAATTGCGGGCTTTAACCACGACCACCGTAAGCCGTTCCGCTGTTGGCAGGTAGCTTAGGGAAAACATTAACTCCCCAAGCTTACTCTTCTTCAGGCTTGAATCCACAAGTTTCAACCAGGTAGTCATGGGACGGTTGATGTTTTCGTTAATTTGCAGCTCACATTCCCCTACGAATGATAAAAAAGGCGTCTTCAAGATATTCTCATCTACTTGAGACTTTAAACCAATACAAACCGATAAGTGTCTGCTCCTTGGGACTGGTTTGATACAAGTGGAACCAGAGCGAACGTCGGATGTTTCTATGAGCGATCCAGAAGTTGAAGGTCTCCTGATAACTCGGGTAATTGCTCTTTTTAAACACCTGAAATAGGTAGACAGAATGAATTGGAGATTTTATTAAATTGAACCCAAAAGAAAATTTAATTAGAGAAAATCAAAGCAGAAATAGCACTACGATTGTCCTTGGCAGTATTTCGTCACTCTTCAAGAAATAATCTACACCGAGAAACCTTATTTTTTGTACTTATGATTACTGCTTCTTTAATTACAAGAAGCTAGAATTGGCTCGCAAGATTTTTTCAGCGAAAGGGATGAGACAAGAATAGAACCTAACCATAAATATGTACTTCAAAAATCCAAGGTATGATTTTTCAATTCTAGATTTGGGAATCATTTATTTAGATTTTAGACTTTAAAATTGGAATTTAGCATTAGGATTTGGGATTCAGTATTTGGGAATTAGGATTAGGAAAAAGGTGCTAGCAACGGCATTCCACTGAATAATGTCCTGGATTTGAGAGGATGAGACTACCAAAATGATGGATGGAAGAAATTGTATGTCCCATTTATAGAAAGGTTGATCGCCTAAAATACAGCAACTACCGTAGCATAATGCTGATCAATGCTGCCTACAAATTCCTGTCCAGTATTCTGCCTCGCCATCTATCTCCAGTAACAAAAAGATTCGTAGGACAGTAACAAACGGGCTTCACAGAAACACGCGCTACTATAATCCAAAAATGTTGGGAGTACAACGTGTCCACACGTCACGTCTTCGTGAACCTAAAGGTTGCGTATGATACAGTATATCGGGACCAGCTGTTGTAAATAATGCACGACTATGGTTCTCCAGATTGAATGACACGACTGATTATAGCTAGCTTCCCTAGTAACAATAATGGTTTCATCAAAGTTTTATAGCGCTCAAAACAGCCAAAACAGCGCTATAAAACTTTGATAAAACCAGTTTTGTTACTTGGGTTGTAAAGGGTGCGTGTCTGGAACACTCGAATTCCTCCGGAGCGCAAAAAAAAGTTGAGACAACCCAACAAACAATTTTGTTGATTTATTGCTTGTTAAGCTGCTATACGATGGATTTCGGCTGAACTAAAGCTCAATAAGCCGTTGCACAACAAAATTGTTTCTTGCGAAGGAGACTATTCGGCACGTTGTTCAACATTGCTCTTAAGGGTGTTAATCCGACTGCTTCGAGAGGATTGTTGTTCAGTAACGGTAGTCAACTCATAGGCAGATGACTTTTATGTTATTACGAGTAGCTTTGGGACAGCGGAAGCAATTTACGTCAGACTAAAAGTGGAGACTAGGAGAAATGGATTAGAAATCAATGCGGCGAAAACCAAATATACGAAAAGGCTCAAGGAAAACCAATATACGCCTCCAATTGACGGTGATCATGAACGGCGATGAACTCGAAGTAGCAGATGAATTCGTGTACTTGAGATCTCTGGTAATCGCTGGAAATAGCACAAGCAGATCTCCTCTAATAACGCATTTAAGCTGAAAATCAGGCTGAAACTGATTAGGTTATTATTTAATTAAGATAATCCCTATTTAGACAATGACCTTAAAACCGTGACGATTTCCAGATTTCGTACATCCACGTAGAATTCGGGATCTAGAACCATAGGATTTCACATTTCGGATAAAGAATTTTCTACTTGAAACTCAGAATAAGCGAGTCAGGATTAAGAGTTTAAAATTTTGAAATTGAAATTCAGAAATTAGGATTAACTTTTTTTAACTTTGGATAGCTACTGCGTAGGGGACGATTTGGGGTATAAAATTTTAATTTCATATTTTGAATTTTATAGCTTATATTATCTTTTTGAATTTTTGTTTCGTTGTGCATGTTTGATCTGTTTTCAATCTAAATATTGAGATTTTGAATTTTGTGTTAAAAGTTATTAAATTTGGATTTCGGATATAGAACTTGGATGTTGAATTTTTGATCTTGAATAGGGTTTGCAATCCCGGGAACGATTTCCCGGGAATCGCCTTTTCCCGGGACTCCCGGATCCCGGGAATAGGAATATTGATTCCCGGGATCGCGGGATTCCCGAGCTCCTCGGAAAATTTTCCATACAATATTGCAATAAAACTAAATATGGTATCAAAACACGAAACTTACGTCATAGAAGTGTAGAGTAGTCATAGTGAGCATTATACCAAGCAAATATTTGCTTGAAACGACGATCAATATTTGCTTGCCGTGTAATATCAAATTATTTGCTTAATTTATTTGTCATAAATATATGCTGTCTTATTCAGTAAACGACAAATTAAGAAATATTTTCTTCGTCTCATGTCTTTTTTGCTAGTGAGTTTACTACTAAGCAGATAGTTGCTTGATTTTTTCTTTGTTTATTGACAATTTATATTTTGAAACCTGTAAATTGATAAAAAAATTGAAACCCGTAAAGCAATGCGACCAGAAATAAATAAATTAATAAAATCCAGTCAGTGTAACTTGGGTCATGGCCGCGATTTCACATTAATTACGAAGGCATTCAAATGCTCTAAAATCTGTCTGCCGAACACTCAGCTTTATCTTCAACAAACTAAAAGTATTGGACTCTTCAGTTTCTAATGAAATGTAGCAAGAGCTGGAATCGGTGATTTAAAAGTATTTTAGAAATCAGACGCCAGCGGTGATTCAGCGATCTTAAGCAAAAGTTTTACAGAAGGGAACTACATTATTTGGGCCTAACGAAAAATTGTCAGCGGAGCTGAGGTGATTGATAGACAATTGTTCGTGAATTTCTGGAGTGAACTTGAATAAATTTTGTTCTTCAATCGATAATTAAATTGTAAACGGTTGTTTGAAACTTTTTATAAATAATATTTATTTGAAATCTCATTTTTGCTAAGGATTTTTTCCTTTCCCGATTCCCGGGAATTCCAAAGCGGACCCTGTAACCTTACGGCTACAAGCTCCCCTAAAAGTGCTGTTGACATTGAATACATAAAATCAATTTTTCACAGTCAACTCTAATGATCACGATTTTTCCAGATTATACCACCGTGCACTGTGAAATTATCTAATCAATCTTTTTACTAAAAAATTATATAAATAGTTTCGCAGAAGAAAAATAGTTTTTTCAACATGCGGTGTTTTGAGGTATATAAATTTTAATAATATTTTCGCTTTGTCTTACGGTGTATATTTTTTCTGGAAGTACAAAATAACTATCTACAACTTTGCCTTAAAAATGAGCTCTTTGAGATATTCGAGTTAAATGTTCCAGGACTTCGAAATAAGGATTCAAAACTTGGGATTCATGATTAAGTATTTGGGATTTATAATAGGATTTGAGATTGAAGGTTCAGGATTCCAATTCAGGATGTAAAATTCAAAATATTGGATTGGGGATTAACATTGGGGTAAAAATATGAAATTTAGAATTGAAGAGCTAAAATCTGAATCTGAGATTGTTGATGAAATACTAATGATTCGAATTTTGGAATGGAGTTGAAAGGTTCAAGAATTTTTATACTAATATTCAGGATTCAAGATTGCAAATTTGAAACAAAATCGATGCAAAAAATTAACTGTGTTAAAAAATCCAACTCAATTGCGTTGAACTGGAATCAAGCAATATAGATCATAAAACAGAAATCAAGTTGCCTACCTTAGTCTGAAGAACCTTGCTCTCGTCCGGTACGATAAACACCTTCACGAATGTGTCCATTTCAACACCAGGCGGGCCAATCAGTTGTTTAGCTTCCTGAATCGTTACTAAAAGCTCCGTGCCCTCGATCGTGGTACTAGTCCTAGAAATTTAACAGAATTAAGCTTTTCGTTAAACCTCAGCTACAATGAATGTTGTTTCAGAACCCACTTGTCATACTGTAATCCAACGCACAGATAGCCAGTGATAGGTCGCGCCGGCTCGAGATCACTGAAAATGACCGACGATTGGGAAGCTACGGATTCGCTGGATGTCGAGGGCATCACCGATCGCGGACGTTCTGTGGTAACTGTGGATGCTGTGTTTCCACTCGAGATCGAACTCTGTGGACCTGCGGAATCCGTACGTCCAAGGGATGAGTATTGCTCTAGGAAGGATTCAGATAGGGTTTTGTGGAGAGAGGACGCAGAGTTACTATACGATGCGCACGAAGGCTGCGGTGAACCACTATAATATCGACTCAAATCCTTGTGTGATGAATTTTTGAGCAGTTGAGCTTGAGCAGATTGTTCTGTTTCGGAAACAAGTGCGTAACTTTTGAACAGCTTTCGCTCGCTGAACTCGGTTTCGGAGAAGGACCGATTGCGAAGGATGTGCTTGATGCTGCTGGATACGGTCGGAACTCGAATGTTATCAACGACGTCCGTTCGGGGTGAATCCTGGTACTTACTGTTATCTGTTTTAGTGGTCGATGATGTTGGAAGGGACGGTGGAGGTGAGAAATTTGAAATGGGCGGAGCCGGAGAATTGTTCACTAGCTTGGGAGACACTAGGGGAGATGAGGAAGAGGATGACGAGGGTGCAATGATTTGCGTTGGCGGAAGATGTCCAGCAGTGGAGTGAGCAGGAGTTGATTCGCTTTCGCTTGATCGATCAACGGTTCCGTTAAATTGTTGGTAGATGTTTAGCAGCACTTGATTGCTTTCAATTAGTCGGGACATTTTGCGGAGATTCTCTATTTTTGAGAGGCGCTTTTCGGCGCGCCGCAGAGGATCGTCTTCGGCGAACACGGATCGCACGGCAGTTGGTTCGAAACTGAAAAAGCACTCGTCTTCTGGTTTCCGAGGATAGGATATGAATGGATTGTTGGCCGATTTGATCAGCCGCTGCAGGAAGGGCGGTTCTGGTTGAGGATCGGGGGGAGCGGGTGGCACCGGTGGAGAAACCGGTCGAGGAGGATCAATTTCTTCATTCAGTGGTGGCTCGTTCAGAAATGGGTTGGTGCAAAAATGAGATTCTTGCTGGAAGCGCTTCTCCCTTGGTGAACTGAGCACTGGCAGTGGGAAAGATATCGGAGCAGAGTGTTGCTTGCGGGGAACCGGTCGCGGAATTGGAGATATCATTATTGGTCCAGTAGGTGGTTTCGGTTCCGAGCTGCAAATAAATTGTAGATAATGAAAACGGGTAGACTTTCTACCGCGATGTCAAATATTACGTTTGCCTCAGAATGGCTTTTTCCCTGACCAGTTTGGGCTCTTTCGGTGAAGGAGCTGGTCGTAATGGCTGAGGCGGGATTTCAGATTCCTCAACGGAGGTAGTTCTCCAAGGAGGAACGGTAAGACCTTGACCTTGTCCGTGCGCGGGTTTATAATCCCGGTCAACTGAGTCAAACCGCTGGAAGCTACCCGTGGATCCTAGCAGGATTTCTGAGCCGGAATGCATCTGCATCCAATTGAATTTGTTATTTCTAAAGTACGTCATTGTTCTCTCTCTACTTACCAAGTAGCCGTTCGGGTTGTACAGCTGCATTTTTGATAGTCTTATTTTGTCCTCTCGGTTAGATAAAAACCAAGCTATATCGTATGGTTGAATCAATCGGCACAGCAGCAACAGGACAATGAGCAATGTCCCTACCAGGGCGATGCAAGCTATCAGAACGGAAGCATCCATTGTAGATCTATCTAGGCTACTACTTGATTGTACACAAAGCGCACAAAAACAATTTAACTCCGACAGTTGCGAATCGCTTCAAGCCACAGCTCGCAAATTCCTCGGGCCTCATCAAATCTGCTTCAAGCGACATAAAAAAAATACAAAAAAAAACACAACGACCATAAAAGAAAAAAAGATTACATTAACAAAAACATCGCTACAGGTGGTTATTCTTACAAGACTACCAAAGGGAAAGAAAAGGGGGATTCTTTTCTCATTCCTTTACACAGTCAACAAACGCACACACTCACACGAAGAAGCGGAAAGGCGAATAATTCACTGTCTTGATTGACACATTGAAAAGAGGCTAATCAAGTCACCCTCTTGCATCACTCATTCCAAACGTGAAGAGGGAGGTGGATAGGTGGCTGGTCCTCAAGGTTAACCAGCGGTATGTTGAATGAACTATCAACCATGACCATTCAAAGCAACAAGATAAAGTCTCCCGAGCCAGCCGAAGGCTGGAAAACTTTTCTTTATCATTCGAAAAAGTTTTTGGTAAATAGTAGAGGACTGAGATTGGAGTAAATACCATCAAACGGCATTCCTAATTGGACTCGACTCGTGAAGAATGATGGACGCTAAGGGTGTGGGACAGGGTATTCAAACTCTTCCTCTCCTTTCGAAGCCTTTTGTGTGTTACCTGTGAATTTCCATCCTAGGGCAGGGGCACGTTTTGTAGAATAACAAGGCGAATCGATTTTCGTACCCTGCTACTGGTTTTCGAGCTAAACTGTTCCTCTTTTTTGACGAATTTTAGCTAATAATACTGATTAATGTTTCTGGAAAAGGCAGAAGTACGTATTTCTCCTGTCTGGCAGACGAGCCTCTCCAATTCCGGGAAATCTTCACGCTTCGGAAAACTTCACTTTCTTTCGTTTAATTTTGGGACTACTTGTAAAGAGCACTCTATTTTATTCACAGCGAACATGTGCGCGATTTAACTACTTGCCACTTGGGTAAATGAGCGGTGCTTGTTTCGATAGTCTACTAACTAGTGTAAATCTGATTCTTTGTTATTTGCAAAATTTAGAAGAAACTTTGTGTGATTTGTTCGAGAAGAACAACAGCCATCGTTTGGTGGAAAACTGATTCCCTCGTGTAGAGTGCACGAGAGTGGGGTAGGCTTGACTATAGCATGGGAGAGAGATCGGCGGTAGCCGATAAGCAACAAATCGTTCAGATTCTAGTGCAAAAGCGGCAATCATGCGCAGTAGGTAGCACGTCTCTCGGAGCCGGCATGGTGGTAAAGTCTTGAAGTCGGTCCCAGCTATGATTGACCGTGACACAATCCAGCACAACAAAGATCCGTGCCACGAAACATCATTGGCTAAGCGTCCCCAACCGAAAGTACACCTAGCAGCGTAGAAGTCTTTGTCGGTTCCTAGTTTTGTTTTGGTTTTTTATACCCACAGAATGGGCAGCGTTACGCAGGCGTTACTATCGATAGAAGAGGAGGAATAAAGGAAATCTCTTCGGGCAGTTACTCGGTCGAGGAAAAGCGGTTCGGTAAATTGGGTCAACGAGGGATTCATTCTATGCCAAAAATGTTGCGTTGTTGGTACGTTGAAAACTGTTGACATCACGGAATAAGATTTTTTTAATATTCATATATTTAGCAGTGACAGGTAAAACTAGTCGGATTATTAACGCATATTATAGTTATATCCAGAGGCTATTCAAAACAAATAATTTAATTTATAGTCACTTTTTCCTTCAATAGCTATTGATAAACCTATTTGAATCATTTGAACGATGTACATCAAGCAAGTCGAGGTGGTTTAACATGCGCCATGAGAAGTAAGAGTTGACCAAATAAAACGCTTGCAGGTAACTTCTCTTCCGCTTCTTCGTGTGAGTGTGTGCTATTTGGCAACGCTGCTTTAGTTTGTTTACATCGCCGTGATTTAGTTCTGTTGTTCTGATTATTTTTCCATAACACCGGTTCTTATTTTTCGGCTTTTGTCATGCTAAAGTGTAGTAACTGTGTGCCTGCAATCCGAAGATAGTGAAATTTACTGTGTATAACTAGGGTAAATGACCCAATAGTGGAGGAGCTAAGCACGAGTTATGCATGTTTAGCCATGTTTTGGCTAAGAAAAAAGAATCTAGTTGGTCCGTTTCACTATTTTCTGTTGAAATGGGTTCTATTTGATAATTTTGCTCCTAAAAATTGACTTTGAACCCGCTTTGAGGGCTTAAATTAACTAAAATATGTTGCACGCTTTTGTTCCAATAGTTGCGGTAGAGTTCCTATAGTTGTGAATGGGTGTTCCTGCAGTTGCGGTATATAAAACATTCGTGTTTGCTTGGTTAAATGAAGGTATTTGCCTCGCTTGAAGTGGTTTTTGATTGTTTTACTATTAACCATATTGTTTTTAATAGGTTGACAAGTCGGTTTGCAAGTAAATACAAAAATGCACGAAGTTAACTAAGAGACGGATTTTGCGCCAATTTGATCAGATGTTGGCAAAATTCAGTGAGGGTATGAAGGTTTTATTAAAATAAAACAAATTTTGCATACTTTTTATAAAATGTCTTTAGACTAACATTTGATAAGAGCTGAAATTGGCTGAAGAGAAAGACCAATGGCGCTCATTTTGAAATATTCAGAAGAATTTTTTTTTTTCACAAATGGTGACTTCTCAACACTGTAAGTTAGAGTCTATTACCTCTGCTTCGTACCATGTTTGCGCCTACATTTTCGACGTTAGTGTTTACTAAAAGAGCGACTGAAGCTGTGAAAGGCTCGTTAAAAGAATTACAAGACCAAAAGCAGTGGGTAAGCATCGATTAAGAGGTCATACATAAATAATAATATATAATATAGGGGTGAGAGCGATAGCTTTTCTTGGCCGATCATGTATGAAGTATCGGTAAATACACGGTGGCAGGGGAAGGTGGGGCTCAAAAATTGAACAGTAATAAGTTACATCATTTAGGTATGTCCCCTAGTACCTGCTTGTCCCTAATATACACAAGTAGTCCCACATACATATGTTCTGATAAACGTAAATCAGAATTGCGAAACATACCGCAACTATAAGAGCATAGTGTATTCTGTGATCCAATAGTGGAGGAAGTAATTTATAAATAATATGATCATCTATTAACGAACTTCACCTGTGAAACAGTTTCCATAATAAACTATTATCTGGGAAAATAATTATATGAGTAATAATCGTACTAAAACCACACACATATCTCAAAACCTTCGTGGACAAAATAAGAACATGGGTAGTGAGTGGTGCCTTCCGGGTAAGTTTCTGAAAAATACAGTGATCGCGCACGGCCCTACGTTGTGTTAATTTTCGCCCTTTGGCACCACGGGGGCAATTAAGGCCCAGGGACGATTTTTCTTTTCCCGACGAACGCAAACGCAAGTCTTCACTTCACTGAGGTACATTTATTCTACGAATTTATTTACAACAGTGGCAGCGTGACGGCGCTGCCACCGTAAGCTTATCGACTAACAGAAAATGAACACTAGAGACTAACAGAAAATGAACACTAACGCTGCTGTGGAGAGCGCTTTTATAGGCTGCCTCTCGAACGGCAGCATTGTCGAGCCAAAACAAAGCTTGGATAAGCGCGCACAAGTTGGCGTCGCTTGGGCCTCAGCCTGTGTGGTGGTGTGGTGGGCGACTTACAGTTGTGCCCATCTGAGGCGGGACTTTTGGCGCGAACATACAGTATTCTTCAGTAATTTGGATATTTCCAGTATATATTGTTGTAGTAACATATGTACTTATGTTTAATCTATTATTTCTTCAACATGTAGCATAAGCAATTCGGTTCTAATTAGTTTAAACGATGAATTTAAAAGCGATGCCGCAACTATTGGTGCTACCACAACTATTGGATCATCTACCCTAGTCTACAGTGATTTTTTGCGTTGTAAAATAAGTTGCACCAGCATAATTGTCCGAGTCTCGTTACAACTCTCGAAAGGGTCTAAGCTTTAATTTTAAAAGGCGCGCTGCAGAATCCAACTCTACTTTTTCGAACGGCTCTATCGGTTGTTCTTGTTTGGTTCTTTATTCGCAAATTGTTTTAGTATGTCTACCGCTTGTGATTATTGTGCTAAACCGGTAAAAGGTGATGAAGAATCCATCTCATGCATGGCCATCTGCGACAGAAAGATTCATTTAAAATGCACTAGCACGAAGTTGAACAAGCCATTTTTGAACATCGTCCATGCAACCCCAAATTTGTTTTGGATGTGCAATGAGTGCGCTAAACTGATGAAATATGCGCAATTCAAATCGGCAATCTCTTCGTTTGGTAGTGCGGTTAACTCTGTAACAGAGCGTCAGGTAATCGCACAAGCTGAACTCAAAAACAAATTAGCCAAGCAGGGTCAGCAGATTGTTCAATCATCGAAATGAATCGCATCTCTCCGCGCAAAAATCGGACCGGGTGACTACAGTCGTCCGCCACCTCAGAAACGGCGTCGTGACGAAGGTTCATTAAACCACTCATTGGAGGCACCAGAGCGGCAAGTGATGGCAATGTTCCGCCTGAGATCCTGACCATTCCGGAGCCAGCTGAGCAGTTTTGGTTATATCTCTCACGTATTCACCCCAGTGTCAAACCGGAATCAATCGAAAAATTGGTTAAAGACAGTTTGAAATGTGATGGGAAAGTAGTACCGCTGGTGAAAAAAGGGCAGATATAAGTAAAATGAGCTTTATCTCTTACGAAATTGGGATGGATCCCACCCTCAAAAAAATCGCGCTTCGCTCCGATAACTGGCGGAATGGAATTTCGTTCCGTGAATAAGAGGACGATTCAAAAAACGCTTGGTTACCTCGCTTGAATACCTTCCACTACGGAATTGCCCGTTCCGGGGTCTCACCCGCCTTCAACCCCCTTATCCGGAATTTGTTAATCCGGGATTCCCCAGAACGCACTGCCTGTCGCTCCATGGGAGATCCCAACCCGCTCGATCCAGTCACGCAGTTTATACTTCAACGTAATTATGTTTTTTGCCATCAGAGTCGTTCTGGCGCTGCGCTTGAGTTTGGGGAAGGGGCCTCCCAACTTTTATCCTCAGGCAAGTATACGATTCTTAGCAACACCTCCATACCTGATCAGCTTCCGTGTTCCAGTTTACCACCTGCCGACTTTTCAGCCGACACTGCACTACCTACTAGCGGAACACTAGTTCACGTACTATGGAAGTCTCCGATCCCCCCGCCATAGTCGAGCCTTTTCTGCCTGCGTTCATCAGTCATCTCGGTCCTATGGGCGGAAGCGGGGAACGAGACTTCCAAAACGCTACTAACGGCAAGTGAAATTTTGTAACTTCAGTTCCCTCCGCTGATCCGTACTGCACTTTGAGTCTTCGGCAACCTGACGTCCCGCCGCCAGTGTTCGCAGAACGTGGCCTTATGGCTGATAACAATTCCTCTGGACTTCGCCCAGATAACCAAAAATCGTATAAAAATGGTAATACAAAATCGTATAAACATTCAGTTTCAATCAAAATTGTATAAAGTTTATGTTATAACCAGTTCAAGTTATCTTTCATCATATATGGGTCGTACAGTCCGTGATATACGACTGCATATTGTTCCTCGTATAAATGCACACAAAAAATCAGGTTTCATCGCAATAGAGTTGTCTACAGTGCTAAACTTAATTGCAGTGCAAAATTGTAGGATTTCTAATATATGTGATCCACGTTGATATTCATATTCCTTGAAAACTCCTATAACAGTTGTAAGAGGATTGCATAATGAATTTTATACAATTTACTATCTCGTGACAGTTAAAATCGTCTATTATGAAACTCGAAATCGTTGAATAGTATAGAATGATACCATTTTTATGTCAAATTTAATTTAAATTAAAATGTCCCTTTCAGCAACTCTAGTTTTTAAAATCTAGTTCCTAGAAGATTTGAAGAATTGGATATAAATCATGAACGCAGTTTTGACTAAAAGAAAAATCACCCAAAAAAGGCACATACAGTCGGGTTTCACATGAACATGGGCAACGCCTTGGAAGATTTTTAATCTTTGTTGATTGCATTTGCTCGAATCGCCTAACAGTTAAAAAGAAGGTCAATGCAGATCGCATGTTATTATTCCTTCGTATATGAGGCTATATTGAGCTATATATTGACATCAGAGTCTATAAATAGATTTGGAGCAACATTGAAGAAAATCAGTGACACTATATACGATTTACAGGTTCATACGATTTAAGGCATTCAACAGTACTAGATAAAATTCGTTGACATGCAGCATCGTAAAATGACTCTGAGGATAGGGAATAAGAGCAGTGATCGAAACGATGGGGGTTCGAGGCTGAACACAGTCTTGTAAAATATAATAAAGAAAAATGAAATTGTTGCTACTCAATTTTATGTTTTTTTATTATTTGGAAAATTTAGGTTGTATAAAATGCAAAATTAATTCGCAGTACAGGTTACACACTGCTGCGTTTAAGTTCGTAGAGCATCGTGGTAGAATCATAATACGGGTGAAACGGAATTGTATGTATGCTTGAATTATAGCAATAGAAAATCGTACTAAGTAGCAAACAGAGTTGTTAATACCTCAAATTTTGTGCAAAAGGTAATTGTTATAGAATTGTAAAAAATGGAATAAAAAGTTGTATATCTTTTACTGCGCGAACCATTTTGGTACGTATATTGCCTTCACTTTGGTACTTATAAGCTCATATAGAACGTTATATACAATTTTTTCAGATTGTACAAGGCTGCTTATATCTCAACAACAACTGAAATATACGAACCAAATTGACTAAAATTGACGACTTTTTCTTGACGGCTACTGAATGTGACCACAACATTATTGTATTAACCGAGACCTGGCTCGACGATCGTATTGACTCCGCACAACTTTTTGACAGTTTATTCACTGTCTATCGCTGCAACTGTAATCGTCATAACAGCTGCATGTGAACTCACTGAAGCGAGTGAGTCCTTACTGCCGCTTGATACGAATCACCCTGCATTAGATATAACGATAGATGTAACTCCACCCGTACAATTTGAGGACATTGGTGACGTTCCATGTCTTGATTTTTGTAGAGCTGATTTTGAGTCGTTAAGTATTGCTTTCTCTCGCATCGATTGGCAATTCTTGGAATCCTCTCCACCTATAAATGATGCCATTGAGTACTTCAACTGTGCTATCAACTCAGCAATCTACCGTATTGTCCCTCCGCGTAAACCTATAAGAAAACCCGCTTGGTCTAATCCTCGTCTTCGGCATCTCAAGAAACAGCGTTCCACTGCGTTGCGACATTATTGTAAAGCGCGTTGTCCAATTTCGAAGCATCGATTCAGCGAAATCAGTAAGTTATACAGGAGATATAACCGCTTCCTCTACAAACGGTACACCTCCAGGATGCAGTGTAACCTCAGACGGAATCCACAATTATTTTGGTCGATCGTGAATTCTAAGCGTAAAGAAGATGGTTTACCAGTAGATATGTTTCTTGGTGATTGTCACGGCAGCACATTGCTTAAAAAGTGTACTCTATTTGCCCATAGCTTTCAGCACAATTTTCATGAGCTCATGAGCAGTATGCTCCGATGCTCAGGTTGATACTGCTTTAAGTGACCTTCCTCGAGATGTTATTGATTTCAATCCGCTCGAAATAACAAGTCGTCACGTTACTGCTGAACTAAATCATCCTTCGCTGTTGGCCCTGATGGAATTCCGTCATGCGTTCTGAAATGATGTATCTCTGTCCTTATTCATCCGCTATGCCTGCTGTTCAATTGATCTCATCGATAACGCGTGTTTCCCTCCAGTAGGAAATTCTCCATTATGTTTCCCGTGCATAAAAAGGCGATAGACGTGACATGAAAAACTACAGAGGCATCACATCTCTTTGCGCATGCTCTAAGGTAATGGAAATAATTGTAAACAATATACAATATCGCACGCTTAGCCTTGGGGCTAATAGCGGTCTCGATCAACTAGATTAGTTGAGAGAATTCGTTATCGATATTGTTTTTGGCACATTTTGTATGTGTAGGATAAGTACAACGATACACCGTGCCCCAGTGCTGAGTCGAGAAAATTTCCAGCTCGAAAAGATCCTCGACTCGATCGGGAATCGAACCCGATATCACAACCGTGTGGGAGAGCCAGCCGACCGACATCGCTTACCACAGAGCCACGGGGACCACCTTAAAAATTGTAAACAAATAATTGTAAACAACGCCCTATTCGCAAGCTGCAAACATTACATCACGTCGGATCAACATGGTTTTTACCCGTAACGGTCGATAACGACTAATTCAGCCGAGTTCTCTTCGACTTGCTTGCGAAACATGAGTAACGGTGCTCAAATAGATGCAATATACACCGATCTGAAGGCGGCGATCGAGTAGACCTTAGGATACTTTTAGCTAAACTTGGAAAACTTAGAGTTTCATCTGCTGTCGTGCAATGGCTTGGTTCCTACTTGATGAATCGAACACTCTGTGTGAAGATAGGAAGTGAGTTTTCTACGCAGTTCACGAATGTCCAGGATCCAGGAGTTGTGGAATGGACACCATACAACGGAGCAGAATTCTAAGATAGACCGCACTAGAGAGAAATACAGCGATCTGAGACAAAACGGATCATTGAACTCGTTGGCTATCTTAAACATGAATCCGAGTTGTCGATTAGCTTTAGCGATGATTTCGTTGTAGTGCAGTTTGAAAGATAGCGCAGTATCCAAAATAACTCCTAGGTCTCGAATTTGTGTCACTCTAGATAAAGGCTGACCGGATATAGTGTAATCAAATAAGATTGGCTTCCTTGTCCGATAGGAGGAGATGACACTACATTTCTGAACGCTTACAGAAAGAAGGTTTCTAGAGCACCATAGGCTGAAAATATTCACCAGTTGCTGGAGCTCAACGCAGTCCGCATAACTTCTCACGACTTTAAAGAGTTTAACGTCATCGGCGTACAATTTACGGAAGTAACAAAGAAATATCATTGATGAATATCATGAAGAGTAGCGGTCCTAGGTCGCCACCTTGCGGGACGAATGAAAGGTTATAGCATTCCTATGAATTTTGGTGCCCCTAGCCATTACCAAAACGTGTGAACTTACGTGAGAGTATCGCATAGTAATTGCTCGCCGGGTTCGTCCCTTTAACGTTATGTTTACGAGAAAACTCATTTAAGTTTCTGAAAAAAAACGGTAATGGCTAGGGACACCAAAATTCACAGGATTGCATCTTATCGAATACGCAAATACCCATATTGGGAGCTGTTCGGCAATTTTGGGTGGTTTTCCAGAGATCAGAAGTCGCCATTTTGGATTTCAAAAAGGCGTGTGGAGCTATTTTCTGTTTCTGTTTTTCGGTTGAAACATGTGTTTCATTTGTATGGGACTCCTCCCTGCCAGACAGTGTCAAACCATCGTAGAAATGTTTCTTATTTCCAAAAACCTTTATTTGGCCAGTTTTATTCCATTTGCTTGATTAGCTCATGTGTTATGCAGAGATTTGTGATTCATTTGTATGGGAGCCCTCCCTTCCAAAGCGGGTTCACAAACCAACATAACAGCAACCAATGTGTTGCGACGGACTATCTTGACGGGGCGAGACGTACTTTTTTTAGAAACTTCGCGACCAGATAGGATTCGGACAACGGGACGAAATCGGAACCACAAACTATTTTTCACTCGACGAATAAAGTTTGAACAGATCTTGAAATGCTTATTTTATGAACTAGTTTGTTACAGTGGTTTTTTTTTTGTTACAGTGGTTGTTAAGGAATGAAAAATTATCACCACTCATCCGCGCATGGATTGCTTGTCGCCAACATCCTTCGGGCCACCAGCGGAACTGGCCTGTAAGAGGATTATCTTCGTCGTTGGTCTAAGAAAGGTTGATTTTGAAGTCCGTACCCAGACAGCAAACCGGAAGTCGTATAAGGATGTTAATTCTAAGTCGCTCAAATGTGCGTGACAAGTTTGAAATTGCAAAAGATGCAAGATTAAATTTGTTCATATCGTATAAAATTTAGATCGCATAGAATGCAATATTAGGTTATACATGAAGCAATTTAACGTGTCACATAAAATTGTAGAAAGCGTTATTCCTCTAAGTCGTATAAAATGCAATTTAAAGTTTCAAATAAGGCCATTTAAGATAGCCTGCGGGGTTATACAAAATCATAACCAATTTTATGGCATCCAGATTTGTACACATAGGCGCATTTCATGCCTCTTATATGGACATTTTTTACCAAATAAGGGTTCACTTAACAGAGTTGATAGCGAGTTATATGAACCAATTTGTTTGCTGGGTATCTTCACTGTTCGGATTCTTCCATCTGGTCCCTTATTCACACCCTTAGGCCAACAACCTCGATGTAGGTTCTCATCGATAATCATCACCAGATCGCCTACCGAATGCTCGTAGTGACTACGATTATCTTGCCACTTCTGCCGTTAAATTAATTCCGGATGATAAGCTGACACCCATTTTCGCCAGAAACGACCCGCGTAAACTTGTGCATGTTTGTAAGCAGCTCTCGTCATCATGCTACTTTCATCGCAATCGCGATCGTATTGCATGTGGATGTTTCTTTCTAGTAGCAGCATATTTGGCGTCAAAGGCTCAGCATCGTGAGGATCATCTGATACGTGCGTCAATGGTCGATTATTGATAACATTCATTACCTCGCATAGTGTTGTTCGTAGAACTAAATCAGAAGGGTTTCTATCTTTCAGCATATCTTGTAAACCCGTTTTGACAGACCGAACTAACCGCTCCAGCGCCAAAATGTGGCGCTCCAGGTGGTATGAATGACCATTCTACTCCTCTCACTCTCAATATTTCCTCTATTTGATTCTCGTCAATCTCTGTCACCAGCTTTTTCAATTCTTGGTTTTCTCCGATGAAATTGGTCCCGTTGTCTGATAAGATCTTCTTAGGAACTCCACGAATCGCCATAAAACATCTTATTGTCATCATGCAGCTGCTCGTATCCAGTGATGGAACCACTTCCAGGTGCACAGCCCGACTCGTCATGCACGTGAAGAGCACAACCCAGCGTTTCTCAGGTCGTCGTCCAACTTTTACGGTTAAAGGCCCAAAATAATCGATCCTTGTATGAGTAAAAGGAAAAACGAACGGAGTTGTCCGCTCCAGTGGCGAGGTTACCCATCTGGGCCACGCTTGGTTTGGCAAGTAACTCTCTGCATCTCACGCATGTTTGTCCAATTTTTTTAACTTGGAAAAAAAATCCAATACCAATGTTTCAGGTTATTGATAATTGTTTCTAGTCCTTGATGAGCATTTGCATTGTGGAACGTACGTATCAACAAGTTGGTGAAATTATGATTGTCCGGTAGAATAACAGAATTTTTGACATTGAACGGTTTGTCCAGATCTTTAATGCGGCCTTTCATTCTTATGACTCCGTTGACCAATAAAGGGAGGTACGTGAACAATCGACTTGACTTTTTCACATAACCGGTTGTCCTTAAATTGTAGACCTCGTCGTGGAATGTATCCATTTGCACTTTTTCATACCACAGATTTTTCGCCTCCCCAAATTAATTGAAATCTTCTTCGGTTTATTCTTTTTGGGAAGGCCAAGAATCTTTCTCATCTTCAAATAATAAGCTGTCGATCTTATTAAACGATTGTAGTCCGAAAATCTAGCAATATCAGGTAAATCCACAATTTCCTCAACGGTTTGAAAGCATGCTGTTTCTTCTTCATCTTGAAATTCATACTGATAATTCACACCTTCGCTCATTGACATCGCAATGCAGTCTTGACTCGGCCACTCGCTTCGGTCATGCTTCAAAAAACCTGGTCAACTCAGCCATTCTTTTATACATGCAAATTTTGAACACTTTGTAGCTAGATCTGCAACGTTCAAATTTGAAGGAATCCAATCCTTCAAATCCAATCCATTTTCCTTAATTTTTTTCTAATTTTTTCCAATTATTTTTCCTTAGTTTTTTCCAATTCGAGATCCAACGTAGGCGTTCAGCTTTTCTCTTGTGCATAGCCAAGCAAGATAAATTTTTGAATCCGTCCAAAAGTGTGTTGACGTTACTTCCACCTCTATCGTATCGTTAAACCATCCGAATTATTATCCGTTTATGGTTATTGATTATGCGGGTTATACCTCACCCACATTTGCTAGCTGAAAGGTGGAAGCTTTTCAGCTAAGTGAGAGGTAAGTGACCGCATGTTACCCACAAAGTGCGGAGGATGTGCGACGACGAGGGCAGCTAATGGCTGCTTACCAGATTGTTCTCGAGTTGCGAGGCACCAATCGACGTGTCAACCATCGAAATGCCGGTGAAAGCTAGTTGCCCGTCTCCATGTAGCTAGCTAAGAGGTATACGAACTAAAAGAGGGCACTGAGCACAATCACACCTCCCTGATGCGTTCAATGGTAGTCCCATAGAGGAAAATGGCTGGAGGCTGGCTTTATGGATCTTTTGAAACCGACAGATCTTACAGAAATGTCGCTAATGCAATGTGCACACACTTTACATCTTCGTTCACATCACGAAGCAACGGTTTTTCGGATGAACTGACGTGACTGATCAAGGCTCAAGTGATGTTTTTCGTGAATGTTTCGTGATTACTCTCGAGTCTCTTTGAATCTCGCAGAGAGTTAGGATGAGACTTTCTTGTTTGCTGTTGAGCATCGTCCTTAATGCCTTGTTCAGACTACGCCGCATACCACCTGATATCGCCAGATGATATCACCTTGGGGGTTCACACTACAGTGAGATGATATGGTTTGACATTTGCTTTGTTTGGGTTGGGTAATTGAAAAAGAAGAAAACAAAAACAGGTCAAAGCGAAACAAGAGTATGGGCACGATTTTTACAAGGTCGGTTCAACTTCTGGATTTCGCGGATAACTTTGACATTATAGCACGTATTTTGCGACGGCGGAGGATGCCTCAAAAACTAAATACATGTAAGCGAGAGGCTCCAAACAAAACAGCATCAGCCCCCCAATTAAGGTCTTTATATATAACGGTGAGCTTATGTATCATGTATCTAGGATCACTGGTGACCGCCGACAATAACACCAGTAAAAGGATCCAGTAAATTTCGATGAAAATATTATAATGATTATTGCCTATTTGACATACGGCTCAGGGGAAACTTCTAAAGTTAGATTGTCCGTAAACAGAATGAACATATGGTCGGCGTTAAGTCAGACCGGACCAAGTGATAGTTTATTCATTTCAAGAAAAACGAATTTGAAGTTTGTCACTCTGTGAATTTTTAAATATTCTGCGCAATATTAATGTTATTAGTTACAATTACTCTTTAACTGTATTATGTGATGTGACATTTAAAAAAGTTCAACAAAGACAGGTTTGTAATTGACTAAATGTACTTGGTCTATTCTAAATGGAATCGAGAGAAGAATCTTCAGTGATTTTGTCCATTCCCAGCATAACATTGCACGGGTAAGTCCCATGCCAGACATGCAATGTGGCTTGGAGCCATTTGTGTGTCATTTCAGGAGCCAATTCTAAAGTATTCCACATTAAACCCTCGGTTACCCAAGAAGCGGTTAAGTCTCAGAAGGATGACTTCCATTTTCCTTTTCGAGATAACAGCAGATCTCAACGTTTTCTGCAATTTTAAGTTATTTGGCATCGTAGCAAATGTTCTATTTGCCCTATTTCGTGTACTTATCCGTGGTAGATTTTCGAGGGTCAAAATATCATAACTTTGAGTGCTTCATATCAAAAATCATATCAACAAGACTGGCAACTCTGATCCCATATACTACTAGCGTCAAATCAAATAGCACACTTCATTTGTTGGAAGGTGGAAGCTTATTGACGGATTTCATCCCAAATCGTCTCAAGGATTGGCAGCACCCTCTCCGATTGGTTGAAACTTTCTGGGTGTGAAGACATCACCTAATTAAGCATCTCTGCATACTTACTTTTTCCAAAATTAGTCTAGACTGTCTTCTGAAAAGGGCGAAACTTTTTCTGCCGATTATTTGTAAATCAATATAATTCAAAAACGGTAAATTCTACAAAAAAGTGTTCTATGAGTAACTTTTAGGAAATTGTCTGAATTTTTATAAAAAAATATGGAAAAAATTATATATCAAGTCCTACACTGAAAAAATGCAATTTAAACATAAAATATCGATTTTAAATAAATGGTCATCTCCGAATTGGCTAAAATTTTTTTTGATGACAGACAAGACAACATTGTTGGCTACATTTCATTCATACATCGCAACTTGAGCACATTAAAGGAAAAAAGTTATTCTCAAAAATAAAAAAATATAATGCAAACTAAAACTAAGCTATATTATTTTTTCAGTGTAAAACAGTCTGATAGAATTAAATACTTGTTATGTTTTGATTATTTTAGTTTTAAACTATTTAAAGCAAGTAAAACTCAATTAAATTTCTTTTTGAGCGTCTTAGCAGAATGGAATTGAATATTGAGAATGGGTTATGTTTCCATTTAATTATACTACAAAAAAATCGAATACCCTCTAATCGAATACCGTCCGCAGATACGTATTTCGGCTGCTACATGCAACCATCATCAGTGCTTATGTGGACTGTTCACATAAGCACTAGGACAGTCCACATAAGCACTGATGATGGTTGCATGTAGCAGCCGAAATACGTATCTGCGGACGATATTCGATTAGAGGGTATTCGATTTTTTGTATTAGAATTAAATGGAAACATAACCTATTCTCAATATTTAAAACTCAATGCCTAATTTCAATATATTATGTTTATGCATGTACCTAAAGTTCATTGTATTATAGATGTGAATGCTTCTCACATCTTATGAACCTACCTGATAAATTTACCTATGAAAATGGTGTTAATGTGGAAGGAAAAATCGTTTTTTTTACTTTATAATTCAAATGTTTTATTTTCTAACATAATCACTTAGCATCTATTTCTTACCGCTACTAAAGACAGTAAATATTTTTGGGTAACCTTCTGAAGTAGAATATATTTTAACTGCTATTTGATTATTGCTTAAAGGTACAAAACTATGAAATTTCTGTGTTCTAGGTATAGGTTTTACTTGACTGAATAGTTCTTCTAGTTCCTCTGACATTTTTGTGTACTGTTCTTTGCATATGTAGCTGAAATTTAATTTAGTTATACATTTGTCTGTTTGTTGAACTGCCCAGTCGTAAAGTTTTCTTGGAGTTTTAATAGTATTGTTGATTCTTGCGGACCTTCACTTGTTGATGGTTGTGGTTCTTCGAAATCTTGCGTTGCTTCGTATTCATCTTTTCGGTTTTTTTTTGTGGAACACTTCTGCTATGCGATATTACAGCTTGACAAGAAACACAAATGAGCATCGATTCATCCAGTTGGTGGTCATAACCCATGGACCGTATTTTTTGACGTAGGACTTCGTCTTTGTTTTCTATACTAGATTACATTTTGTGAAATTGAAAATGAAACTGGCAAATGTTGCGTCAGATTTCAAACGGTTATAGCAAGCGAACGACTTAATGCACTTAGTCATTTATATGTCGGTGGATAGATAAAATGTGTAACAATTGTTTGATATAATGTTTAACATTGTTGCTTCACTACTTAGTGGTGTAAATAGGTGAAAAGTTTCAAGGTCAAGCTTTCCCATACATTACCCTCGCTATTGCCCTGCTGCCGAGCACAGATAACAATAACATGGACGGAATAAATTCCACTGCCTACATATTCTGACTCAACGATGTGTTTTGTTTCGCCTTCCACGCAAAAATCTACGCTTAACTCGACTCAAAAGAATGCGTGTAGAAAATTCAACTTCATTCTTATTCGTCACAAGGTAGCGAGCGGAGTATGGCTGTTAGAGGTTCGTGACATTAGGAAACGAAAGCTGCGTACAAGTCAACTTTCAGGCATTGCGGAATACCTTACCTGCACGATATTTTGCTGGCACAGCTTATGGAGGGCACAGCGGAGTGCAAATTTATTGTGTGCGACCAAACAAAATATTCGATGCTACCGGTGGTCTGATCATCAGCGTTCTGTAGCATACATTTCTAGTTGTGAAATATGGAATCAGTTCCTCCCAGAACTATGAATGCTTGAAAATAAGAGTTATGAGCCTATGAACAGTTCATCACAGCAAGATATAACCCTCATTTTAAGAAATTTCACTGCTAAATTTGGTGATTTTCCGGTTCAATTCTTTATACCCAGTCGAACACCGTTATCGGTCCACTATCGATAACGCAGATTAGTTAATCAATCAGAAACACAAATTTTCTTTTGGTGCTCATGACAATAATTCAGTAGTATGGAAGGTGTTCTGTTTCGTTTCTCTATCTCGAATCTGCGTCGCTCCGCCTTCATTGCGAAAATCTACGATCAACTCGATACAAAAGACTGCGTGTAGAATATTTATCATTCATTTTATTCACTTCATTCTTGTTCTCAACACGATAGCAAGTGGAGCCGTTATACCTGTATGAGATATACGGTGTATAACAGGCGTAGTGAAATATGTTAAACAAGAGTTGAAATCAATATTTATTTTTGTCCCACGTCACCATTTCATACAACCCGTAGGGCTGTATACCTTGTAGTATTCTATTGTCGTTGAAGATAAAATGCTTGAACCCTTACGGCTGCACTTCTTATTGCCAACAGCTGCACAGCATTTTTAATATTTCAGCCGTGATATATCCTTTTGATCCATGACAACAAAACTTATTCGAACTTCTTTTCACAATTGCTATAAGTTGATTGAGTAGCGTTGTTATTTTATCAACTTTCAAACAGGTTCGTAACGTGCATACATATCACAACAGATACAATAGGTAAAAGGTAGGTACGTAGAATGAACATATATTCTGCAGGTAGAATTAACATGTATTGTAGCAGTCAAAACACCAGCAGCAGCACTCCTCTAGGGAGAAAATTACCTACCGCGTTTGGGTTACCTATGTTATACAGCGGCCACGTGCTTCACGCAGGATTTTGCTTCCAGAGTCAAAAACAACACTCAAACACTGGTTCTACTATTACCTAATTTTTTGACATTACACATTTACACAACATAACAAGTATTTCATTCTATCAAGGTGTTTTACACTGAAAAAATAATATACCTTGGTTTTAATTTGCATTTTCATTTTTTATTTTAGAGAATAACTTTTTTTCCTTAAATATGCTCAAGTTGCAATGTATGAACGAAATGTAGCCAACAATGTTTAGCCAATTCGGAGATGACCATTTTCTTTAAATCGATGTTTAGTGTTTAAATTGCATTTTTTTTCAGTGTAGGACTTGATATATAATTTTTTCCATATTTTTTTATGAAAATTCAGACAATTTCCTAAAAGTTACTTATAGAACACCTTTCAGAAGACAGTCTAGACTAATTTTGGAAAAAGTAAGTATGCAGCGATGCTTAATAAGGTGATGTCTTCACACCCAAAAAGTTTCAACCAATTCGGAGAGGGTGCTGCCAACCACGGGTTCATTTGGCGCGAAATCCGTCTATTATGAAAGTGGTGGTAATTACATCGCACAGTGGGGCGACTCCATACAAAGGCTGGCTAAACAAAAAAAAGTGTCGATAAATCCGACAAAAACTTGGTATTTACATATTTTGGGGCGCGAACACGAATTTGGCATCCATCTTTAATTTGGGGCCGTCCATAAAGCACGAAATCCAATTTTTAATATTTTTTTAGCAGTTTTTTCCTTTTTTATAAAATTATATGATCTTTGACCACAAGTAGTGCCACCGGGCGTCCTCTCCATTGAAAAAAAAAAACAAATACGTAATTTATGGCCGACCCCTGGAACTAAACAAATTTTGCCCTAATATATATATATTTTTAATAAACTAAAACAACATAAGTAATACAAACTAATTACAAATTGAAAAAAAAACATCATCAGCATCATCATCTTACGCAGTGATCGCTTAAATCTCGTGTTGAATTGTTTCCAGAAAATTTGAAGTTCATCAATCAGTTTAGCGAATTTCATGATCATAAATTGAAAAGGGCTGAATGTTTTTAATATTGTTTCAAATTTGCAGAAAGTGATTAAGCTTGACATAATTCAAATTTCATAAAGATTTGTTTACTGTATCCTTGTTTAACACTTATTTTATAACTTTTCATTGATAAATTTTGTGGTTTTTGGCCAAATTTTGTTAGCCTTGCTGCTCAGGGGTTGGGAGGAAATATGACGGATGGGGGGGGGGGGGGGTGAATGTAAGCCTCAAGCTGCTTCTATACCAACCACGCAACTCTTATTCTTGCGAGCAGGAACTAAGGGAAATTGAACCACCTAGCGGACCTCGACCATGGTGGAAAGCTTTGCCAAACATGTACTTGGTAACTATTACTTGCTCAAAAGCTTCTGTTCAGAGCACCTTCTCGTTAAATCAGTAGCGACGAGGGGTGGAAACTTCTTTCGAGTAACGAATACCGGACTAAGTGGCGGGTGTAAATTGGTGTGGATTATAAAACTTGCGTACATACATTTAACTTATAATTTATTCATCACGATTGATACAATATTGTTCTTAACCTAGGTTTACTTGCGCTTTTCTGCCTGTGTAACTCTCATTGTACTTCCCAATTTTCCGCGGGTCGACCTCAACTTTTACATACAATAAATTTTTACTGAAATGACCTTTTCTTTAGGTTTTCACACAATTAACTTTTAAATTGTGCCTTTTGTTGTTTCACACAATTAGCTTTTATATCCTGACTTTTCCTTTTTTACTTTTCTTCTTAATTTACACGGATTCACACCCTTCCTTTTCGTTTCGTCTTTTAGAATAAAACTGATTTCGCGCGCACTTCTAACTTCGCTACGGTTTAACGTAAAAAGAGCGTTCACAGCTTTAGCTGAGCCTTATAAACCCTCTCAGGTTTCCCGCATTTTGACGTATTTATCTCTCTTGGGAACACTTCCCGGTCGTTACTTAGGATGGCCCGAAACCCTTGTGGCAAAATCTGCCAAAGTGCATCTGCTCGCAGACCGGCATGAGCGACCCCTCCGTCCCAGACGCGAAGCGTCAGACTTGAAGGGATATCACCCATACAGAGTGGAGTAGTCGTGGTTGTAAAGAAAAGCTTACCTCCGTGAGTGACCCCTCCGTCCAAGACCCAAATCGCCAGACTTGGAGTGATATCACTCACTTAGGGGGCTTTTTTGCAGAGTCGTACTAAGGGGGTGAAAGGTATATCTCAGCAGCGTTAGCTTTTATTATTGTTGGCAGAGTCAACACTTTGGATTTGGAACCAAGGGTTACAATTTATATTTTATCCTTACGGATTGAGTACGATATCATAAATTTTCATCAATGGGGTATCATGGTTATGAATTAAATTAATCCTGGATGAAATTTCAACTTCAAAAATAAAACTAAAAAAATCTGCTATAGCTTTCTTCACTAAAGTGACAATTTGCGCAGTTTTGCGCTACAGCGGACAGTATACATTTGAAAGCTTGAAAACGAACGCTAAAATAACAAGGCTTTTTTCATGAATTTTTCTAAAGGACATTTGATATGTAAGGTATATAAATAATATGTATATCGTTGGATTAAGCAACTCTTGGAGAAAAAAAACTTGTAGAAAAAAAAAATTATTGCTACTTTTTTTACAAAATGGCGCAGAAATGGTGCAGAAATTGCGGTAAACCGCTTTTTTCTAAAGTTCTTCCGCGGCGAGCAGTATAAGTCGTGCCCAACTCCACCTATAACCAAAACAATTTTTTTTTTTATTATCTACATAAGTATCACTAGTGAAGTACACATGATTATATTTTTGATATTTTTGTTGTTGTTATGATTGATTATGATTGATTGAAAATCGTGTGTACTTCACTAGCTAATCTAATGAAAAAACTAAGTTAAAATTTCAAGTCAATCGGATGAAAACTTTTTCAGTTTCGCCGATTTTGAAAACATGGTTTTGAGAAAAAACGCTTTTAAAGTTTCAAAATGCTATATTTCTGAAGAATCGCAATAATAAAAGCTCCTAATAATTTTTAACCTTCAGTCAGCTATCCCTGTGCCGTAAAGTTGTCTTTCCTGGGCTTTATCTTACTCTTCTTCCTTTTTTATCTGATCTAAGGCTGCACCTACCCTCTTTCGCGGTATCAGACAAGCGATGCTCAGTGACTTTGACGCGGTTGGCGTCCGATCCCACGCAAAACTCAAATTTGTCACTCATATTTAAGTACTTTTGAGTTTAACCAAAAACATCATATCAAGAAGACTGGGAACTCTGCCTGAAATTGAACGACAGTTTTGAATGCGCAGTCTTTCGAGTGAAAGTGGAACTGACGCATGCTAGTGTGTGTGCTGGCGATGCGAATGCAAGCCGAACGCACAGGTTGGACCACCACATACGCCCACTCTGTCGTCGCAGCGATGCAAACTTCCACTTTTAACAGATGGAGTGCGCTGTTTGATTTGACGCTTGTCATTTGTATGGGATCGATTCAGAGATGCCAGTCTTCTTGATATGATGTTTTTGGTTTAACTCACAGTTCAAAGTATCAGAAAACTCAAATAAAGAATGTACACAACGAGAACGGCTGATCGACTAAACAAATGGAAATTGTGAGTAAACACGTGTTGTAGAGACGCTGTAACGGTTCAAACTTGATGCAGCGACCTCTATACTTCAAATTTGAAACACGATACCGATCATAGGTAACTTCTACTAGTTTACAAAGACTCGAAATTAAAAACAAAAACGAGCATCGTCAAAATAAACGAAAAATATAGATGATTTAAACGAATTTTGAGTTTAGATCAGTATTTGGGCGATGTAGATTATGATTCTAGGATAGTTTTAGCATGATTTAGGCCAATAAAAAAAATGACAACAAACCATTTTTCTGGTGGAGCAGAAGTAGTGGTGCCTATTTTAATCAGTCGAAGATAACAGGCCTTAAACTCCTAAATTTTGATCAATATCGACAATTTCAATGATGGAAACGAAAACTCTGATTAACTAACTGTCTTACGAATATAAGAAATACCATTAATCACAAAGAAATCTGTGAACAAACATCATTCGGAACAAATCGACCTTTATTGCAGCCATTCAGGAGCCATTTCGGGTGCTGAAAAAAAAATGCCTGCAAAACAGATGGAAACTAGTTAAAATAGGATCGGGGTGATTGGAATAGTGTCCCTCGATTGGTAACTTTAATTGATTATTGTTGAAGTTTGCTAACTTAGTTTTACAATCTAAAAACAAGTTCTGACAGAGAAAAAGATATAGAACAGATTGATACACTTCTGTTTGAATTTCGCCCAACACATTTCGAGTATTTCGTCTCAATACACAAGCGGTTCATAAAGATGCTTAGGGCTTGCACACTTTGACCAAGCGTCAAATATTTGTCACTTTTTGACAGATAAAAATTTGGTCAAAGATAATTGTTTGTCACTCTCCAATTTTTACATGTGGCAAACACGGGCAAACAACCAAATAAATTTGACCATTATATCAGATGTTCAAATATTTGACTATTGGTCAAAGAGTGTAATACAGGCTTTATAATATATTACCTACCCTATTTCATCGTTTATGGTGTTGTTTTGCGAACTTCTTGTAATGGATGTAACACACTTGCACAGCAATGCAGTAGTTTTAAAATGCTGCATTCCGTCAGCAACGCAGTGAACTGTCTTCAATTACACAAACAAGAAAAAAACAAGCAACGTTACAAAGATACAAAATAAAGTTTTTACTCGCAAACAATGTTTCGAAAAAATGGCAATGCAACTTCGAGGCGCACAGTGTTGAAGCTGAACAAAGCTTCTCTCTCGTACACCACTGTGTTCTTCCTTCGCGCAGCTGGCTGAATAGTAGTCTCTTTTCTCTCTTTCGTCGTTCTGTTCGTCGCTCTTTCGCTCGCCTGATAACGCTGCGCTTGGTCTCCCGTTCGTATCTTCTTAGCTGCGAGTGTGTTCACATCTCCACAGAAAATAAAAACCACTTGATTACATGATAATTTTGTTATTAAATTACAAATCTAGGATGAACTTAATAGAGAGTGTAAAAGAAATATTTTAGTCTTCGCAGGGTCACCGCTCTTGCTCATGTTCAACATTTTACAAATGAGGTTCGTCGTCCATAGTGTGTTGTTCCATTCATCTCCTTTCGGTTGGGCTTGCATACTTCCAGGCTGGGGTGTGGAGGGCGACTTTTTTTGTCTGTCAACTGTTTGACGGATAGACAGGCTTGTTCTGTAAACTTTGATTTACGATGAAAACCTTATGTTAACAGTTCGGGAGTGGTCGTTTTACCTACATAGAATGGCTTAGCCATGTGATCTAAGAAGGCGTCTTGGTGGTGATTCGGATGATTTCCACGGCCCTTCATTTAAGCGGCAGCTTCTTCTTCCTGTAAAGTAAATCGCGTCGTTCCAAGCCGCCGGAATGTATGAAAAAGTAAACTGAGATGGTTATTCCCCCCAGGGGGCTTTCGGAGAGCTACATTCACACAGAACACAACATTCAGGTATTTTTTTAGTTCACAGAATGATTTTTACTCTTTTTTTCTTGCTTTCCAAAATACACGTTTTGAAAAAGTAGTTAAAATACGTAAAAATAGAAGACTTGTTGAGTGACAACAAAGTGTTAACACTAGCTTTTGTTTGTTTCTCTAGTGACACCTGAAAGGAGAGGCTTCGATTTTTTTTTCTTGGGGTCAAGGAGATGATCAATAGGGATAAATGGAACCTTAAAGGTAAAACATAAACTTTAGCGCTTCATTTCACTGGTTTGATTACGTTGTTGGCAAATATATATATTTAGTTTTTTTAATGATGAAAATAATAAGAAACAGACAGAGACAGTTGGATGGGGTGTACAACACGGTTGAAATTTTATGCCTCGGCATCAACCGCTTCGGCCGTCTCTTCTTTTACCTTGGCGTCGCCCTTCTTGGACCAATCGGGTTTCTTCTGCTCGCGTGAGTCATGGTGCGGGTTGCGTGGCAATAGAAAATTGGGAGAAAAATAGTTGTGCATTAGAACTCGACCGTACTATTTTTAAGCATTGTGGAGGCATGAAAGTGCTAACTTGGGTACGACAGAATAAGCTGCGAAGGTAAGTTGGAAATGGGTGTTGGACTAGAAGCGGTGCTTAACTCGCATACACTACCTGTGGCTGTGCACGGTTTGAGTACATTTTTTGCGACACACAGTTGGAACTTTTTGCGTGGATTTGCAATGGCAATGGTTTAATTGGAAATATTTGGAAAAAGGGGGTTACGAGGAATTCACCTCAACGTACAACTCGATCAAATGAATACCATCATTACCTATGCATTGCTTTCGATATTCTATTATATTTTAGGGAATTTTTAACTGCTGGACAACAAAACTCGCTTTCTTTTATTGTTTTTACGTTTAAATAATTTTCATAAAACGATTCTTTTTATTCGCAGTGAGTTTCTGGCTTTGCACAGTTGATAAATTACTGATTATGGTTTTGCAGCAAATCGTGAGCTTGCGCTTATACGGCTGGATATTAACAGTAAAAATGGTCAAAACTGATAAATAGACGTAGAGGTTTCTAGTTAATTTTAAATATACACAAAGATAACTAAAAAAAAAGTGAGTTTGTTTCCTCTCGCTCTACTTCTTCTGCCAGTCAGCCTTCTCCGATTTTTTAGCCTGCGGAGTAAGAAGAAAACACAGTGTCGGAAGACATGAGGTTAATGCTAGTTGCTGACCATCAAGCTTCGGTCATGCCCCCCGTCATAACAAGGACACTGTCGTGTATCGTCAAAAATCATCACGTTGATAACACAGGCCCCTTTGCGCTGACTGCGGGTGCAAAAACCTAACCTCACTGCTTCAAAACTGGTGTTGCAGTAGGCGTTTAAAATAGCTGACGTAAAAAAGTCGAACGTCAAACCTACGACACTGATCAAAGTTTGCAGTTCGTTTTCGTACTTAAAAATCAAACCCAAAACAAAAATCTGGGATACATTGCATCGTTCCTGCGTTTCAAAAAATAAAAGCGAATGTTTGCGAAATCCTAATAATACACGTACCTCCTTGTCTTCCTCTTCCAGGGTGAATTCCTTCTTTTTGACAACCTTGAGCTGGTTGCGGAAGTTGAATTCTGCAGCCTTCTTCTGCAGCTTGGCGAATTTGTTCTCGTATTTGGAGACCTTCTTTAGCGTTGGCTTGACGCTGGTTAGGTGATTAGAAGAAGAAAATAGGTAGTGTAAATGTATTAGATAAATATGAGCTAGGGAGATCTAATGGAGGGAAATAGAAACACTTACAATTTACCGCGAAGGTCGTTGACTTGGGCGTTGAGGTCGGAAATCTAGGAGCCACCGAAGTTTGTTTGAGTACGAGGCAAAAAGAGGGGGCGAAAGAAAAACTCGGATTAGTTCGATACGATCGAGCGAAGGGGGCGCTGTCTTAAAATCAAGTAATACAGGGAAAATAGTTCGAAATTTACAGTTAGTGCTAGAAAATACAGGGTCGGAAATGTACAAAGTTAACAGGTGAGATTTTACTATGCATTCAGAACAAAAAATTAAAGTAGTTTTCGTAAAGTACAGTCAACCATTGCTTGTTGTGAGAGCATTAGAAGATAGTGAACAATCTAAACAAAACTTTGGTTAGCGGTGGTGTTAATTGTGTTGACGTGTCCAGTGAGAGCGTGTGGGTGAAAGCTGGCAGTTTGCCGGTCAAACTCATGCCGGAGAAGAGAATCGGCTCTTGCGATTGAAGCTATGGGTTTGTTTCGAGCGATTCCTCTTTCCGGGGGAAATAACATTTAACGAGTGTTGTTGAATTGCAGAGCGTTCACTCTCTGTGTGTGTATGTTGCTGTGACTGATCAAACTAACGTGAGGATAAACGAAAAAATACAAAACATCTACTACAGTCGGTTGATTTCTGTTGGACATTGAATTATTTTGCTTATTAGATCACAGATGAACATGACAGTACACGGCCCGCGCGAGTACAGGATACAGAGTACACATAGTAACTGATTAAGCATTCAGGTAGTCAGAATTGTTGATTCCGTAACACGACACAAGACTTACGACAATCAGGCTTCTTTCCGCGACAGACATGTTTGACAGATTCTACTTGATTAGCACGAGTCCTAGGGTATGTCTAATGAAAACAGTACATTGTTTTTTCGCTTTTGAATGGATTTAGAATTTCTGTTGTTTCACTCTAGGTTTCGCAAATCCCGGAAAGATGCGAAGGATATTTTGGTTTTGGTGGTTTAGTGAAATTAAAAAAAATCATCAAACAATTGTGACAGAACAGAATGAGAGACAATCTTGTGAAGGTACTGCACAGTATGGCACATAAAGTATACCTAATTTTTGATTTTATATTGAATTCAATTCATGTAATACTAAGAAAGAGAGAGAAGGAGGGTGGCTGAAACTTTGTTTTAGACCAAGCATAATATTTAATTGATGTCAAATAACACATAATAACATTTGGTATGACGGCACCAAAACACTGGTTAGTACACTGTAAAATAAACTAAAAAGAGAAACCACAAAACAACGTGCAATACTGGACTATTAAATAGTAGTAGTTGTTGTTCTGGCACATGATTTTTTCGATCAAAGGATTTGTTCCAGTTGATAAGCAAAATTAAAACAAAAACAAAATAAAAGAAACAGGAGTTAGCTGATACCCATAAAAACAGAGGGATTCTATCGAAAAACTTAAAATTTCTCTGGCAACATTGCGGTAACAGAATTTCATATGTTTGACAACTGCTGAGAGACGGTTCGTTATATACGTACACATCGGTTTAGACAGGTAAGACGAGAAACAAACAAATACACATCGAACGAAAATGAACAATAAACAGAGCAATTCCAACATTGTGCCATACTGTATCTACTGATTCCAATTCTTCTGTCAGTTTTTCCTTCCTCCAAATAGCAATTAATCGAACACATGTTTCTTGGCTCGGGTATGAATATCAAAACACCACCAACAGGACACACGCGCGGGCAAGTGTTCATAAAATGATTTTTGACAGTTGTAGTATTGTATTTTTACGTTTCTCCTGACGTCACTCGGAAGGAGTGCTGGTTGCATTTTGCGGCGAAAAGTACAGGAAAAAAGGTTGCACAGAAACACACACACGAAAAGTTGGGTGTGTTGTTACGGCAATGTTGCCGGATGTACTTAGCGGAGAGCTTGCTACAGTTTTTAGCTTTAGTTTTTTTCCAGTGTGTGAAGAGTTATCGCTGTATGGAAACTATTTTTCTGAGTGTATGATATTTTACGATCGAACTGATGCGAGACGTGGCTAGTTGCCATCGCGAGTGCAAATCTCATGGATTATGTGGTTTATTTGTTATAAAGGGATAGAATAGTATACCATGCGGTTAGTGACGAGTGCAAAATATAGGCCAAAATTTGGTTGAAGCAGAGGTAGAACTTGCATACATGGCTGAGCCATGCAAGACATGGCTTGCTATATAGCATTTTTGGAGAAGATTGCGCTTAGTTGCCAACACCAGAAGTACTATTTGCTACTATCACTGCTAACACTAATCCTACTAGCAATATTTTTTTACGGCCAGTTAGATGCTATCATTCACACACTTTGTCTGTTTGAATGATTGTTGTTTCTGAAGCATGCTTCATATCATTCCATGGTCTAAGGCAATTAGGACAATTGCAAACTGAGTTCTGGTAGCCATGAAATGATAAGTTCCAGTTTTGAGAGAAGCCGGTATTCATCGCAGAATGAAACACTATCTACACTGAGAAAATTAAAACGGCAGTGGTGTGTTAGTAACCAAATGATATGTTGCAATCATGTGTTTTTATTTGACATTATTTATAAACGATTTCTGCTTAGTTTCGAACGAAGAATGTCAAAAAGGGTAGTTTTGTTGTTTTTTTTTTATTGGTGGAATGGTTGCTGACAGCAAAACAAAGGTGACCAATACTCAATTGGAAACGCGAGACAAACTTGACAGTTAGTTCTGGGATCAGTCCTGAACATCGCCACTTTTTTCGAACCTTACTCAGGCCCGATACTTATTTATCTTACATCGTTTAAGCAATGCCTGCGAAGGAACGAAGGACAAAGCTGCCATTTCAGGACGATCCACGGGCAGGACTAGTGTGTATGTGTATATATGTATACAAACACCAAACCAAAAACCGATTGGTCAGTAATTAGTGATCAATCGAGAGCGATATATATATAGAGAGAGCGAGAGAGAGACAAAAGGGACCGTTCGAATGAAAAGTGACCCTTTCCGGGTTGCTCTGAATTCTAGAGCGAAGGAAAACATCATTATAACCCGGTCATTTCGATCCAAATAGGCGGCCCTGAGGCGGAGTCCTAGACATGATCGACCCAGCTGGACCGGAATGAGCTATGCGAAACGAGTCAACCGGGCGTCATTTATCAAATTGAGCGTGCCACAAATGTGACACAAACGAAAAAGGGCTATTCCGAGTTTCGCTCTCGATCTTGCAGGTTTTAGTGAAACGTAAACAAAACAAGTAAAAATTTATTATTTTGCTGTCTGGATTTTGCTAGCAGCGGCTTTCCAAACCCTCTAGGTAGGTATGTTGCTGTTTTTTTATTGTTTTAAATTTGGTTTGGTTTGAAATGGAACTTTTTTTGGTTTCGAAAACGAACAAATATTAAACGAAAAGAAAAATAAAACGAACAAGAAAATATGATCGGAAAACAACTTCAAAATAAATAATTATTTATATGTTCGGCAGTACCTCCCAATCTCTTTTCCGGACTTCGAATTCCAGATCCCATTTTTGGCCTTCACATGTATACATACGGTTGTAATATTCTTTAACTATGTCTTTCAACACGTCTGCGAATGGGAAAACGAATGTGCAACACGGTCATTTATTAGGAGCAACGAAACAGATTAGACGATGTGATACAGTAAAAAAAATAGAAAGAGAGGACTTAAAGAACGATGGAAGAAGTTGCGCTAATCTAAGTGCTCGGAAGGTTTCGTTTGTTGCTGCTGAATATTGTTGATCAAGAGAGATAGTATTTTGTACACTTTTAGTAGAAAAATGACGATTTTTGCGGTAGTTTTTTTTTTTTGCTATATTCTGAATCTGAGAGTATGAGCCATGAGTCTGCGATACGAAATGACGATTCTTAGGTAGTTGGATGCCTTTTTTTTCTCTGATAAACTTACTTTAACCGATTCTGTTGGTTTTTCGTCAATTATTTATGCTTTTTCAACGCTGCGCGAATCGCGAACTTTAGCGATCAAAATCTAAGACTAAAGGTGTAGTTGAGCTGTATTTTGTATTTTTTTGTTCTCGTTTAGCTATGTTTTAGAGTGGTTAATACCAAAAACAAGGGATGGGGGCATAGCAAAACAAAATCTGCTTGTTTCTGGATGGGTTTATTTTTCAGTGTAAATGCCGATTATGCGCTGTAAGTTTTGTTGGTTTGTAACTAATGGGTTCAAGAAAAAAATCACTATAAAAAACTCGGGTTTATTGTAGCGGTAAGATTCAAATCAGTGTATGTTTTTTTTTCTGTGTATGTTGATTTGCAAACTCGTAAATTTTGACATTTTCCATGAAATCCATTTTACCTCAAACTGTTTCATTTTTTCCGTTCTTTCTAAATCATACTTGTCACCTTCCAAACCAGATATTCTTTTCCAATATTCGCGACAAAGAGTCTGTAGCTCAGCTATTAAATATAAATACATTGATTTGCGATATTATTCGGTATATTGCAGGCAAAAATCGTCGAATTTTTGGTGACATTGGTTAGATCAATTGATTGGCGATGATATTTTGTTCAGGAATGTAGTCGTCTATCGAGGGTCTAGTTTTTTTCTACTACTCTACAAAAGATGGCGCGACAACTGGTTAGTAAAATCGAACTAACAGCTATTGGGTCGTGGTTCATCTCGGGCGGATTGCTTCTAAATTGTGTGTTCATGTGTGTGGTGTATGTATGATACTTTGAACATATGTTTATACAATAAATTACGACGGGTCTTCTCAGTGTAAAAAGTGTGCTTAATGTGTTTAGACACAAACGAAGCTGGTTCAGTTCAATTCTGCTCATAAATTGGCATTGCTAAAGACTAAAAAAACTCGTAGCGAGGTCTGGAGTGTGATTAAAGAAGCTGTAACTTGGTCAATTTAGTTCCAGCAACACAGAGACAGAGACTAAAGAAGTCAGCAAATCGACAGGAGGCGGGAGAGAAAAAACATAGAGGAGAAAACTGCGTTAAACGCGTGGAAAAGCGGCGACGCTGCGGCAAGCGCGGCGGAAGTAGTCAATTTGTAATACACGTTTTTTTTTGTTTTTAAAGGCTTCGTAACACTCTTCTCTAACGGCGGTGGTGGCGGCGGCGTTGGCGTGAAAGCGTGTTGCTACAGGCGTCACGCTTTTTGTTTGTTCTTAGCAAAACGATCGCTTTCAAAAGGCGTTACACAAAAACAAAAATTTGATCCTTGCCTCGAGATCCTTTCGAGCAACTTCATACTCATAATCAATCTTTTCACCTTCCAGGGTACAAATTCTTTTGTGGTATTCTTTGCATATGTGCTTCAAACTTGCTACAAAAACAAATTAGAAATTTTGACAGCAGCTTTAGACAGATCCGAATTTCGGCAGTTTGATACACTTCTAGAAGCCTTACGCTGCAGGCATGATTGTGGGGAGGAGGGGAAGCGGCTCTGTTTAGGCCCTGCCTAAGATCCAAACTTGCATTCGAACAGACAAAACAAAACGTCCCAAAATTATCACTTCCTGTTGCTCTATCTTATCGGCAAAACTGGAGTTTAGTAACAACAATAAAAACACAACATCAAAAAACAAAATAAAAACAATAGTGCGCATTCAAACAGTCATCGGTTCCAATTTTTGACGTTCAATCCTTTGTGCACACCTAGCGAATCGACGAGCCTGGCAATAGTAATGGTCAAAAATGTATTTTGAACAACAAAATTATTGCGTCTCAAAAAAACAAATTCGATAGAACATTTATCACATCAAGTAACGTTAAAGAGAGAGTAAAAAAACATGAATAGTTTATTTGGTGCTGGCTGATTTTTTTGGTAAACAAACAAAAACAAAACGATCGAAAACATTGTCTTGTTGGTTGGGTGAGAGGATTAAAGAAATCAAGCTCAAAAAAGTATCACAGTGATAAAGAGATTAACTGGAGAATTAACAAAAATCAATAGAGAGTGGTGAAAGGGAGAGAAATAGAACAGAGTACGAGGGGTTGGTTCGTAGCACTAGTACAGACAGAGAATTGGTTCCGGTAGGTTCGAGTTGTGTAGTATTTTTTTTTTGTTTCGATTTGTTTGTTTATATTGTACCTCGAAATCTTTCCTCTTCACTACATATTCAAGATCAAACTTCTCCTCTTCCAGGGCATTAATTCTTGCGTGATAGTCGCGGAGAACTCTTCTGATTTGCTCTGAGTGGTGGTGGTTGGCGGTGGGGGGAATGACGCGGAGGGTAATGTAGAAAGTGTCAGTTTTTATTTGATGTGTGCATTTTTTTTCTGTGGCATGAATGGATGGAAATGGTGATTCGATGGGCATGAGCTTGAGGTGGTGTACAATGACAGGTGGTTGGCTGATATGGTGGTGAGTTTTTTTTTCGTTTCTGGTGAAGGTGAAATAGACACGATGTTGTTGGTTCGGATCCCGTCTGACCGCTTGTGTGGTGACGGAAACCGGAACCGGAAAAGTGGTTCAGCGAGAGCAGTCTAGTGAATCGTCTCAAAATGGGCAACATAACAGACAATACCTTCGTTGGCATCTTCGATGTTCTTTGCCTTGCCGCATCGTTCCTCAATGATGCGCCTACGTTCCGCTGCTTTACGCTCCTGTTCCTTCTTCAGTTCTTCGGCGGCTTTCTTACGCAACAACAGCTGTCGGAGAAGGGGGAGAGGTGTCAATCAGTGGTTCGAATGGAAGAGTCAATTGTAGTGCAAAACTTACCCTCAGTTTCTTCTTTCTTTCTGGAGTCATGAAACCTTTCTTGGCTTTCTTTGCTTTCGAGGCCTCCTCCATACGCTTGCGCACCTCAGCACGCTTGCGCTCGATTTCGGCCTGTTTGGCCTTCTTTGCTTCATCATCAGCCATGGTTGTTTTTGGTGGTGGCGGTGTTGGTTAGGAGCTAAGTCTGGGAAGAATTTGAGAAGCTGTTTAGTGGGTTAAAAATAAATTGTTGGTAATATAACAAACTCGCTGCTGCTGTGCCTGCTTCTGCATAGAACCATTGAACTTTTAGAATCAAATATATTTTTTATGAGCGTATGTATATGTATTTCGGAAGGTGCTGAATTGCCGTCAGTGTTCTAGCTTCCGAAAATTAGAAACATTTGGCTAGGAGGATGTGTTTCATTTGAACCTTGTGCAATTTTCAGTTTTTGTTTCCAATAATTCTTTTTATTTCATTATGTGCAATTTCTATAACCACCAGCTGAAATGAACATGACATGATGTTTGACTTATTCAACAGAATTCATCATCAAATAAAGCATAAATCATCATACTATTTTTCTGGCGAACTTGAAAAAGAATAAAAAACAACTATAATTTTTGAGGCCATCCACATTGGACAGATTTTTAACGATGTTGACCCCCCTCCTCCGTGGACAACTGCCAACATAAATTCTAAAAATTTTGTATGGACCGTGGACACTACGCAGACCCCCCCCCCCCTTCCAAAGCTGTCCACGTGGATTGTGGATAGCCCCTTTTTATAATATTTTACCACAGATAACAAACATCCAAGCTAGAACAAGAAACTCCATAAATCGCGTGTAAGATATCAAATTCCTTCTTTGGAATACTAACGACATCTTTCTGCAACTTGCGACTTTGACCACTTTAGTGATGGCAGCGTCAAAGCTGCCACACGCATGAAAATTCTCACAGATTATAGAATCGCTGTTTTGCAACGATATAACACTGATTTTGTGAGGTTAGCGTATTTTTTTTTTTCAAATCAACACTAGAACAATCAAATTTATCGTAAATATAAACTGGGATTGAATGAAATTGTCGATTATATACAAATCAAGACTGCTCAAAATTTCTACTTCATAAAACGGGTACCCTAATTGCGATAATATCGATAAGAGCTGGAAAACTATCGATTTTATTAAATCATTTACTACTAAGTGTTCTTAGCGCCACCACACTGCGTATTGCGACATGCTAGAAAACCGTTGCATCTTTTCACACATGAAGCGAAATTAGGGATCATTCAAATAATACATAACGCTCTAGGGGGTGGGGGGGTATTCGGCGGAGCGTTATATTGCATGTGGCAAACATGTAAAATTGCGTTACATGGGGGTGGGTGGGTATTGAAAATTGCCAAATTCCGCGTTATGTAATATTTGAATGGTTCCTTAGCATGGATGTTTTCTGTGGATTTATTTTACAAGTGCATAACCTCACACCATGGAGCGCTCCATTAGATAAGAAGATCAACAACTGACAGATATCTTATGAACATTATATTCAAGAAGCTTGATCTTGACTGGGAACGCAAGAAATCCTTGAAACGTCAATTGGAACAAGCTTAAGGGACATCTAGTTCACTCACAGATTTCATCCAAAAGAATATGTATAGTATATTGTCAAAGTGAATAGCGTTGCGGGAAGAATGAACTACTAGATGACATAGAACAGACCCCAGTGTCATCCAAAGCATATTGCCAGCAACTTCTATCCTCACCCCCATGTGGTACCGCTTGGGGTACGGGCGACTAACAGAAGATCGGTAAACCTATGAGAACTTGGTCTTATGCTGTCAGGTAAGGATGACTTGTTTTCCTTGGAGTACAGTTTATCTGAGCGTCTGTTACTCATGTTAGGTGTGGCTTAAACAGTGAATGATTCTGAACGTACGACGGAACTAAGAAGTGTTGTTATAGCCAGCTATACCCAAAACGGTGGCCTCGTCGAGAAACTTGGCACTGGCAGCCCTAGAAACGCTGCATGCTTTCCCTAAAGAACCCTAAAGAAATGGATACGAGCTGAAAAAATCGGCAACGACCAAGGCGACGAAACAAGGGCGACGATTGAAACTTCGGTACATTAAACTGTAGATCGCTGAACGCTCCGGGTGGTGACCAGATTCTACTGGTACCTCGCCTTTTCGACATCGTTGCGTTCTAGGAACTTTGTTGATGCAGTTCACAGTTCTAACAGAGCGGTGGCACTACCAACGAGCTGAATACCGGCTTTATAGAGATGGTAGGATGCACAGTCAAGTGACAGGCGATCAGCGACAGGTTGTCGAGAAAGTAGAGTTTGACGCGCAGCTGGAGAAACTTTTCGACAGCTACTCGCGCCATTTGATTGTGATGCTACCGCACAATCTGGACACCGATGCGAACGACAACGACCAGCATTGCGTTCAGCTTCACGAGCACTGGTAGCCCGAAGTGCGTTGTTTCCTCGCAAAGACATCCACAAAACTACTTGAAGATTTTCTGACCAACGTACAGCAAACCAAACTGACCATGTTCTTATCGATGGCCGTTTCTTTTCCCAGATATTACTAACGTACGCATCAATTGCAGTGCGGATATCGACTTGGACCACTTTGTATCACGCACGGCGGCTCAACATAAAGCAGCTCCGTAACTCCAAAACTGAGAAGGAATACGCGTATCAGCTCTAAGTGGAGCTACCCACGCATCGCCTTTCGAGGACCAGCTGGTGCTGAGGGACTCTAACAACGACACTAGGAGTGAAGGCATCGATCGGCAGCAACGACTGGTATGACGGATAATGCAAAGCAGCGGCGAATGAGAAGCACCAGACCTAGGCAATGTATATGGGCAACTCAACAAGGGAGAACAGAGCCAAGTACAAAACAGCACGGAACGACATGACCACGATTCTCATGGATCGTAGAGCTCTAGCAGCTCTTTCGTGCCAACGGAACGTGAAAATTCTATGAGAAGGTGAACCAGTCTTGCAGAACCTGCAAGCTGACTTTCTCGCGAATTCCAGTGAGGTGATCAACAGGTGAAAGCAGCACTTCAGTGGATACCTAAATGGCGATACAGCAAGCAGAAGCGGAGCAAAAAGTGACCTTGTACCAGCCCCCAATGTACATACAGGATGTTGTGAGTTCAAGAAGCTAAAGAACAACAAAGTCGCCGACAAAACAGACTGCCGAGCGAGGTCTTCGCGTGTGGTAGGGAAGTGATAGCCACCATTCCAAGCAGCTCGTTTGCCAAATTTAGGAGGAGGAAAAACTATCAGATTAGTGGAGATGGAGGAAGTAGTCTGCGCCATCTACAAAAAGGTCGACAAGCTGGAGTGTCGCAACGAACCCCGACATGTCGCTTATCAATGCCGCCTACTAAATACATTTCCAGGTCTTATCCCATCGTCCATCACCTTCAACCAGGAGGTTTGTAGATTGTAGGTGTAGGTATGTAGCTGGCTTAATAGAAGCAGGCGCAACCGCGGGTTAAATCTTTTCAATCCGACAGATCTTACAGAAATGTCACAGATACAATGGGCCCACTCATCACATCTTCATGAACATCATCACATCATCAAGGCGATACAGTCTATATAGAACAGCTATGGCAGTCAATGCACGATAACAGCTACCATGGCGCAAGTGATGTGCTTCGTTCGTGACTTTCTTGTTTACTGTTCAACATGGATCCGAAGGCCAGGTATCGGCAAGAGGGGCACAATTTCCACATAGTCGTTTCAGCTTCTGGGGCCTACGCCCAACTGAAAACCGAAGCCAGATGAATCGGACTGCGGAAAAATGTGTCGAAACCTGAATACATGCGAGCGAGAGGCTCCGAGGAGAATAGCACAGCATAACCTTAAGGTAGGCGACGAGTGTATTTGGGGTCACTGGTGACCACCGACAACACCTCCAGCAACACGATCAAGAGACCAGAGACGCATCCAGGCTGGAAATAGGGCCTACTAGAATCCCTGATCAGTGCGATATTCTTCTACGAAATAAAAAGAACAACGCTTCTCGCGGATGGCCTGAACGCCCTAGAAGTTTTAAAATGGAAGCCATTGCGGTCTATTTAAGTACAAGAGAACCCGATTAATAAGCTACATTCCAGCACACCGGAAGTTGAGGAGCACATCTTGCACGAGCTGAGACGCCAGAAATCCTGGCGACAAACAGCTTAAAACCGAGTCCAATAACGACTACTTCTTGACATAGCTCTTTGGGTCGGATCTCAATTTGAAAGCTATGTATCTTGTATGTCGTTCGTCTTTGTTGAATCCAGTCATTCTGGTATCACCGGAAGCAACCGCGCAAGCTGGTTGAACGACTGTATAATGCGTACCATCGGTGCCGAGTGTACCTATAGGAATAGACTCCACACGGAGTACTTAGCCTCTTATCCAGCCACTGTTATTCCGATCTCCACACTGTGCCAGCTGGGATACGAGTAACCATGGGAAGATCGAGTAACCAACCTCGGTGGGAACTTTATCGTATGCTGACAGGGAAGGAGGACTCTTTTGAGTTCCCGAGAGCCTGTCCTTCATGTTAGGAGCGGCTCAAAACGGCGTCTGTATTCCAGGTTAGGGGCGGCTGATTACCGACTCACAAGCCGCCATCGTAAAACACTCACAAGTACATGAGCTGGAAGCAGCTTTCATAGTGATGGGTGAGATGCGGAAACAGGTGATTGGGTAGCCCTCGAATGTTCCGGTTGAGAATAATTACGTAACGCAAAAAATCCAATTTTTGGGCCCCCACCCCCCATTTGTAAGGAAACGTAACGCCAACGCCTACCCTCCCATAAAAATCACGCAACACTGTAGAAGAGTTTGTTTAATTAAAAAGCTAGTTTTTGGAAAGTCTCTCCAGAGATTTTTTGTTACATGACGTTGATCTTAAATCCCCACCTCCCCTATGTAACAAATCGTAACGCTAAAGAATACCCCCTCCCTCCTATGAGCATTACGTAATTTATGGATGTCGCCTAAGGCTTATCGACTCTGCCGCCTCCAAAAACATGGCCGTGTGTAGTACCTGCTTTCAGCACAACCTCCAACACAAGTACACCTGGAGGTCACCGCACAGACAGAAACACAGATCGACCACGTTCTGATTGACTGTCCACAATAGATCAAAGATGGTCGCAGTGTTTCAGTCTTCTACAAGGGATTGACTGTCGGCACTTCTTAGACATCATCGACGCCAGATTCTATAGGAGCGCTAACGTCGACTCTGACCACTACCTGGTGATGGTTAAGATGCGCACAAAACACCCCGTTGTTAGCAACATTCGGTACCGACGCCCGCCCCGGTTAGATTACGCACGACTGAAGCAGCCTAGCGTCGCCGAAAACTACGAGCATACGCTCGAAGCTGCGCTGCAAGAAGAAGCTGGAGCTGAAGTAAGCTCCTCTCGAGGTCTGTTGGGACACCATCAAAACAGTCATCGACAGTAGTGCAGAACGCCATCGGGCATGTGAGACAAACCCATTATAATGAGCAGTTCGACGACGAATGTAGGAGGGTGAAGGATGAGGAGAACGACGTGCAGGTGGCTAAGGTGCGCAGTGCCACTCATCAGAATGTAGAGAGACACAGAGAGAAGAAGATGCAGGAAAATTTAAATCTTCCGGGAGAAAAAACACCCTGGAGGAAAAGAAGTATGCAGAGCTGGAACAGCTGCATCATTCTCAGGAAACCCTAAAGTTCTACCAGAAGATCCAAGATAGTAGTATTCTGACGCACGATCGTGAGGTGACCGAAAGGTGGAGGCAGCATTTCGACGAACACCTGAATGGCGCCCAGACAGATGACCATGGCGGCGGAGAAAGCGATCCCGTCGGTGCGACAAACGTAGAAGAAGTGTCAGCCCCAACGTTAGGCGAAGTTAAGAATGCCATCAAGCAGCTGAAAAACATAAAATCGGCTGGGAAGGATGGCCTAGGAGCGGAGCTTTTGAAGATGGACCCGGAAAAGCTGGCCACCTGTTTGCACCGGCTGATTGCAAGAGATTGGGATATATAAGAGCTACAGGTAAGGCGGAAGGGTAGGGTTATCTGCCCTATCTATGAGAAAGGCGACAAATTGAACTGTGGGAACTATCGTACGATAACCATCGTGAATGCCGCCTACAAAGTGCTATTTCAAATCATTTTTAGCCGACTCTCACCGCTAGTCAACAGATTTATGGGAAGTTATCAGGCCGGCTCCTTGGGAGGACGGTCTATGACGGACCAAATCTTCACCATATGGCAGAGACTAAAGAAATGCCATGAACATCGAACCCCCACGCACCATCGACTTCAAAGACGCGTATGACACTATCGACCGACAGGAGCCATGGAAGGTCATGGATTAGACTGATGAAGGCTACGGTGAATGGGACGCAGTGATGTGTGCGGATTGCGGGTGGATTGTCAGGTCCATTTGAATCTCTCAGGGGGCTTCGACAGGGTCATGGTCTTTCCTGCCTGCTATTCAACATTGCGCTACGGAGTGTAATGAATCGAGCGGACATCAACACGCGGGGTACAAAATTCAACAAATCCAGTCAATTTGTTTGCGCTGTTGATGACACGGACATTGTCGGCAGAACAGCTGCGACGGTGGCAGAACAGTACGCCAGACTAAGACGGGAACCAATAAGAATTGGGTTGCATGTAGATACGTCTAAAACCAAGTATATGCTAGCCGGTGGAACCTTAGCCGACCTACAACGCCTAGGCAGTAGCATTGCGATCGACGGTGATAAATTGGAAGATAGTGTTTGCCTCGAATTCAGTAGGATGAAGACGACCAATCGGGCAAGACGGGTAGACCAGGTGGGAGCAAGATCTGGTGGAGAGTACACGGCGTCCCAGGGATTGGAGAGCGGTAGCCAATGACCGAGTGAATTGAAGAAACTTTGTGAATCAGACCATGTCATTATTAAGGAATGCCAAATAAATGAATAAATAATAAACCGTGCAGATGTATTAGCAAAATATAGAATCAATTGAAGAATGATGGATCAAGCTAAGTTTAATCTGATTATTAATAACTTACAAGTTTTTTTTTTTTTTTTTTTTGAAAAGAAGTAAGTATTCACGTAGATGGTGCTGGTTGATGTGTCAATAATTGTTGTAACAAGCTGAACCTCTGTGACCACTATAAGATCTACTGTAGTATGCCTCAACAAACTTTGTAACAGGATTATTCCACAAGAAACAATATCAGAATGATCTTACATGTTTCATATATGAACAGTGGTTATCAAAATTTGTTTGGTAATAGCAATATTTTTATAGCATTACGTCTTTACAAGGATCTAAACTAGATTCGAATGTTTACAAGATTTAAGAAAAAACAATAAATAACAATAAAAACCAAGCATGATGGCATGTATTATGTGATAGGTGTTAAGACCAAATAAACCAGAAAAAAACTTTCGTGTGAAACTTGTAGAAATAGGTTGAGAAGCTGGTCGCATTTCAAAGCTTTTTGCTTCATCCTGTCTGTGAAAAACGCAATGTTATTCCGTGTGCATGAAATGACACTCATTCGCATATAAAGCTGCTCCACCTGCATCTGAGTCAAGCGCGCTGTTTTTTAAATGTCATTTCTTCCACAATGTTCACGCTCGTAAATAATAACTCATGAACTGAGCAACTCTTACTCATTTTCGAACGATGTTCGTAGACGTCAAAAAATGAGTACAAGACCTTTATGCTTTTGAGTAACTTTCACTCGCTTTTTGGGATCTTTTCATATAATTTCTTTCTGAGGAACGTCGCCTATAACGACGCCCATTTTGGATGTGATTTTGATGTGCTTCAGTTTGCAACATATTTTTTAATTGTGTACGCCACAGAAGGCATTATAATTGTTAATTTGTATCACCATTATTTATTAATTTGTATCATTATTATTTATGATTATGAGGTGTCGTTCATTGGTCATGCCAGATTATATCCAGTAATGAAGCTGAGCTGTACCCAAAAAATGAGTAATATCGTACGCAAATTTTCAGTAATAATGACTCATTTTCAAAGACGCCTAGTGTTACTCAGTTTTGAATATTTGTGGAGTTACTCAGTTTCAGAGTTGTTCCACATTTTACGAAAATGCGTCAAATGTTACTCATTTTAGAGTTATTACTTACGAGCGTGTTCAACTTTGTGGTTATGAAAACGTTCAGTATGACCATTGGTAATAAAAAATCATAACGGGAATAATGTTATACAGGTGTCAATTTAGTGAAAAAAATAAATTAAAGATTTATTGATCCATCGTAGATTGTTCACTTTATTTTTCAATGGGACACCTAAAAAATGTCAAATGGCAAGAGATGTCGCTTTTTCAGTGGTAGTTAAATTGAAATTTCTCCGAGTATTTTGCTAATTGACCAAGAAAACAGTTATAAAATGCCTTTTATACATCTTATTGTAATTTTCTAGCACTCAGTTTCATTAAATGCAATCTACAGTCGTCGTTCGCTGATTGCATCATGTTTACATTGCAGTTATCGAATGCCGTTCGATTTTTAATGAAATAGTGGCAAAAAAAGCAGAAAACTAGGCAAAAATAGGCAAGCTTTTTGATTAATCAATTTGATATTCATATTTACGCATCATAATTTATTACGTTTTAGTAACTACTTTACATAACCAATATGTAGGCGAAGATAAATGATCACTACAGAAGATCATTTTAAGAGACGTTTCTGATCTCAATTCATGAATGAAATTTTGACAGAAAGCTCGGAACCTGCTGACATTGATGTTGCTTTTACTTGCGTTATGTCAGATAACGCAAGTAAAAGCAACATCAATGTCAGCAGGATCCGTGACACCTATCAGTTCCTAAAATGGTCTATTTAACGCTAGGTCACAAAATATTGTTTGTGATCTACTATGCACTCACTGAGTAGTGAAACTAACCAAACAATGCACAAGGAATATATTTTTTCTCTTATAATAATTACGGAAAGTGAACCACATAAGATGATGATTTTGCTTCATTGATTAAGGGGTTATATACCTTTTTAGCTTTCAAAAAACCGGAATTTTTTTTATTGCATTATCTTCAAATACAACATCTTGAGAACATTTTCACAAATTTTCATAAAGATCTGAGCAAAAGGAAGAAAGTTAGAGCGATTTGCAGGGCGCCTCGCCACGGCCGTATAAGCTAAACTTGAAACTTTACACGCGATTATCTCGGAATAAAGTTTTCCGAAAAATGAATTTGCCGTGATCCTGATTGCGGGAAAACTACTGAACCGATTTCTTTCGTCTTTTTATTTAAATTTTCGTTATTAAATTCGCCGATCCTTGAACGATCGCTTTTTGAAACATACAGTTACATTTTACCGCAAAAAAAAATTTGAATGCAATTTTTAGCGCTCAAAACGTGCATTTTTTGGGAAAAACGTTCCCGTTTGCACTGAAAACAAAATGCTCATGAAAGCGATCGTTCAAGGACACGGCACACTTCTAAACTAATGAAATAATATGAGTTTTTTGATTAAGGTTGACCCGCTGAGTCACTATCAGGATCACCGCAAGCCTCTGCAAAAAATAGCGTTTCGGGGAAACGGCTCCAGTAATAATTGGTATATCTCAAAATCAAACGTATTTTTCTGTTGTTGATAAACTGTAATTTCAGAAAAATACCACTTTGATGCAATGAAAATGGTGCTATGCACTTGAAAATAAATTCAAACTTCCCTCATTTTTTTCGACCAAAAAGGTATATAACCCCTTAATAGTGGAGATCTATAATCTCCCACCTAGAATGAAGAGACAACAAGTAAACGAAATCGAAATGAAAAAGTCCTTTTGAAATGTTTCTAGATATTTAACAATTATCATTTTCGAATGCATTCAGAATCCCCCCGGGAGATTTGTCACTTCAATGTCAAATATGACTTTGACTTCAGATTTGACGGATTGCGGTCCGATAACTGCAAAGTTGTTGCAGTTATCGGTCTTGCAGTTAAAAAGCGTTGCAGTTAAAAGACTTGCAGTCATCGAACGGCGACTGTATTTCAATTATAAACCATGGTTTTCCTATATAACTTCATTGTGTTCTACTACCATTCTTCCATTTTTTAGGCCTCAAATGGAATCAATAAAATTTTGTTTTGGCTTTTCGTCATCAGTTCTCAACATTTCAATATCACGATGAACCACTTTAATACTCACAGCCAAGTGACGAAAACTAGTTCTGATGTGAATGCAAAATCGATAGTTTCTACAATTTTTAATAGATGACAATAAACAAACAGTTGCGCTCCTGGTGTAATTTAGTAGCAGAAATTAGCGGCAGGGTCCGAGTATCACTGAGATTCTTACTTCACTTTACATTATTTCTGAACATTTTTTTTCTTAGAAGAATCTCAGTTTTACTGATTGAAGTTTTGATTGTGAGTACATACAAGACTGAGCACCATTTACTTTTCTCGGAGAGAAAACAAACAAGCGTAAAAAATCAATACGGAATATTGAAGACGTGTTCTAATGCTCTGTTTTTTCGTTCACGTTTTGAGAAATGTTCAAGGTTAATACTCAATGAAAAATTATAAATGCCTTTTCAGTGTGTACACAAAGTATTTATTTTGGCAACACAGCTACAGCTGATTAATGCCAAAACAAGTGCAAATTCCTAGAGTATGGGTTGGATTAATTTTGCGCGTAAAAGTATTTGAATCGTACAAAAATTTGGAGAAAGTTATTCTTCTCTAGAGCAAAGGAAAGGAACCAGTGGACCGTAAAAAAAAGGTTTTAGCTGTATTGAGGCACACTCAAAAATTGTGAAAAATATCATAAATGTAGCGTCTGTTCTCTATGCTAAGGCCACTTTAACATTGCTCTGACCCAATTTTTGAAAGGCATCTCGAAAGGATGGTAGAGAATCTAATCCGTCAGAGATTGTCCAAAAGTTCGAGGATCCTTTGGAAATAAGCATTACTGCGTACATTATTATCGTGTATTCTTAACAAAAATAGGTGTCTACCTTAAAAACTGAAAAGTCCTTATAGTGAAATCCTTGGTCAATCTCACCCAAATTTTGCAAGATAATTTTCTCGAAAATCATTAAAACTACTCGCGTGAAACTATGATCGATGGTTTGCGCCACTGACGTGTGCATAGACTAGAAATTCAAGCGCTATTTATCAGATGTAAGCTGAGAGTTTTTCACTCGAAAAAGTAAAATGAAAAGAAACCTAACCTCAAAAATGTATGGAAAAGTCCACCGTCCAGTTTCACCTTTAGAGCTAAATTGATACAAAAATAAGCATTGATAGCACAGAACAGATACGGCAAATGACGAAGATGAGATGCTGAGATGCTTATAGTATTTGTATTAGCACAAAAAAAAAAATTAGAATGATATTGTAATCCTGGAAAAACTAAAATAGTAGGTTGCAGAAGATGAAAAACATTCAAACAAAAAATTAAAATCGGTTCTTTAAGAAATCATCTGTAACATTTGCCTTGGATCAAACTTCGTGAAAGTCTTGGCTATTCTCTCATTACAAATAGAATTATTAGGACTCATTCCGATGTCATTTTCTTCTTCACAGTTAAACGCCTTTGTTGTTCACAATATGGTTGAAACGTGACAGGATATCTAAATAGTTCAAGACCAAACAATGTGTTTTTGATCCCAAATTTATCGATACAGCAGAAAGAGTAAAATATTTCCATTTTTAGTCAGATTCCACTGAATAATCACTATGAACCAGTTTCTAGCAATCAAAATTGTTTGCTACTGAGACATTCTTAAGCAACCGAAGATAAGCCTCATTTACAACCAACCATGCGTGCCTCACACGGAATCTAAAAATTTTTCCATGCCATCACTCTTTGGTCTGACTGGGTGAGTCATTTCTTTTCCTGGAGTGACACTGAAAAAAATCCACCAACCGTGCTGTCATACACACATACACACTCACATTCGCACCCGCCCCTGTGCGAACCGGTTCGCCATTGTGTGAGCTAATAAGAGAGCTGTATTGGTAGAATTTACGACCTAACCCAGAAAACGAAGAAAAATCCAATCTTTTTTTAACGATTTTCGCTTTCCACCGGCGCCCACACGCACTCGGTTGCCCCATGCTCCGTCCCGAGCGTAGCGTTCGGCGCAGTTTACGGCAACTTGTCGTGATCGGCTTAGGTGGAAAACCGAACAAACAAGTGGGTGCCGTGTGCGCGCGTTGCTGCGTACTGGTCTCTCGAGTCGTGTGGGCGGCCAGGTTCGACTTTTCCACCCGCCTTGTCATCTGGGTCTCTGACAGCGCGCGTGTTACTGCTACTGCATTTGGTGAAACAATCAAACGGTAAAATGTGGCAACCAATTCTAAAATTATTCGCCATCGCCGTCCGTACAGAAAAGTCCCGCGACTGAGCTGCCTTTACCGCATCAACGGTTAGCTACAAGTGTGCGCACACACTTTTTGCTCTCTCTCTCTGCACAGACGCTACAGACGGGGCGAAATTTTCTTCGAGTCTAGAGCAAAATTTTATTTTTACACACTCTACCCAACAGTAACGGTCCGATGGTTTTCCCATGCTCACGGCCTACTACTGCTGTTGTTGTTGCTAGCAAGTTGTTCTTGTACACTTTTCGGTTGGGGGTGCTATTTTTGAAAATAAATATCTTTCGTACACCGTAACACAGTTCAATGTAGTTGTGGCTACTGTTTCACACTGCACACGAACACACATGGTTAGAAAATATTTGCAGGTTGAGTCATTGGTATGCGGATAGCTGATATGTTGCCCAATAATAGATTGGGTTCTGGGTCTGTTCTCCACATTTTTCACAAGCAGCGCCATTGTTCTGTCACTAGCACTGATCACTAGCCAAATCATGCTTTCCGGTAATTATGGTAACGATCGGGCACCACACTGTATGTCTAAAAAACGATTCACAGTTTCTTTCCGGTTTTCAACCCATTACGAGTGTGATGTAATTCACTTTGTTCGAACTCGTTTTGCACTGCAATCGTTATTAATTCCTTTTATGGTAGCAATCCGTGTAACCACTGTTAAACACGTTTCGATCACTTTCGATCAGCAACAAAGGGCAACTTTTCAAAGATAATAGCATAGAAGCAACAGCAGCATCGACGATCAGGATCAGGATCCAGAAATCAGGAGCAAACTCACCTCAAAACTACAGAAAAAAAGGAAGAGTGAATCACAAGCGCTCAGACCTCGGAAAGAATACTGATCAATCCGAAGAATAAAGGCTGACTATTTTCACTGCAACAATTTTTGGCCCGTTCACAGGGGCTGTCGTGAAAGTCGTGAGTGCAAAACATACACTCGCACACACACACTCTCACATACCTCCAAGCATAGAATTTTCAAAGACCACCCGATCGTACGGTTGCCTGTCTGTGTGTAGGCCTCCTACGTGAAAAATTTGCTGCTCCATCCCACTCACTCCTGTCAAACGCTAGAGCGCACACACAGCCCAGTAGCGTGCGTGCGCTAGCCAAAAGGGGAACCCCACCGCAGTGTCCCAAAAATAACCACACGCCGATGAATGAAATCATCCGTAGTCTACGGTGCAACTGCGGTTGAATGCTCGGAATCTGCCCGTTTGGGGAGCGCGAGCGGTTGCGAATCGACAAAGTTTTCAAGTAAAGGTGATTCCTCTAAGCAAGTCCATCTGTTGACACTGGACGCCACTGGCTAAAGTCGTACCAATTTGATGCGTTGTTCGTAAACTGCGTTTGGCGGCCAGGATTAAATCTCTCTACCCACCACATTAAAAGCCAACTCCACCTGAGAACGTTATTTTTCGAAAACCCCCCTTCCGTACTCACAACGAAATTGGCCACCAGATATTCAGTGAGGCAATCTTCCCTTCAAAAAAGCAGCTTTCCACAGATGCCGCGCGCACGAAAACTTGTTTATTCAATACCCGCATTCAAAACTGAGCGATTTTAGTCTAAAAATACGGTTTTTCTGACTCGAAAGACCACCGCACTATAAATAACGGCCGTGCTCCGCTAGTCCGTGTCCGAGATGCTGATCGTAGATTTGTTAATAATTCCACCATCCGCTCGCTCGCACCGCATGCATGCGGGGGACGAGCATTTTTACTACATTTTTTCAAGCTGATCCGCGCTCCGATCGGATTTCGCTTCTATGTGCTCCTATTCTGGTGTTTAAGTACTTTTACTCTAATCGAGATCTCGACCCTAAATAAGTGAGCGCAAAACAGCAGAGGCCTGAACCCCGCACACATATTAATATCCGGCGGCGACAGGGCGAAAAGACTGCTGCAATTCGCTCCGATATTAGCCTCCCACGCGGACCCGCCCGCCAAGTGGTGTCCGAAAAATTTATGTGACACCGTGCGTCTCCTTGTCGGGAGGCCTGCGAAATGTCCACAGCATTAATCTCTCAATAGGGTCGATTGACTGTCGGCTCTAATGCCTTCTTCGCCTCTTGGAGTCGGATAAAATTAGATTGTCGTTTTGCAAAAGTGACTGGTGTTATTTTATTCTGGCTAAATCCGCCACGGAGAATTAATATCGCCCGGTAGCGAAACATGCAAAATCAATTCGGCTCGGTAGAAGTTCTCTCAAGTGTTTATAAAATGGATCGCAGTGAATGTGTAATTAACCGTCCGTTACGCGGATCAATGTGATCGCATGGTACATTGTTAACATGGTTCGGATTTGTAAAAGACCGGGCGGTACCATTTGGGTTCAGAATTAAAACTGTAAATTGATATCTCAATACTATTGAACCATAATTGGTGCGAAATGAGGATCGACTAGAAAGAATTTCACTCTGGTGAGGGAGAAAAGGGCCGATGAAATCTATTAGTTTTATTGTCCTGTATAATCGTTTGTAGAATGTGGAACTAAAATTAGAAACAAACAGTTTTATTGGGATGAAACTTGGGATTTGTTTTTGACCAATAAAATAAGTTTTTTGATTAATGTATATATATAAGTGAACTATGTGTCTTAAATGCTTATAAACAGTATCATAGAGGAAATATATTTAGAGACTTAAAAAATTGTGAATAAAAAAAAAAATAAAACACATCTAATGATTTGTTCTCAACGAGAAATGGAAATATTTTGACTATGAGTGACGATCTCTGATTTACAACAACTCTTGGAAATTACATTCTCAAGTGTATTTCGGAGGTATTTTATAAACTCTTCAGTTATTATCAATTAATATTTAAATTTAAATTCATCATTATTATATGTTCGTTGTGTTGTGCATTCCAGACCGTGCAAAATGTAGCAGCTGTGTTTAATTTCCACGAGCACACAAATCATTCAACCAGATATTTAGAAATTGTGGGCACAAAATCTCTCCCCTCCCAGTTGGTTTCGAAGTACAATGCTGATCTAACAAGCCAGTCGTCTTAAGTTCGAGTCTCGGCTCGGGAGAGACTGTTAGTGTCAGTAGCATCTTAGCGCTAGCCCCGCAATTGTAGCGCTAGCCCCGCAATTGGCTGCGAAGTCTGTGTATATTAAACAGAAGGTCGAGTTCCGAATCGGAATGTAGCACCAACGCTTTGCTTTGCATTGGGCACAAAATTAATGGATATGTCTATGTTATGAGAACTGTAGTATATCTTGAAAGAGAATGATTTAAATATACGCAAAGACTTGATCGACCATTTTGGATTTCAATGAAACTTTGCAAACTGAAACTAAGTAAGCTCTTTCAGACATTTTTAGGACTAAGAGTTAAGCGTTATTTTATCAGCACTTGCTTACCTGACTCCTCCAGAGGCGAAAAAATGAAAATTCCTCTACCTGCCATTTCGCAAGTTCTAAACCGAATTTAATCAAACCTTTTTCAAAAGATCACAAATTTATCATAGCTTTTGGGACAGTAGGGGACATTTCGAAATTCCCGTTTGTTTCGGATTTATCGAGGGAAACCGTGAGGTAAGTTCCCTTCCAGAGACACAGGCTAGAGTAAAAACGGTAGCGAAACCTTGCTTGCGACATATCAAACTAATAACACTATTGGCGATCGGTATTTGGCCGAGAAAAAATGTTATTTACAAACAGCGTTGCAGTAAACGTAAACTGCGGCACATAGCAAGTCAGTTCCGTTTGCCTTTTCAGCAAGCCGAGAAAAACGCGTTTTATATAATATCATACCATTGTTTTTTATGAGAGGGGACAATATGTTTGGATGTTTTTCCGAAGTTTTTTAGAACAAAGTTGCTGAGTTCATTCATTGTTACGATACTATGCATAGCTACCATTATTGCTTATTACTCAATTTTGGTGATTTTGTTCACGTCGACGAGGTTCCGACCTATGTTATGGTTCTTGGCGTAATCTTTAGCTTGAGGGATGTCATGCCCCCGTATTTCTTCAATCAAGGACTAAAGCTAACAGCCGCTGTATGCTTGAATGTTCTGCAGGTTGCTGCTGGCCGTCATTCTATCTTCTCACAATGCCAAGAAATCACAGAATTGTGTAGGGGTCTCCGTCCCATAAAACCTGGCAGGCCTTTCAGTACGTTCCGAGTCCATTGCCTGGTGGGAATCAGGCAGGAGTAGGATCAGATGGTTGTTTCTGACTTGCGCCGGTCGGTGAAGTCATAGTTGCCCCTAAGGCGCTAAGACTGCTTACCCTAGCCATGACCTCACTGCTTCGGCATAGACCACCATGGGACCACATAGGCGACTACTCCACCATGGACAAGGATAGCAGCTGGAAGGGGGACCCAAATAACTTAAAGATGAATCCATCAAAAACAAAAGAAACGGGTGCGGAGGGATTACCAAATCGCTTCGCACGAGGTGGCATCTAGCGGTCTCCGCAGAAGAAGGAGGAGACGGATGCGGCGAAGCCTGAAGGTGGAAAAACAGCGAATCCGTCCGTGTTTACACCAGACACTTCGGTAGACGGTCACTTGCTAGTCAAGGCCGTCGTAAGATGCATGGACAAGCGGCCAAGAGTGGCACAATCGACTCCATAATCGAGTTCTCGGCGAATTGGCGGAATATGGCTGGCGACCTGTAGCAGAGCCGGCGAGATGATACTTGAGCAACGGAAGGACGCCAAGAACAAGGGGTTACCTACAAAACGGTAGCCGAAAAGGTCCTAGGGAAGTAGGTGCAAGTGAGGGGGGCACTTACTTCAGAGGTGACTCTCTAGCTTCAAAACCTGGATGAAATCACCGAGGGGTGCGACATTGCACAAGCCCTCAAAGCAAAGTGCGGGGTGAAGGTGGCTAAGACTACCGTCGGCTGACGCTAAACTGGCCCTGAAAGAAAGCAAGTTGAAGGTCGGCTGGTCTGTATGCCCTATGAGCATACTACAGTAACCGGACATTTGCTTCGATTCTTTGAGGGAGGACAGAAGTGCTGAACCTGCAAGGGGCTCGATAGGAGCCAGTTGTGCAGGCGATGTGGAGGTGCAGGCCATAAAGCGAAGGACTGTGGCTTTGCTTTTGCTTTTACCCATGCTGAGCAACCTAAGCTGAACAGCTAAAGCCCTTTGTCTCCCCGGGACCGCCGTTAGGCATTACTTCAGGGAGAGGGCCCGTCGTGCTTTTCGCACTTACCTCCATGGGTAGCAGAGCAGCCTATACAGGCCAGTTAGTTAACCGTTAACTAACTGGGGCACGTCGATGGTTTCCCGTCGATTGGTGCCCTGCAAAATACTAACGATCTGTGATGCTGCCGTGATGACCGCATCCCAGATTTCCCTATTTTCGCACATCCTACGCACTATATTCTCTGGCGTGGTGTCCATCCCACTTATTGCCAGCATTTCGTACCGTACCCGCTCGAAGCGCGGACATGTGAAGAACACATGCTCTGCGCTTTCTTCCGCACCCGTACAAGCGGGGCACGTAGGGGACTCGGCGTACCCGAACCTATGCAGGTACTGCCTAAAGCAGCCATGGCCTGACAGGATCTGTGTCAGATGGAAGGTTACTTCCCCATGGTGCCTATTAATCCAGCCTGCTAACTCTGGAATGAGTCGGTGTGTCCATCTACCTTTTGTAGTGTTGGACCACTCCCGCTGCCACCTGGCCATTGAGGATGACCGTATGGTGTTGCGAATACCCCTCGTGTCGCGTTGGTCGAAGCATTCAACATCCTCTTTGACGATGATGCTGATGGTCATCATGCCAGCCAGGACGCAAACCGCCTCGTACGACACTGTTCGGTATGCGCACGCGACCCTTAGGCACATTAGCCTGTACGTACTCTCGAGTTTGCCGCGATGGCACGAGGTACTCAATACCTTGGACCACACTGGTCCTCCATACCGGAGTATGGACGTGGTCACGCTAGCAAGGACTTTGCGCCTGCTGCTACGAACCGCTGAGCTGTTTGCCATCATGCGAGACAGCGCTGCCACAGCCATGGAAGCTTTCTTGCAGGTATAATCGACGTGGCTCCCGAACGTGAGCTTGTCGTCGATCATAACCCCCAGAAGATTCAACGAGCGTTTTGAGGCGATAGTGCATGTACCGGCACTAATCGATGCCTCCTGCTCAGACTTTCTGTTATTTACAACAATAACTTCAGTCTTATGGTGCGCTAGCTCCAGTTTCCTGGAGTGCATCCAGTCTTCCACTACGCGTATTGATAGCGCGGCCTTTAACTCTACCTCTCTAATAGACTCGCCATAGACCTCAAGAGTTATGTCATCGGCGAAGCCCACGATCACCACCCCTGGAGGGAGTGTTAGTTTTAACACGCCGTCATACATAGCGTTCCACAGTACCGGACCCAGGATGGAACCTTGCGGCACACCTGCGGTAACCGGAACGCGTTTCTGACCCTCGTTTGTGTTATACACTAGCACTCGATTCTGGAAGTAGTTGCCTAGAATTTCGTACAGCGACGTCGGCACTCTGAGACTCTGTAGCGCTAGGGCTATGGAGTCCCAGCTGGCACTGTTAAACGCGTTCTTCACGTCAAGCGTGACGATCGCGCAGTAACGAATGCCCCTCCTCTTGCGTTGGATTGCAACCTCAGCCGTTCTGGTGACGGAGAGAATTGCATCCACCGTGGACCTACCTTTTCGAAAACCGAACTGGTTGCTTGATAGACCGTTTTCACTTTCTGTATATTTCACCAGTCTATTGAGGATTACCCTCTCAAGCACCTTGCCCGCCGTGTCCAGCAGGCAGATTGGTCTGTATGCCGATGGGTCACCTGGTGGTTTCCCAACCCTTGGCAACAGCACCAGCCTCTGGCGCTTCCACACGTCCGGGAAGAGGCAGTCGTCAAGGCATTTCTGCATGACCGCCCTGAACAACCCGGGGGCTTCTTTGATTGCCGTCTTGATGGCCAAGTTCGGGATTCCGTCTGGTCCTGGAGCCTTGCCTACCTTCAGGGAGTTTGCGATCTCGATTAATTCATCTTCCGTCACCCTTACCGCATCGTCAGCCTCTGCACGGCTGCCGTCACTCACGGTAGGTGGTGACTCGTAAGCCGGAGGCCAGGGACTTGGTTCGTGGCTTGGGAAGAGGCCCTGAATGATCGTTTCTAGCATCGCTGGTGATTGTTCGGCCGGGGCTAGCGCACCTCTAGTCTTGGTCATAACGATCCTGTAGGCGTCACCCCACGGGTTCGAATTGGCACTGGCGCAGAGTCGTTCGAAACAGGCTCGTTTGCTGGCTCTGATTGCGCTCTTAAGCGTTGCCTTAGCGGATCTGAATGCGACACCGCGTTCCGCTCTTTGCTCGTCGGAACGTGCGCGTTGCATCCTCCGTCTTGCACGGAGGCATGCATTGCGCAGGCCTGCTATCGTATCGCTCCACCAGTATGTCGGTGGCCTACCCTCTCTAGGCGGACGAGACCTAGGCATCGTGGCGTCGCACGCCCATGACAACATCGAATTTAGATGGTCCACATCCGGGAGCAGTTCACCCCCTTCGTGCTTCCATCTAATTGCCTGCCCAAAAACATCTGCATCAAAATGCAATGTTTTCCAGCCGTAGAAGGATGGAATATTGGCCCTACTCGCTGCTTGCTTCCGCACGCCTACCTCATAGCGGATCGATTGGTGATCGCTATTCGTGTAGCTGTCGTCTACCCTCCAGTTCGTGATCAGTTCCGGGCTGCAGAACGTCACATCGATAATCGATTCGGCACCGTTTCTACTGTAGGTGCATTTTGTACCAATGTTAGCCAAGTCTAAGTTGAGCTTTGCCAAAGCTTCCAACAAGACCTGGCCCCTCTGGTTCGTACAGCGACTCCCCCACTCGACAGCCCAAGCGTTGAAGTCACCCGCAACCACCAACGGCCGTAGGCCCGTCAGTTCCACGGTTGCTTGATCGACCATCTGCGCGAACGTTTCGGTAGACCAACTTGGCGGAGCATAGCAACTGCAGTAGAATACTCCATCCACTTTGGCAATAACGTACCCCTCTCTGGAGGTCGACACAATCTCCTGAACCGGGGACCTGCCTGTCGTGCATATGGCCGTCTTCCCAGACTTGTCCGATACCCAGTTACCGTTTCCGGTTGTGATACGGTATGGGTCCGAGACGATGGCCACGTCCGACAACGACTCAGCAGCCGCTTGGTGTAGCAGCTGCTGCGCCGCATAGCAGTGGTTCAGGTTTAACTGTATCACCCTCAGGCCTGCGGCTTAGTAGCCGGCCGTGCAGCCGGGCACTTGGGGCCTCCCATGGCGTGTTTGGCGTCCCGTTTACCGGTACATACCAGACACTTGGGAGGTGCACCGCAGTCCCGTGCCTTGTGGCCTGCGCCACCGCAGCGGCGGCATAGATTGGACCTGTCGGGCCCTTTGCACGACCAGGATTTATGCCCCCGCTCAAAGCACCTGAAGCAAACGTCGGGCTGTTGGAAGGTGCCCAGCGGGCAGACCGACCAACCCACCTTTAACGTGGCCTTCTTCAGGGCCTTGTTACCCTCCGTTAGTGGAAGCTTTATGGTAGCAACCTGGGTGCCGGCCGGGCCCCTGCGGAGACGAACTGCCTCTGCGGTCACTACCACTCCACACTCACGTTCGAAGGCTTGTGCTATGTCACACCCTTCGGTGGTCTCGTCCAGGTTTTTAAGCTGGAGAGTCACTTCAGGAGTGAGGGCTCGGATTTTAACCTCCTCGCCTAGCACTTCCTGGGCCGTCTTTTTATAGGCACAGCCCTTGCCCTTCGCCTCTTTGCGGAGTTCGAGGATCATCTCGCCGGTGCGTGACCGACGAATTGTCCTGACGTCCGTGCCGAGGTCTTTGAGCTTGGGTTCGCCTCTCATGGCCTTCAAGACTTCGGCGTACTTAGACGCGTCGGTCTTGAAAATGAGGGCGTCACCCTTGCTCCGCCTACTCGCCCCTTGCGGCTTCTTATTGCGGTCGCCGCGCTTCGCGCGTCGTTCCCGCTTCTGCCGCTTCTTATTCACCACGGTGGTCCAATCCGTGGCAACGCCGTTTGCCGGTTCGCCGTTTGCTGGTTCTTTGCTCGGCTGGACCGACGAGCCAGCTTCATGGCTGTCACCGAACAACCGCCTTCGTTGCGTCCTGGGGGCCGTTTCCCCCGGAGAGCCCCTCGCACGTTTGCCAGTCGGTTCGGTTGAACAGACTTCGGCAAACGATGCTGCAGCTGTTTGTGTGTATTTAGACACAGATGCAGCACTCCCTTTTTAGGCTGGTTGAGCCTCGCCTCTAGCGCAAGTGCCTTGCTTTCGGCATCGTTAGCCCGTTTAAGGGCTTGCGAAAGCTCGAACTTCGCGCTGCAAACGTTCATACGTAGCAACAGAAGACATTGTTTCAGGTCTTTCGAAATGTTGCTACGTTCGTCCGTGAACTTGAGTATTTCATCAAGTTGTACGGACACCGCCTCCACGCTTGGGAACTTGTTCATGTGGCTTTCTACCGCAGAGAGTAGCATAGCCCCAGATATCTGTTCCCGCTCCTTTGCGGTTTTAGGTGTTTCCACCTTACCACCAGTCTTCGCCGTTCCGGTTGGTGCTGGCTTAGGCGTGCCTGCCTTTGCCCCAACTCGGAATTCCCCCGTCGGTGTCGCAAAAGGTGTACCAACCTGTGCGCCCCCTTTACCGGTCTCGGCCAGTCTCGGTGGAGACCGGGCGATGCCCCGCCTGGCAAACGGGTTTACTAACCCGTCCGCCCCATCCACTACCTTCGCCTCTTCGTCGATTTTAATGGTAAACATTTTGGTTAAAAGGGTCCCCCTTCCAGCCGCTATCCTTGGTCATGGTGGAGTGGTCGCCTATATGGTCCCATGGTGGCCTATGCCGGAGCAGTGAGGTCATGGCTAGTGAAGGTCGCCATAGCCCCTTATGAGCAGCTATGACGCCTCCCGACCGGCGTAAGTCAGAAAAGGGCATCTGATCCCACTCCTGCCTGATTCCCATCAGGCAATGATCGCGGAACGTACTGGAAGGCCTGCCAGGTTTTACGGGACGGAGACCCCTGCAGCCGTATGCCACCTCGCCGTTTCAAGCCGTTGTCACACGACTTTACTAAGGGAGCTCGGTGCAGGTGCCAGCCCAACGTCATGGTATAAAATCGTATTCCATCTCAAAAACCTAAAAACACAGCGACCAGTACACCATAATTGGGATCTTACTGGTATCAGCCCCAATAGGCAGGTTAGTGCATTTGGATGATGGGAGCGGCACTACTCGCTCCGTCGAAGCTGCTTACGGGTGGCCGTGGCTTTTACGGGGAATCGACTGCCCAATGCCCGAAACCCCACCACTCCCTAGGCAAGCTCCCGCTGCCGGTCCAGGACTAATTGATGTTATCACACACCTATTGGTGGTCACGCACGTGTGCATGGCCTCGACGGTCGCCAGGCGTCGACCCGTGGTGGCCTGCAGCTCGGCCAAAGGACTGTGGGGAGTCTTCCAAGTGTATGGTATGTTCCGGGAAACGGGACGCCAAGCACTTGATGGGAGGCTCCAGATGCCCAGCCGGTAAGCCGGCTGCGAAACCACGGGCGTAAGGGTGAGGCAACTGAACCTGAACCATTGCTTCGCGGCCCAGCAGCAGCTACTCCAAGCAGCCACTGAGTCGTTGTCGGACATCACCATCATATCGGACCCCTACAGCATCCCTCCCGGAAACGGTAACTGGGTTGCGGATAGGTCCAGTATGGTGGCCATATGTACGACGAGCAAGTTCCCGGTTCAAGAGGTTGACAACAATGAGAGGTGGCAAGCGACAGGTAGAGCCAACACTTCGACCGTCCGCGGGTGGAAGACATTGCACTTCGATACCGAGGTATCCGAAGAGGCGCGAGAGGAGCAGCTCCGCCCGACTGCTGACCTACTAGTTGCCATGCTATCGCGGGCGTGTGACGCCACCATGCCTAGAACTCGCCAACCTAGGAATGGGATATTCTTAGGTATGGTGGGCCAGTGTGGTCTAAAGCGCTAGGTACTAACAGTTGCCGCTGTAAACTCTGAATGTAGCCTGTAGGTACTGTAGGTACTGTGCCTGAGAGTTGCGAGTTCGTATCGTATGGTGTCATACGATGCGATCTGTATCTTGTCCGGCATGATGGCTATCAGCATCGCCACCAAGGAGGACAGAGAGTGTTTCGACCAACGTGACACGAGGGCCATACGAGGTACCAGAAGGTCATCCCGATGCTCCGCTGGCAGCGGGAATGGTCTAACTCCACAAAGGGCAGATGGACGCACCGACTTATACCGTAGATAACCGGCTGGATCGGGAGGCGCCATGGTGAAGTGAACTTCCACCTGACACAGATCCTGTCAGGCCACGGTTACTTCAGGCAATATCTGCACAGGTTCGGACACGCGGGATCTCCCATGTGTCCCGAGTGCGTGGAGGAGGAGGAGACTGCTGAGCATGTCTTCTTCGTATGCCCCCGTTTCGTAAGAGCGAGAAGCGACATGATGGCTGTGAGCAGGCCTGGCACTACTCCGGACAATCTAGTCCGGAGGATGTGCGACAACCCGGACATCTGGAGCGCCGTCTGTGCGGCCACCTCACAGATTGTCCTGGAGCTGTAACGTGTGTTGCGGGTCAACCACTAACACGCCAGTGGTAGCTGAACATCTGTCTCTAGGTAGTTAGCTAGGAGGTTATAAGAGTAAAGAGGATGCATCACGCACAAAAGCCACCCCCCGACGTAATACTTAACCGTTGTTTCGGGAAGACCAGGGCTGAAGACTGGAGGGATTTTAGTGGGTCGAGACAGGTATTAGTAGGTGTTTGGGGGAGTGTAACTACCCTGAGTTCTCTTCACAGGTGTATGTTCGCAGATTTCCTCGCCACCTTACAAAAAACACCAGAGTTAGGTCCGTATAATGATACTTACAGGATCGTACAGGCCAAGACCAAATGCTTGTTGGCGCCTGCAGAACGATCACTAGCGATGCTGGAGTATATCATCGAGGAACACTTTACACGTCACTAGCCCAGTCCTTGGCTTCCGGCAGTCGAGTCTCACGTCCGACGTTCCAGTATCTCAAACACAGACCGGGGATGGTCAACTTACTTGCAGAACATCCAATCCGTTAGCGACGACAGCCACGTAGAGGTCGAATAAGAGGTAAGAGTTGCGAATGACGAACTCATCGTGATCGCCAACACTCTAAAATTGAGCAAAGCACCGGGAATCCCTAACCTGCTAATCAGGCTGGCGATGAAAACGGCCCCCAGGATGTTCCGGGCAGTTATGCAGAGGTGTCTGGATACCTGTTTCTTCCCGGAGAGGTGGAAGCGACAGAGATTAACCTTACTGTCGAAGGCCGGAAAACCGCAATGGGACCCATCGACATATAGGCCTATCTGCCTGGGTGTAAACGGCCTAGCAAGAAACCAGGTCGGTTTCCGGAAGGGTAGGTCCACGCTGGGTGCTATTCTCTCCGTCACCAGCGCGAGAGAGCTATTACTGAATCGTCACGGCGTGAAGAATGCGTTCGATAACGCCAGTTGGGACTCCATAGCGCTTGGAGCATCCAACTACCGTTGTCGCTGTACAAATTTTATTACTTCAATTCACTAACTTCTAGAATCGAGTTCTTGTTTACAACACGCAGGAGGATCAGAAGTGCGTCCCAATCACCGCAGGAGTGCCGCGAGGTTCTATCCTGGGCCCAGTGTTGTGGAATATCATGAAGGACGGTGTAGGGGTTGTGATCGTCAGCTTCGCAGACGCCATAATGCTAAAAGTCCACAGCGGATCCATCGAGGGGGTCGAGTTGACGGTCGCGCACTGTATACACAAGGTCGAAGACTGGATGCGCTCCAGGAAACTGGAGCTAGCGCATCATAAGGCGAAGGTCACGGATGTGAAAAACTATAAATCGGAGCAAAAGGCGGTTGTCAGAGTCGGAGGCTGCACCATCACCTCAAAGCGATCTCTGAAACTCTTGGGGGTTATGGTCGAAGACAAGCTCACATTTAAAAACCACGTCGACTATGTCCGTAGGAGGGCCTCATCGGCTATTGCAGCACTATCTTGTAAAATGTCCAACAGCTTAGCGGTATATGGTAGTAAGCGAAGACTTCTTGCCAGCATGGTTTCGTCCATACTTAGGTATGGTGGGCGGTGGCTGAAGCTGCCTCTGAGATTGTCCTGAAGGTGCAGCGTACGGGGTGGGACAACCACCAACACTCCAGTGGTAGCTAACTTTCTGTCTCTAGGTAATTAGCTAGAAGGTTATAAGAGTATGGGCATCAAATGGTGAGTTGACAACCTGGAAGGAGCGTCAAACATAGCTTCGGCCCTCACAAGTTCCTATCTCACACCTCTACGAGTCATATGATTACACTAGATTGCCGGTTGAAACATGGATACAACTGGTTGGTGTTGCCTGGGCAATGTTGTCATCCGACAATAGCTAAGTGAGAAGGTGCGACGCGATCATTGGCGCGTTAACCATATTCCGGCGGTAGAGGAAATGCTTCGCCAACCCGAGCGTCTGTTCACCAAGATGGTGCGGCTCAAAACAGCGTCTGATCTCCATGTTAGGAGCGGCTGATCAACGTCCTGGTGGCAGCGTGGGACTCTAAACAGAGCTGACACGCTGGTCCCCCGGCGAGACAGGGGGTTGGGGAAGGCCCAACGAGCCGCCCCGGAAAACAACATGTTACAAACAACGTAAGAGATAATACGGATCGGAACAATCGGCATGGATCTAGGCAACGAAATAAGGACTACGATTGGAAACTTGGGACATGGAACTGCAAATCGCTCTGCTTTCCAGGATGCGACAGGATAATATATGACGAGCTACATCCACGCAACTTCGAAGTCGTAGCGCTGCAGGAACTTTGTTGGACAGGACAGAAGGTATGGAAAAGCGGGCACCGGGCGGCTACTTTCTACCAGAGTTGTGGTACCACCAGCGAGCTGGGAACCGGCTTCATAGTACTGGGTAAGATGTGCCAACGCGTGATAGGGTGGCAGCAGATCAACGCAAGGATGTGCAAGTTGAGGATAAAGGGCCGGTTCTTCAACTACAGCATCATCAACGCGCACTGCCCACACGAAGGAAGACCCGACGACGAGAAGGAAGCGTTCTACGCGCAGCTGAAGCAGGTCTACGATAGCTGCCCGCGACGGGACGTGAAGATCGTTATTTGGGACTTGAATCCTAAGGTAGGACGGGAGGCAATGTACAGACCGGTAATCGGACCAGATAGCCTGCATTCCGTGTCTAATGATAACGGCCATCGGTGCGTAAACTTTGCGGCCTCCCGTGGTATGGTAGTCCGAACTACCTTCTTCCCCCGCAAAGGTATCCACAAATCCACCTGGAGATCATCCGACCAACAGACAGAGAACCAAATCGACCACGTTCCAATCGACGGCAGGTTCTTCTCCGACAACATCAACGTTAGATTCGGACCACTACCTAGTAGCTGTGTGCATGCGCTCAAAACTATCGACGGTGTATAACACCCGCCAAAGTCGAACGCCGCGACCAAATATTGAGCAACTGCGGGACGCCGAGGCTGCACAGGAATAGGCGCAGCAGCTGGAGGCAGTGCTACCTACGGAAGAGCAGCTTGGCGCAGCTACCCTTGAAGATGGCTGGAAAAGCAACCGATCCGCCATAGGTAGCACTGCAGTAGCGCTACTAGACCTGTGCGCCGACCATATCACCAGCGGCGGCGGCGTAGAAAACATTTTACCTCGGCGGCGATCGGCGTGCCGGCGTGACGCCGTTAGCTTTTATCAGCGGCGGCGGCGGCGGCGTGTATCGGCGTGACACTAATTACCACTTATAAAATGTTGCCCATAATGTGTGCTTTTGTACTCTCATGTTCGATTTTTTTTAATTGAACGTTCATAAATCAAAATGTATGCGTCAGAGTTGTAAGAATGTCAAAAATAGAAATAAAATTGGTATGATATCAAGTAAACAAACAATTGAATAACCAGAAAATAATAAACCAAGCCGAGAAAGTATAAACAAGTGTAGATCCCAAAAAAAAATCATCTACGAGCCCACAACAAAAAATTACATGTAATACTGTTCCCAGAGACGTTCAATTTAGGAAAAAAGATAGAAAAAGATTTTGATATTTTGATTTCGATTAACCGTAGACCTTCTTTGGGAAAATTCGATAAATCTTACGTTAGAGAGTCGTTTTTAACTTTCATATATTTTGTTGGGTAACCCATGGAATAACTGAAAAAATGGGAAACTCTTTTCAATCGAAAAGAGTTCTTCGGTAAACACCACAGTTTCTTCATTTCCTATTGCGACTTTTGGGATAAAACTGACCAGAGGTGAAGCATTAAGTTTTCCTCGGGTAATTGTGATTGTGATGCGGTGTTGGTAGGAGCAACGAGGTTTCGTTAAGACTCCACCCTCTTGACAAAATAAGTCTTTTTTATAATTAAACTGTTCTGAGTAATATTAATCCTCTCCAGGGAATTGTAATTGGCGGTATGGGCACGAAGAACGAAGTTTCGATAAGGTTCCTTCATCTTGACATAATGGCCAGAGGGGAACGTTAGGTGTAGTCTCACTCCTGGGAATTGTAATTTGGCAATATTGGTAGAATAGTAAGAGACTCGTTATAGTAGAGCAGTAAGCCTGAAACGAAAGGGTAAACTCTGTCACACAAGCACGGATATAAATGAAAAGCGTACATTTACTGCCAATAATATGAAGTGCGGAATACAGAAAACACCTGGCCAATGTCACAATAGATCAAATGTCTCTGGTCGCAGCGATGAGTCCGCACAGAGGAAAAAAAAAATAAAAATTAACGAGAAATCAGCAAAAAATATAGTCGTGCTTGAAAATGTTGACGAAAAAACTATCTACAAAAATGTCTGTTTCAGCGCAATATGATGAACTATTTAATTTGCGCAAAATTTTCAGTGAATTCCCGCATTTTGATCTCCAAAAAAAACTTTGTGTTCTAAAGAAAATTACCAAATAATAAATGAAAAAACACTAGTCATTTTTCATAAATTTTTTGAACATTTTAAGAGTGCTCATACGTTTGCATAAAAATAAGAAATACATTAGCATAAAAAATAAAAATAAATGCTATGATAACTGAAACAATTTTCTCGAAGCAAACTGACGAAGCAAATCACTGCACAGCACGGGCGAGAATGCTGCAACACCGCACACTGGGCCAGAAATGGAATCTAGCGGAACGAAATTAATAGCGCTCTTAGGGTTTGACCAATCGGTTTCCGATCTTCTACAAAGTTTCTTGGTATAGTTGGGCCTCATTTTGGATGTTTGAATTGGTTCGGAATTTAGCCGCAAAGGTGGCTTTGCGATGCCAACTTCTTTCCCTTAAACGCTAGAGTTTTGTAGTATTCGTCAAAGTTGTAGATCTCTAAATTCCATGATACTTTACAGGATATACAAAATTTCTAACTCTTCAAGTTTCAGAGATCTACGAGTTTTTATAAATTTTGTCTGAATTTCACGTTTTATTGTGATAATTTTATGAGTTCACCCGAATTAATTTCTTACAAATTTTTTCTCGATAGAAATTGAATAATTACGTCGTTTTCATCCGAGTACAGAAGTTTCTGAAGTACTTAATGAAAATAATGCACAAAATTTGAAAAAAATACATAATTTTGTGAAGTAGATATCTCAGCGGGTAGCAAGTATTAGCAAACCATGATTTTTGCTATTGGTCCAGCACTTTGATACTCTATCCAACCTATGTGCAGTCTTCAGCAAAGTTTCTCAGTGTAATAAGAACTTCAACTTGACACTCAGTTTAGTTCGCGATTTGGCCGCAGAGATGGCGGTACGACACCAACTTTTTATTCTTACACGCTAGAGCTTTGCAGTTTCCGACAAAGTTTTAGATTAGAAAATTTTATGTAACTTTGTAGAAGAAACAAAATTTCTGTCTCTTAAATTTTTTCTGAAACTGACGAGTTTTTGAAGAATTTGTTTGAGTTTCACGTTTTTTGTAATAGTTTTGTGATTCGAAACATTAAAATCACCAAAGAATATGCAATTTTCTGAATCAGCGTACGTTTTCGGTTGAAGTATGCGTCGAGTTTTCGTTATTAAAGCTAGGCTTATTGAGAGTAGATCCGTTGCTATTGAATCATAGGTTACTTTGCTTGTTTCGTATCCAAATACAATAGCAACGACGTATGCGAAAAACGTGCACGCTCTTTCAATAAGCCTAGCTTAACTAACAAAAATTCGACGCATACTTAAACCGAAAACGTATGCTGATTAAGAAAATTGCATGTTTTTTGGTGATTTTAATGTTTCGAATCACAAAACTATTACAAAAAACGTGAAACTCAAACAAATTCTTCAAAAACTCGTGAATTTCCAAAAAAAATTAAGAGACAGAAATTTTGTTTCTTCTACAAAGTTACATAAAATTTTCTAATCTAAAACTTTGTCGAAAACTGCAAAGCTCTAGCGTGTAAGAATAAAAAGTTGGTGTCGTAGCGCCATCTCTGCGGTCAAATCGCGAACTAAACTGAGTGTCAAGTTGAAGTTCTCATTACACTGAGAAACTTTGCTGAAGACTGCACATAGGTTGGATAGAGTATCTATGTGCTGGACCGTGTATTTCTTGCAATGAATACATAGCAATTGTATTTTTATATGAAACCTATGGTTATGTTCAAACTGAAATATCACAAAACACCAAAAACACTTCTTTAAAATTTTCAGAAAATAAAGATTTTTTGATGGACAATTTTTAGAAAAAATCATGGTTTGCTAATACTTGCTACCCGCTGAGATATCTACTTCACAAAATTATGTATTTTTTCCAAAGTTTGTGCATTATTTCCACTTAAGTACTTCAGAAACTTCTGTACTCGGATGAAAACGACTTAGTTATTCAATTTCTATCGAGAAAAAATTTGTAAGAAATTAATTCGGGTGAACTCATAAAATTATCACATAAAAACGTGAAATTCAGAAAAGTTTCAAAAAAACTCGTAGATCTCTGAAACTTGAAGAGTTAGAAATTTTGTATATTCTGTAAAGTTTCATGGAATTCAGAGATCTACAACTTTGACGAATACTGCAAAACTCTAGCGTTTAAGGGAAAGAAGTTGGCATCGTAACGCCACCTTTGCGGCTAAATTCCGAACCAATTCAAACATCCAAAATGACGCCCTAACTATACCAAGAAAGTTTGTAGAAGATCGGAAACCGATTGGTCAAACCCTAAGAGCGCTATTAATTTCGTTTCGCTAGATTCCATTTCTGGCCCATTTCTGGCCCAGTGTGCACCGTCTGGCTAGATTCCATTTCTGGCCCAGTGTGCACCGTACGAGAGCGAACGTGGAACGATACCGACAGGCACGGAACAGCCAAAACTCAGTCCTCCGAAGGAAGAAGCGCCAGCAAGAGGACCGAGATCGCGTAGCGATGGAAGAGCTGTACCAAGCTAACGACACTCGGAAGTTCTACGAAAAGCTGAACAGATCCCGCAAAGGCTTTGTGCCGCAAGCCAATATGTGCAGGAGCTTGGACGGCAACCTCCTAACAGACGAGTGTCAGGTGATCGAAAGGTGGAGGCAGCACTTCGACGAGCATCTGAACGGCGATGCAGTAGAGCGCGAGGACGGTATGGCAATTGATCTTGGTGCACGAGCAGAAGACATCAGAATTCCAGCACCCGATCTTCTGGAGGTGGAGGAGGAGATTGGTCAGCTGATCTTGGTGTACGAGCAGAAGACATCAGAATTCCAGCCCCCGATCTTCTGGAGGTGGAGGAGCAGATTGGTCGGCTGAAAAACAATAAAGCTGCTGGAGTGGACCAACTTCCCAGCGAGCTATTGAAATACGGTGGAGAAACACTGGCTAGAGCCGTGCACTGGGTCATTGTCAAGGTTTGGGAGGAAGAACGAGTACCGGATGAGTGGATCATCTACAAAAAGGGCGACAAACTGGAGTGCTGCAATTACCGGGCAATCACTCTGTTGAACGCCGCCTACAAGGTACTCTCCCAGATACTTTGCCGTCGACTATCACCATTTGCGTAGCAGTTCGTGGGGCACTACCAGGCGGGATTTATGGGTGCCCGCGCCACCACGGATCAGATATTCGCGGTTCGGCAGGTTATGCAGAAATGCCGCGAATATAACGTGCCCACACATCATTTGTTCATCGATTTTAAATCGGCTTACGACACAATCGATCGGGACAAGCTATGGCAAATTATGCACGACTAGGGATTTCCGGACAAACTGACGCGGTTGGTCAAAGCGACGATGGATCGAGTGATGTGTGTAGTTCGAGTTTCGGGGGCACTCTCGAGCCCCTTCGAAACCCGAAGAGGTCTAAAGCAAGGTGATGGTCTCTCGTGTCTACTGTTTAACATTGCCTTGGAAGGTGTCATTAGAAGAGCGGGGATTAACACGAGTGGCACGATATTCCAAAAGTCATTTCAACTGTTTGGTTCCGCCGACGATATTGACATTGTGGCTCAGACCTTTGTGAAGATGGCGGATACGTACATCGGACTAAAGGCTGAAGCCAAACGGATTGGACTGGTCATCAATGCATCGAAGAGGAAGTACATGAAAGGGAGGGGTTCACGAGAGGACAGTGCTAACCTCCTACCTCGAGTTCAAATTGGTGGTGATGAAATCGAGGTGGTTGTTGAGTTCGTGTATCTGGGCTCACTGGTAACTGCCGACAACGATACCAGCAGAGAAATTCACCGACGCATTATGGCAGGAAATCGTGCATACTTTGGTCTCCGGAGGACGCTCCGATCGAGTAGAATTCGTCGCCGCACCAAGTTAACCATCTACAAAACGCTGATCAGACCGATATTCCTCTACGGGCATGAGACATGGACTATGCTTGTGGAGGACCAACGCGCCCTTGCGATCTTCGAGCGGAAGGTGTTGCGTACCATATTCGGTGGACTGCAGATGGAAAACGGAGTGTGGAGAAAGCGAATGAACCACGAACCGCAGGAGCTGCTTGGGGAGCCATCTATCGTCCACACCGCTAACATAGGCAGGTTGCGGTGGGCTGGGCATGTTGTAAGGATGTCAGACGACAGCCCGGTAAAGATGGTTCTTGAAACCAATCCGTCAGGGACGAGACGGAGAGGTGCACAGCGGGCAAGGTGGATCGATCAGGTGGAAGACGACCTACGGACCCTACGGAGACTGCAGAGCTGGCGAACTGCAGCCATGGACCGAGTGGAATGGAGACGACTCTTACGTACAGCAAAGGCCACACCACGGTTTGGGACTGTTTGGTAAGGTAAGGTAAGTTATAAGAGTAAAGAGGGTGCATCAAGCATAAAAACGTCCCAGGAAGATAAGGACTGGAGATTATGGGGGTTTTAGCGGGTCTAGCACAGGACGAGTAGGTGCCTGGTGGAGTGAAACTACTCCAGCATCACTCACCTGGTTTCATCCCCACATCCTGAATCCTCTTCTCAAGTGTCCGTTTGCATTGTCATAGAATTCAAATAATTTCAAATGCAGTTAATTTCATCAAGCAGAATACCAATCCTATTTCAATAGTTATTTAAAATAATAGGACCTATTCTTTTAGTAGAAAGCTTACAACGCTACATACTGATAAATAAAATCCGGAGAAGGCCAAAACAGAATAATCGAATAATCGAATAATCGAGAACAAACAGAAACGCTCCAAATCGCCAAAATACCCGACTAAAGGCCAGAAAAGGCTAAAAATAAAATCTGATCACCGATGTCTGAATCTACCTGTCTCTTCTTTGATTCCAGATGGTGCTTTCAAGTTTTATTTTTTTGTATTTTTTCTTCAAATGATCCGTTAAATTTCTTCCCATTCTCGCGGCGATGTTTCAAATCGAAGCGGGTTTATTTTATCACGATTTGCAACATTTTCAACCATTTTCAATTATTTCACGTTACAGCACGGATGTTTTCATGATGTTGACAAAGAGAGTGAAAAATTAGGATTTAATAAATCATCAAATAAAAACGAGTTATTTTCTTTTCCTAGAAAAACGAACATTAAATTGGACAGTGAATTCGCGAAAGCCGTACTGCAGCTGTGCTGACGTCACTGTTTCAAACTCGATGTGCTGAGTAAACGCACCCACCTGCAGTCGCCTGCCGCCCTCGGGTGCCAACGAAGGCAAGAAAACAAACCCCAGGTCCAGGCATACTTCGCCATACTCGCACCACAGTTCAGGCTTCGGCCAGGCAACGTAACAATATGTGATTTACCTGCTGGTAGAAGAAAAATCTTCAAACTGCGGAGAGAGAAACAAGCTGCGAAAACAAGCAAAACGATCACCAACCGATTTAGGTCAAAAATGGGGAAAAGGAGCTAAAAAAACTCCACTGCTCCTCCACCCCCGGTGACATGTCGGACAAATCAATCAAATCTGTTTATCTTCTAAAGTCGAAGACTCGGTTTTACGTCGTTGGCAAAAAATCCATGGGTGGGAAACTTCCAAAGACAAATTTGATTTTTTCCCCGAAAGCGCTAGTTGCGATTTTTTTTTTGTTCGTGGCCATACTCATCAACTTTGCACTCCCCAGCGTTGGTTGGCGCTTATTTAATATCCCGCCCGTCTTTCCCGTTGCTGGCAACGGGTTTCGAAGGCGGTCGGCACGAGGATGCAGCGAGCGTTGATTGCGATGACGTCATTCATTAAAACCACTTTTTCCTTATCGGTGGCACTTGTTTTTGTATATTCTACCATTTTATAAATACTTTTGTATTTGAAACATATGTTAAAATCTACAGAAACGGCAAGGTTTATGACTCAGGTTTCACCCGCAATCGACCACAAAAAATTTCGAAATAAGGCACATCAAACCATCCGATATAGGTCAACGTTCCGTCCTACATGCACCTATGGTGCAGCTTCCCGAGATCGTCTGTTCCCTTCCTGCATTGTTGCACCTGCCCTCCACCGATCAGGATGCAGGAGAAGAAAATGGGAAGGGCGACGATCGGACAGGATGAAGCAAATGTGATTCACAAATTCCGCAGCTGAAGCCCCCGTCCTGGCAGTGTGCACTCTCGCTCCGGTACCCATTGAGGACCACAAATATGGGGGAAAAGAGCGCGTACCGTCGGTTCCCGCTGCCATCATTTCGTGCTAACAGATCCTTTTCAATGGGACAGGCAGCAAAGTCCGTGTGAAACCCGAGCCACGTGCTTCAACGAAACGAGCAAAGGAAGCCATGAATGGTACTCCACATCCTTTTCTCATCAACGAGGCTGGAACGAACGGCGGTGTCCTTTTCATTCACGCATCGTATCTCTCTTTCAGTGTTTCGCTCTCCCTCTTGCATCACACTCTACCTGCCGCCAGTTGCATTCGTGAATGCTTATTCATAAAATCCGCACCACGATTTCTCACAATGAACGTTCATCCAGACTACTTTATCGGTGTTAGTGAGTTCCACAGTGATGTCCTTCCGATACACATTGTGCCTGTCCGTTCGGTGGTAGTGGTGTGAGTTCCTACGGCTCCTGCACCGTCACAGAGGAACTATTTTACACGAACGTGCGGCGCACATAGACATGCAACAACGTACCCAATTACAACGGAGTTCTATTTTTAGACTATCACCAGGCCCCCTCTCCTGACCACTCGGCGACAACGGGGCCAGTATTCTAACGACAGGCAACTTGGGCAGCACGGGATGCGAGTCGCCGAGTCCGACAGTGGCTAGCAATAGCGAAAAACTTTGTTTATTGATCGTACTTGACATGCGACTATCCGTGTCTATATGTGTGCCAACCTGTGCTCGTTTCCATTGCGAAAGGACGAGTTGGCCGTTCGTCAGAGCTTTGGTGAACCATTTATTTTTTCCGACTTCTCGCAGCGAGCTTTTGGTTAAGCAAACTTATTAACGACAGCCGAAATAAGTTGTTAAAATTCTATCTCAATGGATTTCAACTCAGCAAAAGACTTTCTCCAAAAAGAAGAAGATATCAAGGTGATTATTCGAACTGGTTCATGTGATGAAGCCGAAATAAATTTGAGCTCACGTCAGCGAAACTTATTTTTGGTCCAAGAGAATGAATTTTTGAAACCAATCAGCAAACGTGGAGCTAATAGGAGAATGTTCATTGTTTGAGAGTCACACAGAAACGACAATTATCTAACAATTATGCTCAGTTTATCACTCGGCTTCCATTTCTTTTTAATTGATTTGAATTTTGAATCTACTTTTAAATATTTATATTAGAAATACATACCTTAATATACCTGAACGGCAAAGGACAAAATTATGTCTATCACAAATGATTTCCATTTTCCTTCGTTCCAAATAATCCTCAAGTCCTTTCTACGTGAATGATAATGTGAAATTTGAATTTTTGTGAGCTCAGGCTAAAAAGCAACAGTTTAATTAATATTTGCATTCGTTTTTACCGATATGTTTTTCGAACTACTATTTATTGGATTAGTTTAGGAGTAAAGCAGAAATTGTAAGTAGTAATCGAATTACGCATTTGTGAAAAGATAAGTGAAAATTAGATATAGTAAAATTGTATGGGACCATATTTTCTTCAAATTTTTCAACATTTTCAAATTTTCTTTCAATTTGCAACAAATTTTCAATGGCTCCATCTCATTTAGTATTAATCGATAAATGTCTCTATATCACTTGCAATAATAATGAGGAGTAAAAGCTAGATATTCCTTACGATTGTTTTTTTTAAATAAAAAACCATAAAACAGTATCTCAAAAGGTGTCTATTCCATTCTAACTTCTATTCTGCACATAACTTCAACAAAACTAAGATACCTTGTTTGATATGTGGGAATGCCTCAACGAAGACGGTTGTAAATTTGACTAAAGCAGCAATTCGAACTCCATCCTCGTGTCTGTCAGCACGAATAGAATTTTGTTCTCCTCCAGCCGCATAGCTGCATTATGCAACACGCGACAGCGTGAATAAACTTTTGCGTAACTGATAATGCGCTGCATCTTCTGCTATCTGCTTCCATCCGACAGGAAAAAAAGTTTACCGGTGAAATGTACGAATAGAAGAGTACCGCTGCAATCTTAGACGACGAGAGACCTGTGGCTCTCTGCTCCAGTGGTACTGTAGCTTCTACCAGCATTTTTTCTTTCAAGATATCAGTTTTTATTATGTTTCAACAGCAGGTTTAGGAATAATTCAAGAATGGGGGTTGTTTCAAACTTTTCGGGAAACTTTTACCTTCGAGACATCATATTAGTCTAAGCTCATGGAAGCAAAAATAAATTGACCTATTGGGACGGGAATACTCTGTCAATTTTTTTTTTCGATATTGATACAGAGAATATCACATGGAACGGTTGATGTCCATTCACGTCGTCTGTGCTAGGAATGCTTGCATGTAATTGGTTCATTGTTCGCGTAAATTTGTCATTGAAACTTTTTATCAATTATACCGCTTTGCAATGAAATTAGAGTGAAAACTAGCATATCACAAAATTGTTCTACATTTTACCTATCCAATCACATATTGATTATTGTTATCCATCAAGTGGTTATGCTGTTATTAACGTTTAAAATCTGACGCAACATTTGCCAGTTTCATTTGAAGTTTTACAGAATGCATCCCTGTATAGTAAACAAAGACGTAGTCCCACGTCAAAATGCAAAAGAAATACGGATTGTCATCAGTTGTTGTGACACCCGCGATGCACCTCCCAGGAATAGGCCAAAGATTGGTCACCAAAATACTGTGGAGTGGATGCAAAAGCGCGGCTATGATCATTGGCGCCATAATTTAAACAAGGTCAATGTACTAGGACGGGTAGGAATGAACCTGACAAGCATTCTCCTGTAACTTGCGAAATTTCCCTCACCTAAGGGAGCCAACTCTGAGGCAGTCCAACTAACCCATATGGGGCAGAGTCGCAAATCGACCACGAGCGTCCTTGAGCATGTGGAATGACACCGATGGAATGAGTGGTTCAACGAAGAGTGAACATTAGTATGTTATGTCAAGCTACCCGTTAGGACGTGGAGCGATATAGACAGACGAGAAGAGAGTAAAACCAACTATTCCTTGAAATAGAAGCGCCATCAGGAAGAGGAGGAGTACTAGAACAGCTGAATCACTTTCTACTAACTTACTTACTTTTCTAGTAAAACATGCCTCAGGATTTCACTACAATGTTACGCCAACGCTTCGGTGCATGGCAGCTTGTCTCCAGTTTTGTGAGCGACCCACACTTCCAAGATTATGCTCCACTTGATCCAAGCACCTAGCTCGTTGTGCGACTCTACGTCTTCTACCAACCGGGTTCGCGACGAACACCCTTTTTTCCGGGATTGTTGGCCGGCATTCTCACAACATGACCCATCCAACTTTAGCGACTTTTTGGATACTGTTCTCGCAGTAGAACTGCGACAGCTCGTTGTTCATTCTTTGCCTTCATACGCCAATCAACAGGCGTAGGCGCGCCTTTCAGCTACGATTTGTCTGCGGATTTCTCTGATGCAATTGTTGTTCGACGTTACCAATGATCTGAGGTACACAAATTCATCAACAACCTTCCTGATCTTCGACGTATTCACCTTCAATCCAACATTTTCAGTTCACGCTTAGAACGTTCTTCAGACAAGGTCTACGTCATCAGTGAAGCAGATGAACTGATTGCATTTATTGAAGATCGTACCCCGCATGTTGAAGGTCGAAGGTTTCATAACACCATCAAGCGCAATGTTGAACAGGAAGCAGGAAAGACTGTCACCCTGTCAAAGTCCCTTGCGTGTTTCAAACGGGCTTGATGCCCGAAATCTTCACACAACACTAAACACCATCTAGGTATCCCTCATCATTAAATTGTTCCTCCTACCGTCTTTATCCGCTGTCTCTGCGCCTTTCATGTATTCATTGTAGTGCTGCTTCCACCTGTTGATCCCCTCACGTCCATCCGTCAAGATTCCTGCACCCCTATGCCGAAACATTTCAGCTCGCGGCACAGAGCCTGCGTGGTTAGTAAATACGTTTAGTTTTTTGAAGAAACTTCTTGTTTTTTGAGAACGATACTTCTCCATTTTGTTTGCTGCGGTGAAGCACACATAAAATAGCAATTATACAGAGAACGCATTATCTGTTTCCGAGTCTTGTACTTCTGAAAATTCGAAGTGGTGGCTCGAAGTAGTGACCCGGATTCTTCTTAATCTCTTTCAGGCGGCGCTTTCTGTCCTGAAAAATATTTGTCGTTTCTGTATGCATCGACTCACGTCAATGCTCGCGATTCTCGTCTAGAATCGTTTGTAACTCTTTGTCGAACCAGCCGTTACGTCAATTCTCATCGGTCGGTGGCTCTAGCATTTGGTTCCGCTCTCGTTTCTCCATTTTGATGGCAGTAGTACCATGTTTATGATCACTACCACAAAACCGGCTACCACAGAATAGTGCTTGTACCTAGGGTAGCCAAACGCGTGTTATACCAATTGTTTTTGCGGTCTTCCTCAACAATTTGCGACAGCCCGGATAGGACATTACTTACTTTACATTAGTGGCGACAGGTCGTTAATGACCCGCTGCCGAATCCAGAATCCGTCTCCACATCACTCGTTCTTGGGCTAGTCTTCTTTAATTGCCCCTAACACCTGCCGATTGGGCGTCCTCCTCCACATCACACATCCAACGAGTACGTGGTCCACCACGGAGTTACCGACCTCTGTCGGGCTCTCTGCTGAATATTATCTTCGCCGGTCGCTTCTCCGACACTTGGCTCACGGGGCCAGCCCCCTGTAGTCTGCCGTGTTTTATCAGCTTGATGATATCCACATGTTAGTACGCTTGGTGCACCTCGTGGTTCATGCGCCTGCGCCACACACCATTCTCCAAATTTCTAACAAGTATAGAACGCAGGATCCTACAATCAAAGACTCCAAGTGCTCGCCGGTGGGCCTCCTTTATCAACCAACACTCGTGGCCGTAGAGTACCACCGGGAGGATCAGTGTCCTGTAGAGCGCAATTTTAGTGCGAACATGCATGCTGCGGGATCTCAGCTGGCTACGTAAACCGTAAAAGGTCCTGTTTGCGGCTGCTATCCTTCTCTTCATTTCGCGTCACACATCACGAGAGTACCAAGGTACACAAATTTGTCGACTACTTCATAAATGTCCACGTCTATCAAAATCTCTGTACCAAGACTCGACAAACTTCCCCGCTCTCTACCATGTACTTTGTTTTGGCAGAGTTAATGGTCAGTCCAATTCTCGCTACTTCCCTTTTGAAAGGCACGAATGCCTCTTCCACTGATCTGCGGTTAATACCGACGATATCAATATAATCCGCAAAGCTAAGGAGCATATGAGACTTCCAACAATGGAACCGCTCCGTTGCACGCCAGATCTCCGTACTGCACCCTCCAAGGCAATATGAAGAGCACAACCTGTACTAGTTGGCATAAAATAGACCCCAGCGTGGTCCAGAGCATACTGCCCAGCAACTCATATCCCTACCTCCACGTGGTACCGACTGGGGTATGAGCAACCGAGGGAAGATCGGTGAACCGGTGGGAATTTGGTCGTATGCTGACAGGGAAGGGGGAGCTGTTCTCCTAGGAGGGCAGCTTGCCTGAGCGTCTGTTCTCCATGTTAGGGGCGCACAGAGGGACGAAATCAAAAATAGTAGGACATTGGTGTTTGTGTCGAAACTCATGGTTTTAGCGTTTCGATGTCTTCTAGAAAGTTTCTCAGTTTTATGAGTACTTTATTTGGATGACAAATTTTTTTGTTTAAGAGGGGTGTACGCCGAAATAAAAAAATTAACTTTTTTATTTCATGATAAACTAGGTAACGTTCTTCCGACACATTGTAGAACTAGCTATTTCGAGCAAGTTTGTAGAGCATTGAAAAATTCTATCTCTTAACCTAACAAATTTATAAGGTATAGAAATAAAGCACCCCCTTAAAATGTGTTTTGGCGTAATAACGCTCTTATCTCAATTTTTCCGTTGTTCAAGTGTTCTACAAACCTCAAACTAAGAATAATTGTCACATTTTTTTAGAAGAAAGTATATCGCTACCTCTTAATTTGGAGGAGTTATGTCTGTTTTTGCAATTTTTTGACACAATCTTCAAGAGAACATATCTTGCGGAAAGGCAGTTATTGGCAGCTACCTTCAGTTTCATTTTATTCGGATACTTTGATTGATAGTAATTTTTTGGATTGGATTTGGATTGATAGTAATTTTTCGGAAATTAAGTTGCAACTTTTTTGGAATTTGATTATTTTTTAATCAACTTTTTTTTAAATCGGACAATCGGTGCCCGTAAATAAGTAAGCCATGGACGTTTGGTGATTTGACAGGTGCTTGGAAATTTAGGCGTAGTGTTGAAATGTGTAACTTTAGGAAATCCGAGTTGTTTGACGTCTGGTTTAAGTCAGATTCGCGTGTGCGAAGTGAAAATGTTATGAAATATGTTCAGAGCAAGATAGGTGGAGAAAAATTAAATTCAAAGCGAAAGCAAGCCAAGCTTCATTGCGATCTGCGAACACAGCATAAGTCCGTATGGAAAACAGCCATTTTTGTTACGGATTGTAACATAACTTGACGGTAACCTGCTTTCGCTTTGAATCTATTTTGCTCTGAACATATTTCCTAACATTTTCATTTCGCACTCGCGAATCCGACTTAAACCAGACGTCAAACAACTCGGATTTCCTAAAGTTACACATTTCAACACTACGCTTAAATTTCCAAGCACCTGTCAAATCACCAAACGTCCATGGCTCACTTATTTACGGGCACCGATTGTCCGATTGAAAAAAAGTTGATTAAAAAATAATCAAATTCCAAAAAAGTTGCAACTTAATTTCCGAAAAATTGCTATCAATCCCCTTCGATTCCAGTACGATATATATACACAATTGGAGGGAATAAGTATCCGAATAAAATGAAACTGAAAGTAGCTGCCAATAACTGCCTTTCCGCAAGATATGTTCTCATGAAAATTGTGTCAAAAAATTGCAAAAACAGACATAACTCCTCCAAATTAAGAGATAGCGATACACTTTTTTCTAAAAAAATGTGACAATTATTCTTAGTTTGAGGTTTGTAGAACACTTGAACAACGGCAAAATTAAGATAAGAGCGTTATCACGCAAAAACACATTTTAAGGGGGTGCTTTTCTTTTATACCTTATAAATTTGTTAGGTTAAGAGATAGAATTTTCTAATACTCTACAAACTTGCTCAAAATAGCTAGTTCTACAATGTGTTGGAAAAAAGTTACGTAGTTTATCAAGAAATAAAAAAGTTATTTTTTTTATTTCGGCGTACACCCCCCTTAAACAAAAAATTTTACCATCCAAATAAAGAACTCATAAAACTGAGAAACTTTCTAGAAGACATCGAAACGCTAAAATCATGCGTTTCGTCACGAACACCAATGTCCTACTATTTTTGACTTCGTCCCACTGTGGGGCGGCTTAAACAGCGTCTGAATCGTAGCGACAGCTGAGTTATGAAATGTGGTGTTTCGCCAGCTACATCCAAGACGGCAGCCCCGTCGCGAGACTAGGCATCGCAACCCAAGTAAGGTAGCATGCCGAAACAATACGACTACGAACATTCCGGATAGGACATTGCTGATGAACAAAACCAGTATCGTGCCAGATTTCTTTGAAGCGGAAATGATTTCAAAACGCATTCCCATGTTCTTGAAGACGCGAATGAGCCAGAGGCCGTTTTCGTTGATTGGCCGGTGTGCGCTAAACTTTCAAATAAACGGTCTGAATTCCTCCTCCTGGCCAACTTGAGCGTTGACATCTCCGATAACGATGTTGACATCATGTTTTACGCAGCTCCTTATCGTCCTCTGATCCTCAACTTGCACATTCTGTTGTTGATTGACCACCTTCCAATCACGCGCTTCTGCATTTTACCCATCACAATGAAAGCTGTGCCCAGCTCGTGTGTGTTGCCGCAGCTCTGGTAAATGAAGTAACCATCTCAGTACGTATGCGCTGATACTCCCTTCCAGCATATCTCCAGCTGCGCTACAACGACACAAGTTCCGCAAGTTCTCAAAAAGTTGGAAAAAATGCGGGTACTTCCCAAAAAAATAGAAGAATTGCAGTTTCATGACCCTAGTGTAGTAATAAAGACGATTCCCCGAATAAAATTGATATTCAAACACTTTCTTTTGAATTGAAGAGTTATTTCTCTAACACAAACACCAGAAAGGAAGTGCAAATGGTTGCAAATATAAATTCTCTGATATAAATACGACATCGATTGAGCTGTGAATTCATTCCGGTTTCGAACGTCGGCAAGGACAAGGAGCCCTACCAGCTATAAATACGACAGCGATTGAGCTCTCATACTCATTCCGCTTTTGAACGTTGGCGAGGACAGTTGGTGGCAACAAGGAACCCCATCAGTAATACGAATCAGTGGCAACCCTTCCAGCAATACGAATAAGTGGCATCTAGGAGTCCCCAGCAATATGGAGCATCCACAAATCGTCATGGCCGTCGATCGCAACAAGGAGCGATAGAATCAAAAAGTAGGAGACAGAAAAAGATTACCCCATGCACGTGGGCTAATAACGGCCTGTCAGCATCTACAAAATATAAAACGATAACATCAAAGGATAAACAAATCATCGAAAATCTCGACAATGGCGCAGTCGGTAATAAGAATCAATATTCAGATAAAAGTAGTGCAAAAAAAGAAAAAGAGAACGATATTAAAAGTCTACGAGGAAGCTCAAAGAAGAGTTGTTGAAAATCAAAGCCGAGTTAGAAAGAATTCGAATGGAGAATGAAGATTTGTGCCGCAGTTTGACCGCCATGAGTCCGAAGAGTGACTTTGGACAAACGAAATCGAGCACGATGCGTGAGGAACCGACTAACGAAAAGAGACTCTATGTATTAATGGCAATGAATAAAATGACAATGGGTTGCCTCAGTATCCCAGAACGTACACCGGAAGCAGGTGACACAGAGGTCAGTAAAAGAGCCTTTGATCATTGAAAGAAGGTCTTGAACTCCTCAATGAACCGTATTCAAGTAACGAGGGAATCGACTTTATTACTACACCTATGTCTTTTCGTGAGACATTACACCATCTAATAACAACACTACGTACCTGTAAAGTGCTTTTCCTTAGGACAAAGGTTCTAGCATTCAACAACCAATGTAAAATTATTTGATCAAATTATTATTTTAATGATTCGAACGATTTCTATATTTACTCAAAGCGGGTCGAAATGCACCTTCAGAAGATAAACAAAACGCTTGCAGTGTAACCAATATCACGCCAATTTTTGTCATCGTATATTTTCTAGTTTTGTTAGATGTTATGTCCAGATAATGTTGAAACCATTCGAAAACAATTTTAATATTCATGCGAAAGATACAACTCATTTTGAAAGGTTAAGTATTATTTTTTGTCATCAATTTATAATCAATTGAAACTGCCACTGATACCTAAAAACGATCGTTGATCTAGTTGCACTGCGCATAACAATACATTTGCGCATGCGCTGTTTAGCAGTTGTCATAGCTTGTTGATATATTTTGCCACTTCCTTCTATCAAGTAGGCTTGCTTTCATGCAGTTAAGTAATAATTCATATAGTATCGGTAAATGTTCTATAGCAGCCTTCAATTTTTGCGCTTTTCTGATAATAGAGATGTCATGAAATAGGTAACGTCAACTATTCTATAACATTTTGTATTACTTGGGCACTTAGCTATTGTCGGATGACAACATTTCGCATGATACACCAACCAGCTGTGTCCATCTGTGAACTGACAGATTATATTACTCGTGGAGGTGTGAGATAGGAACTTGTGAGGACCGGAGTTGAGTTTGACGCTCCTTCCAGGTTGTAAACTCACCATTTGAATCACTCTCATGAGACGCAAATTTCTATCAGACACTCAACGCACAGAGTTTATGCCGCAAGACGCAATGTACCAAGGTAAGTTTGAGAGATGGAAGGCGGAAGCAGCTTTTCGATGAACACAGCAAGAGGATCACAACGGCGAAGGAAAAGACATCATCATGCAGCAGATATTCGGACGTGCCACCTCTAACGATAGACGAAGTCAGGGATGTCATCATGCGGCAGAAGAACAACAAATCGGCCGGCTAATATGGAGCTGGAGCTTATCAAGATAAGCCCGGACAAATTGACCGAGTACCTGCAGCGACTGATTGTCAAGATTCAGGTCACCAAACAGATGCCGGAGGAGTGGGAGGATGAGGTTGTCTTTACTATCTAAAAAGGTTTCAAACTGGACTGTGAGAGCTATCGTGCGATCACCATCCTGAATACCGTCTACAAAGTCTTTTCTTAAGTCAAGCCTGTCAAGTCAAGTCTGTCGCCACTAGTAAAAAGACTCATGAGAAGTTATCAAGTTGGCTCCGTAGAAGGCCGGTCTCCAATAGTTCTTATCTATTCGCATGTGATACAATTGACATGTATACCCTACGGGCATGAGACGTAGACACTGCGCTACGAGGAATTGCGAACACTCAGAATTTACGAACGACGGGTGTTAAAAACCATCTTCTGCGACGTGCAGGAGGGCATTTTGTTGGCGAATCCAGTATCTCGAAGGTCAAGGTCATACACTGGGTATGTTGCACAATTGCCAGACAACTTACCTGCAAAACTGGTATTCACTGAAAACCCGAATCAGACCAAGTGGAGCAAGATTTGTCATTGGATGCCCTTGAATTTGAGGACATGCGGCCGAATTCGTTGGAAGAGTTTTGTTCAATAGGCTATACCTTACTGAAGTCAAAAAAGTAAGTAACCTACAGTTAGTATGTTTTTTTCTTTTTATCCAGAACAAGAGCTCGTGGCTCGTGCTGTTCTGTTCATTTGACACAGGCTTAGCAGCTAACTGTTAGTGTACAGGACAATTGCGGGAGTAACGCTACAGATTCTATTGCCAATAACAGCCTTCTCCCGAGTCAAAACTCTGGCTTGTTAGTCCAGCATTGTACGTCGAGATCAGCTTGGAGACAATTAGCCTGATGGTAATAACAGATGTCTTCACAAACCAGAAAAATGTAAATGCATCCTCATTGAAATTTTGATTAAGCAAACTTAATCGGGCTTCGATTTGGTCTATCTATAAATCTACTATATCTATAGTCGGCTGTTCCCTGATGAATGCTATCAATCAATCGACTGATCCAGTCAAATTTAGTAGGTTCAGTTTAATTTACATAAAAATCGAGTAATTGTCATGATGAGCTTCCATTAGCGTCCGTGCAACAAACGGCCGATAAGTAGGCAACAAAATCGGTTCCATCCATGAAATCGAATGCAATTGTTTATTTCAAATCAATATAAAACTAAGTTTCCGCAAAACAAAATTCGGAACTTTATCAGGAGGCGAAAAATGGTTTAGGATAGACGGTGTGACTTAAGCAGGTATTAGACGAAGCGAATATTTGCTATTTTTGGTATGAATTTTATTTGCACAAAAAAATGTCTAAGTCTAAGCCACACCTTCCGTTCTTGTTCATTTTTTGCATCCTCGTAAAATCAAATACATCGCTGCTTCACTAAACCAAAAATGTAGGTAAGTAAAACAAAAAATGTAACTAGCTCGTGAAGTAAATTTGGAACTGTTCATTGTTTTAAGATGGTGCTTGAGCTGTGGGATTTAGCATTGCTTAAGAACCAAGGTAAAACCGAAAAGATCAACTACTCGATTTGGGAATCTAAGTAAAAAAATTGCAACTTTGGCAGCACATATACGTAGTATCATCTCCCATTTGGATAAGCCATCGCTCGACTGGTTGCGGCATCAGACGCTGTACATATTCCCGCTGCTCCCAATCGTTTGTCTTCCATCACCACCAGCCCATCCTTTCCAGCCCACCCTCTAGCAGCTCGGTACTACTGTGAGAACGACTCGTGTCCCACTCTTCGGCTTTTCCGACGGGAGCTGCGGGAGAAAGACGGCAGTGCGCCGCTGAAACAGTCATTGACGTCATCAGGATCAAGCGGGAATGAGTTGTGCCGTGCCTGTGCGAGGTTTTCCGTAAACTTTACGACCGTCCAGGATGTATGTGACCGTGCGCGTGTGTCTGTGTGTGTGTAAGAGAGTGTGTGTTCGCATACTTGTTACCGAGAAAAGGAACGATAAGGAATGAGGGAAGGCTTTCCCGAATACCGCCGCTCTAGCAGAAAAAAAAACAGCAGCAAACAAGTACGGATTTTCGTGTTCACATCGAAACTGGGTCATCTTGCCGTTGTCGCTAGTTTTTTTCACGTGGGTAGAAGGTGTGAGAGTGAAATGGCATACGGTGGAAGGCGGAAGCAACCCTCTGTGAGAGGTCACTACACGTTTGCTGGCGCATGGTGCGAAATTGGGGGTTTGCCGCCCGACCACACCTGCGTGTACACACCTTCTGCTGTGGCTGTGGTGTAGAGGTGCTTTGGTTTTCAGCAGAAAAAAAAAACTCTTCCTGATTACTTCAGTGGCATGGGTTGAAGATAACCCAACAAATAGCATTTGCGCTAGTAACGTGATACAGCCTGTGAAACCCGCTAAAATCACGATGAGCTAAACTGAAAACTTTGCCGAATGATGAAAAATAATTGGCCTTTTACATTAGAATGCCAACATGTTCGTTCGATAAGCGAAAAATGGAAGATATCAATAAAAATAAGAACACAAAACTAACAAACAAACGCCAGTCGCCTTCAAAACAAGGACAGCCCGAATCAGCAACCGCATCAAAGAGGACGACGACGTTCGCAGGCACAGCAGCAGTTCCTCTTTCCGTTCTACTGCCACAGTCTAAAAATAGCACAACATGGGAGTTGCTCCCGCGCTATCTACTGACGTCAGCAAGTCGGGTGCCGGGAAATGTTGGACTGGGAACAACGGTAATGTTGTTGGGGGTTGTAGTGGTGGTAGTGCCGCAATGGTGGAGGGAGTAAACCGAAGGTCATTGTCTTCTTGCGAGTTGTTTGCTGGCAGCAGCTAGTCGTCGTCGTTGTCGTTACTCGTTACCCCTGCCGACGACGGCTCGTACCTAATTTCAATTTTTATGAACGGAAAATTTTCCAAGGCTACTGCGGATGAACTCGCACCGGAGACCAGCAGCTTGGAGTTTAGGCCTTGGGTTCGGCTGAATGAGTTTTTGCGGAATGGAAATGGATCGGGATAGAATTTTGCTGCGTAGAGAAATGTGAATGAATTGGTGGTTCAGATTATGGAAATTTCCATCAATGATTTAAATTTACTACGCAAAAGCTTGATGCTGTTTGTTATGGCACGAAGTGAAGCTGAACTCCGTGAAATGGCCGTAAGCAATCGAGTTTAAACCCGCTTGTGCTGGTTCAGGAGTGGCGTTCAACTTCAGCTAAGAAATGATTTTCAGGAGCTTGAACGCCTCACCGATGCTGATTGGGCCGGAAACGCGAGCGATCGAAAGTCAAACTCAAGCTACATTTTTCAACTCGGTGGCGGCTCGATCTCATGGAGTTGCTCCCATTACAATACATACATCATGACCCTAGAATCATACCTTCTAACTTTAGAATACTTTGCGCGATGAGGAGGAGTGATGGCAGCACTGCAACCCAGTGCAATGTGACATATTGCATCACGCTTAGTATACAAGTGTAAACAAACCGTCAATGAAGAATAACTTCTATCCATTGCCTTGAGTTAACCGCAACCGTGTTTTATTTTACTCTGCTATTTGCCAATACGTTTACATTATTAAGCATTACCCAAAAGTCAGTGAGGATAGTAATTTAAACAGGTACTTGCATTTTTTGCGCTTGCAGGTTTCGTTTTGAAGAATTTAGACAGCCAACTGTTAAACGAGCATTTTGATAAAAGTAAAGATTGACGAGCTTATGGTTTTGAGAGCTGCTGAAGTTTTCTATCTGCTTTAGATATTTCTAAAAATGACCAGAGGAACGTTTGTGAAGTCTCTACAGAAAATTGTCTTTGCACAGTACAACAGTAAGCTTAAAACGGAAGGGTAGAAACACACACACACAAGCATGGATAAGAATGACAAGCATGTCGCTTACTCTCGATAGCAATATTGCCAATCACCATTAATGGTTTTACATGAAAAATTTTTGTTCGACGAAATGATGCCTTTTAAAACTAATGCTCTTATAATTTTATTCTTTGAGACTTTTAACTAGTAGAGTTGAAGAGATTGGATAGGTACCATCAGTACTTCGTATACTTGCAGGCATGGAATATACCTCCTCGTGCTACTAGCCGGGATACGAGCAACCAAGTGAAGATCATAGTAATTAACTCGTGGTGTGACCTTGGTCTTAAGCTGACAGGGAATCTGGATTTCCCTTCGTAGGGAAACCTAGCCTTTCTGAGCGTATGTTTCCCAGGTCACGGTGAATCACCGCAACGTCTGACCCGGAGCAGGCAGTTAAATTATTGTTTTTTTTAACAATATATCCAAGATGACAGCCCAATTACGAAACCCGGTCGCGTCGTCCTAGTAGGCAACTGGGCAATATGCAGGATCGCGTGATCAACTGGAAGCCGATCAATGAGAAGATATGTTTGTTGGAAATTAAAGATCGTGTCTTCAACTACACTATACTCAACGTGGAGTGCCCACTTGAAAGTAGATCTGACGACGAGAAGGAATCGTCTTATGCTCAATTGTAGCTAACACTACGATAGCTACTTGCTATGTGCCTAGGTTTGTAGGGAAGTTAGGCCTCACAGCCTATACATCAACACGAACGACAACGGCCAACGATGTATCAATTCGCAGCTTCCCGAGACACTGTAATAAAAAGTACCTTTCTCCCCCTGCCCTCCGAACTACGAACTATGTACGTTGACCACCTTCTCATCGATGGCCAGTTAATCTTAGACATTACAAACATTCGCTCCTCCTGATTGAGAACTGAAGAAACAGAGGGTCCAAAGACTCTGGGGAGCAGGATGGTTGTAACAGCTCTTAACCATGGTTTTTGCGTAAAAATCTAATGGTATCCTTGGTTTGCCTAGCGAGAATGAAGAGAGTCCGACCGACAGTCTTCCCGACCCGAAGGTAGGAAAGATAGCTCGGGGACTTCCTAAGGAGTGAACAGCTACCACTTGCATGATGCAATCCAGCGATAAACAAGGAAGGTTCTGCCGGAAATAATAGAAGAGATGGTCGTTACCTCCGCTCACTTCCCGGGAACGTAGACAACATACCGCCATCTGAAGTCGCAGCGGTTGTGTGGTATTGCTGGAGCAGCAACAAGCCACTCATCGTCGACTATTTTATTTCACCATTCTTTTCGGGAAGGGGAAAAGCCACAGTTACCATAGGCATAAAAACCCCTCATATAAATGTAATACAATGTATCCTTGAACTAATTCACAATTAAATTATTTTTATGCATATTTAGAGTTTCCCTATTTATGCGGTTGTGTTCAAAGATGATAGACCCATGGCAGTCAAAATTGACTGATATTTGAGTCTTCCAATTATAATCATTTTGCATTCAAGAGCCTTAGAGACTAGAAAATATTTTGAAAAACGTATTGCTTTAGAATGTATTTAAATCTAGGTAGTGGATAAACGCATTTTATGTTTATTGGAAGATTTTTGAAGTTAACTACGGCTGTACAGATGCAGCCCAGCCGAATCTTAATAGAATCAGGATCGTTCGATGTCAATGGACTTTAAAGCATGGGTTTATTCTCAGACTCCCCATTAGCCCGTCGAGCGACAAATACTTCTTGTCAAAACTAAATCCCTCCTACAATGAAGCTGGTCAAAGGGCCATTCAGTTGAAACCTCTCCAGGGAATTGTGATTAGCGATAATTTTGTCCGGAGGCAACGAGGCTTGGAATAGTAAGCGTAAAAATGGAAGGTCATACACACAAGCACGAATTTTAATATTCATATCACTTACTTTCAATAGTGATATTGCTAATAATAGAAATGCGGAATACAACAAACACACGGGCGATATCACAAATGATCAATGTTTCTGTTCCCAGTGATGAGTCCACACAGTAGAAAAAGTCAAAAACGGGCATGTCTATGATGAACTCAGTTTATCAGAGCATAGACACATCAGATTTCACGTCGAAGCTACTCCTTTTAGACAAAAAACTCTTCAAAAATCCAAAAAAAAACTGGAACTCTTTTAAGGAACATTTGGTATCTTGAAAGCATCATGTCATGAAAATATTCGAACTCCCGTCCTTTTACATTAAATTACTCTCAGCAACCTTCGTCTGGAAGCTAGACACCTGTTCATCAGGGCTAAAATCACGTACAACTGGAAGGTCTATTGAGCATTTCTCACGAAATAAAACGCTTGGATCCGCAAAGCTAAAAGGAGGTCCAGAGTTCGATTCTGTGAAGACATTCAGACTTTGCAACGCGACTCAAAATCGATGTCCAAAAATCATACGAATGTTCTTGGGCAATTGGAAAAGGAAGATTTTAGTCTGACTAAAAGCAAAGCCATGGTGTTACATCCCGTATCGGAGCTCGACCTTCTGTTTATTATGATACAAAGACTTCGCAGCCAACTGTTTAGTGTACAGGACAATTGCGGGGCTAGCGCTATGATCCTACTGACACTAACAGTCTCTCCCGAGCCGAGACTTGAACCTACGACGACTGGCTTGTTAGGCCAGTGCTCAGGCCGCACTCTAAGTAGATAAAGAACCTCGGATCCAGACGCATGATTCCTCAGTGCTCACTCGTCAACTGTTCACGGAGGCTTCCACCAATTGGGCACTAAACTCTTTTCTTTTGAGCCAATGAAGTCAACGGATAGCATTCTACCAATATTTCTGCAAGCAAGCGTTACCTTAGGACATATCCCGGACAGCTGACGGAACGTTAAGGTGGTGTTATTATCCTAAGTCTAGCAAAAAAGACAAAACATTTAGACCTGTATGTCTGACGTTAACTCTTCTCAAGTTGATGAAGAAAATTACGGATAACTACATTCACAGCGAGTTTCTGAAGGACTTAATCCAGCATAAACATCAATATGCATATCAACAGGGTAAATCTACTGAAACTGCTCTACATCGATTAGTAACAAAGATAGTCAAGTCTCTCAAATACGTAGCAACAACGGTCTACGCTTTTCTTGATATTGAGGGAGCTTTCGCTCAATTGTTTTGGTAAATTTTCTGTAGTTATTACGAAAAAAAAAACAGAAGGATAGCTGTGCAAAGCCAAGATCCCAAGGTTGACATAAAACCACATACGGCTGTTTGTTATAACTATGCATTGCTGTATTCGAGAGTGCTCGCAAATATGGTGACCCTGAAAAGATTGAAAACAGTGTCTAGGGTTGACTTTTTGCTTCTGTGTATCGTTTCTATTACGAAAATACTCATATTTCGTGGTATTTGGTTATTTTAGGTTGGTTTATAGCAGCCTCCTCAGCTGGTCTCGAGGTACGATGCTGGCCTAACAAGCCAGTCGTCGTAGGTTCGAGTCTCGACTCGGGAGAGACTGTTAGTGTCAGTAGGATCGTAGCGCTAGCCCCGCAATTGCCCTGTACACTTAACGGTGGGCTGCGAAGTCTGTGTATAGTAAACAAAAGGTCAAGTTCCGAATCGGAATGTAGCACCAAGGCTTTGCTTTATAGCTACCGGAAGTCGCCACTTTGAATTTCAAAACAGTATCTGGAGTCGATTTTCGACTTCTCGGCATCACTTTGGTTCCGAAAAAACACACATTTGAGGGGATATTCGGCCATTTTGGGCTGTTTTTCAGAAACCAGAAGTTTCTACCTTGGCTTCTGTGCATCATTCAAATCATTTTGACATTTATTTCTATGTCCCTCCCTCTTTCTGAAGGAGGGGTTCAAAACCATAATAGAACTACTTACACTCCAATTTTTAGTTCCACTTCCTCTGTTAACTCTTGTGTTATGCAGAACTTTGTGTTTAGTTAGTATGGGAGCTTTAGAAGAGTAAGGTAGGTATGTCAAACCATCATAGAAACATTCCTCGTACCCAAAACCCTCGCAGTTTTAATTTACAGTCGAATCCCTCTATTACAACAATTTATATAGCGACAAATCTCTCTATTGCGACATTCATAATGATCTTATCTGCTCTACATTAATAAAAAATATTCGTTTTATTGCAACATTTCTCTATAACGATGGTCCCTTGCGATGTCGCTGTAAAGCGATTCAACTGTAGCTTCATTGGCTTAATTATTTCGAACCGTCATAAAAACTTATCCCGGCCTCGAAAATCCCTACATACAAACTTTCTGTCGATCGGTTCAGTAATTTAATAAATTAAATGGTTGGTAATGACTTGGCAAGTCAACTGTGGAGGTAACAGCCATTAAAGAAGTACGTTGGACAACAACAGGAGTATGTAAATTCCTGGTGGTAAATACGTGCGCGAGAATTTCTTTAAAGTAACACATCTACTGCAGTAGTGGTGACCAACGGGAACGGGGCGTTGGCTCCGAGCTACTAGAGAAGTAAAGGTGGAGTTGCACGTATTGAGGATAGACGCAGATTTTTCAAATACAGTCAACGTTTACGCGCCGAAGAGGTAAAGGAGGTGTAACGGGTGTTAAATAAAAAATGAGAATTTTTTCAATACCTTTCAGTAACTCAAATACAGAGCGTAAAATTTTCTTTCTCCAAGAAAATTGCTCTTTGGGCTCCCTAGAAACAGCAGGCGTGTTTGGTTTTGCTAGTTTGAATTTAGTCAAAGCAAAGATGGCGTCGAAACAGCACGTGCTCCGCGAACGCATTGTACGGTTCTACGAAACGCATTTCCAGCAAGGAAAAAAGTTCACGGTGACACATTTTAAGGAAGAAAATGTACCTGTCAGTACGGTATATCGTATCCTAGGTTCCCTGAACGTAGAGCGGAAGGTCGGAAGTGGTCGTCCGGTGACGATAATGACGAAGCAGAGGAAGACATCGTTAAAGAAGCTGTTTGACAACAAGGACGCAACCAGCCTGCGTGACGCCGGTCGGAAATATGGCTGCTCCCACGCATTGATCCATCGGACCCTCAAGATGGAAGGAATCGTCTGCAGGAAGAAGACGAGGTCGCCGGAGTACACGGAGGAGCAGATTGAGACGGTTAAAACACAGTGTCGGTGGATGACCAAAAAATACCGCGGGACGTCTTTCGTTCTAGACGACGAATGCTATTTTCCGCTGTCCAAAACGCATATTCCAGGAAATGATAATTACTACTCCAGCGACAAGTCATCCACACCGCCTGAAGTGAAATACAAGTTCAAGCACAAGTTTGAAAAAAAGGTTATGTTGTACATCGCCGGATGACCAAAAAATACCGCGGGACGTCTTTCGTTCTAGACGACGAAAGCTATTTTCCGCTGTCCAAAACGCATATTCCAGGAAATGATAATTACTACTCCAGCGACAAGTCATCCACAACGCCTGAAGTGAAATACAAGTTCAAGCACAAGTTTGAAAAAAAGGTTATGTTGTACATCGCCATTTCCGACCGGGGCATTTCAAAGCCTTGGTTTAAGCCGATCGGTCTGGCAATCAACCAACAAATCTATCAAGAAGAGTGCCTCGATAAAATCCTGCTGCCGTTCCTGAACGATCATCACGCGGATGGGAAGTACGTCTTCTGGCCAGACAAGGCAACTTCCCATTACACCAAGAAGACGCTGGCGTATCTTGAGGAGAAAAAGATACCGTTCGTGCCGAAAGATCGTAACCCAACAAACTTGCCCCAGTGCCGCCCAATAGAGGAATTCTTTGGCTCACTCAGTGCCCTAGTATATAAAAACAATTGGAGGGCCAAGGATACGAAGCAACTGACTACAAGAATCCGGAATTGTATCCGGAAAATGGACGTAAGTGCCGTACAACGTTCTTGTGAGAGCATCGCAACAAAGTTGCGTCGAACAGCAGACCACGGCCCTTACTCAAACATTCACTGAAATTTTTTTGAAGAAAATACATTATGTTATTAATAAAAAATACTGAAATCGATGAAAAAAAATATTTTGTTTATATGTGATTGAAAAAATTCTCATTTTTTATTTAACACCCGTTACTACGAGACCGTTGAGGAAACGTATGGAGAGTACCCACAACACGACATAAAAATCATCGTCGGGGATGTGAACGTACAGGTCGTAAAGAATTCTTTCGCCTTGTTATTGGTAAAGAAAGCCTCCACTCTACCACCAACGACAACGGCTTGAGGCCATCTGTAGTACCTATTTTGCACGTCGGAACATTCGGAAGCACACCTGCAGACATCCGAATGGAGAGGCCTGCTCCCAGAACGACCATATGTTACTGCAGAATTCACTCGGAAAGTTGATGAACGGATCGATGAACCAGTTGAAATGGACCTGAACGAGCAAAGAGAGCGCATCCACGGCGCAGTCAGTGAAACAGCACATACCGTGATGGTCATGGCAGTGGGATCCACGCGTAGTGGGTGGTTTGATGCTGTGTCTAGAAGTGACGGAGTAAAAAAAAACGAGCCTACGCTAACTCATTAGGAGCAGCTAACCGTGGGATGCATCAGATGTGGAAGCAATACCAGGAAGCTAAAGCAACCGAAAAGAGGCTTCACCGCCACCAGAAACGCGAACACTACAATCGGGTCCTCGCGAAGGTGGAGAAATGTTTCACCAGACACTCCACGAGGAGCTTCTATAGACCGATTAACGAAACCAGGAACCGGACTGAGTAAAAACGCTTTACTTTATTTAGAAGAAACGGATCGGCAACGATCTAAGCGACGAATAAAGGACACCGATTAAAAGTTCGAAACCTGAAATTGTAGACCGCTGAACATCCTGGGTGACGGCACCGGAGCGCTGGAGGAACCTCGCCGGAAAGAAGAAAATATACGGAGGATGTGAGCGGGGTACCGGCTTTATTGTGTTGGGCAGGATGCAAAGTCATGTGATCAAGTGACAAGCAATCAGTGATAGGATGTGTGTATTGAGAACTAAAGGCCGGTTCTACAATTACTCCATCAACAATGTGTCCTGCCACATTAAGGAAGACCCGATGTTGAAAAAGAAGCCATCAACGCACAGCTAGAGGACGTCTACGACAGATGCTCGCAGCGGGAAATCAAGATCGTCATCGGGAATATTCCGATGCCAAATTGTTATTGTATCTTTGAGTATCGCTTGCACTCTTGAAATTACATTAAACAGATTTCAAATAGGTTAATTTAACGTCGAGATTAACCTAATTCAATATTGTAGGGGAATCGGGGCAAAATCGACATATTGCTGACATTTTACGTAGAACAGACACCTTTCTGAGACTTTTTTACTCAATATGAGATATAATTTGATTACCGTTTTTAGATATTAGCGCATTACCATTAATGCTCATACATACTCGATATTATTTTGCTCTGTAAAATATACTAAAACCATGCCAAAACCGGTTTCGTAGAATCACCGTTTTGAGCTCAGTTTTTGTCCGATTTAAGATCTGTTTTTTGTTTTAAAGATGGGTAAGAAGATGCTTATATGTGGACAAACTCATGGAATTTTGATATTTGGTCTTAAAACAAAATGGCGTCTAAAAAACCTCGAAAATTTTCGACTTCTCAAAAATTCAAAATGGCGCTGTGGTTGCCCCTTAAGTTGAAATATGTTCAAACTCGGGGATATTTGGTTGTGCATCAAAATACACAAAAAAACTATATATAGAAACCAAGGCAGAAGAAAAAGTAAATTTTTGTTGCACAGTCCGAAGTACATTCTTCCCCCGCAAGGACATCCACAAAGCCACTTGGAAATCACCTGACCAACGAACAACAACCAAATTGACCATGTGCTTATCGAAGGATGTTTATTCCGCACATCACCAACATACGCACCTATCGAGGTGCGGACATTAACTGGGACCGCTACTTAGTGCCGGTTTGTATGCACTCAAAACTGTCGACTGTCTATCAGTCATGCAGGAGCCTATCCCCGCGGCTCAACATCAAGCAGCTACGGAACGCGTGAGCTGCCGAAATCTAGGCACAACAGCTTGAGGCGGCACTACACACGGTAGAGGAGTTCGACGTAGCTTCTCTCGAGGCAGCGGTGATAGGTAAAAGCCGGACCTGGATAAATTACCTGAGGGTAAGGATCAGAGAGAACCTGGTCAAGTACAGACGTCAAAGAAAAGAGCGACATGACCACGATCCTGAGACGTAAAAAGCGCCAGAATCGTGACCATGAAGAGCTAGAAAAGTTCTTCACTGCTAATGATACGCGAAAGTTCTACGAAAAGATTAACCAATCCCGTAAAGGCTATGTACTGCTAGGCGACTGTTGCAAGGATGTTGAAGGTGATCTCATTACGAACGATAGCGAAGTGGTCGACAGGTGGAAGCAGCACTACGATGAACATCCGAATGCCGATGCAACAAACAGAAGCGGAACTGGAACGGAGCTGGGAATGCCAGCAATAGATGGGTATCAGCCTCCGACCTCCACGGAATTGCCGGGTGAACTCTACAAAAGTGGTAACGAACATCTTTAACCAGGAGGTTCGTGGGACAGTACCAGGCAAGTTTAATGGGAGCCCGCGCAACCGCGGACCAGATACTTTCAATCCGACAGATTTTGCAAAAATGTCGTGAGTACAACGTGTCAACATATCACATTTTTATCGACTTCAAGGCAGTTGATTGAGAACAGCAGATGGAAGAACATGCACGAGAACGAGGATATTTTCCCGGATAAACGACACGGCTGATCAAAGCTACCTTGAAACGTGTGATGTGTTACGTGCTAGTTTCGGGGATATTTTCGAGTCCCTTCGAGTGATGCCAAGGATTGACACAAGGTGATGGACTTTTCTGTTTGCTTTTCAACATCGTCCTCGAATGAAGAGTGAGCATTGAGACGAGTGGTACGATTTTCACGAAGCGAGTTTAGTTTAAAGGCTTTGCTGATGACTTCGACATCATAGCACGAAATTTTGCGACGGTGGAGGAAACCTACACCAGACTAAAAGTGGCAGCTAAGCTTTTGATCAATGCGTCAAAAATAAAGTATATGGAGGAAAGAGGCTCCAAGAAGAACAATAATAGCCTCTCACCCCGGATCATCATAGACGGCGATGAGCTTGAGGTGGTAGATGAGTTCGTGTACTTAGGATCGCTGGTGACCGCTGACAACAACACCAGCAAAGATATCCGGAGACGCATTCAAGCGGGAAATCATTCCTACTTTACACTCCGTAGGGCATTGAGATCCAATCGAGAAGCCGCCGTACGAAGCTGAAACTGTACAGAACGCTAGATCAGCGGTCCTCTATGGGCTGTAGACAACAACACTGCTCTCAGAAGATCTCAGCGTCCTTGGAGTTTTCGCACGAAAGGTGCTGCGAACCGTCTACGGTGGAGTACAGACCGAAGACGGAGAATGGCATAGTCGCATGAACCATGAGCTGCACGCGCTAGGAAAGACCCCCGTCGCACATCTGGTTAAAGTCAACTGATTGCGATGTGCCGGACACGTCGCAAGGATGCCGGACGCCAACCCGGTCAGTGTGCACGATGGATTGATCAGATTGAAAGTGAACTACACGCCTGGAAGCATGACGCCATACAGCTCAGAACTGAGTGGAATGGAGGCGACTTCTTGATACAACAGGAGCCACTCTGGCTCTAGCCTGCTAGACTCGCCACCGGACCCTGCCAGTTCCTGCCATGTATAATGACAGGGAGAGGAACCTGATTACCGTTAAGTTGCAGGTGGCCAGCGGGTGAAAACAACACTTCAGTCGGGAACGAGCGGCTGTATAGTGCAGTTCACCAGTTTATCCTGAGGGTATGGTGCGCATATAATTGGCCCTGACGACTTTGTTGATATTGGTTTGGTTTTTACTTGCGAAAGTGAAGGAAGGGAACATTTTTTCTTTTGCTTTCACACATAAATTGACAATTGCATATGAGAGTTCGCGTAGGTGCGAACAGCCTTAAAAATCTTTTTTACTTGTGTCAGGGCCAATATTCTCCTTGCATCATGTCTCATAGACTGAGGCCGCTGCATGAAGCTTTTAATGATGAATATCAGTGCGGCTTCATGATGAATACCATTGGGGCATTTATCAGTTCCACATCAAGCGTCAGGACAGCGGGTGAAATTGCAGACGTGTTTTGAAATTGTGTGATTTGAAGCAAGAGCGCGAGCCCTCGAATTTGCAGATCAACATAACCTTGAAAGGAGCTGTATGAAGGGTAGGTGTGCAGAGAAACGGCATTTTTATCAAGAAATCTCTCATGCCTCTAGGCTTTGCGGACGACATCGGTGTTATTCTTTGAGCTGTGGAGGAGGTTTTTCACAGGTCTCAGAACGAAAAAGCAGCTAAAATATTACGTTGTAACTGGGTGGGACAATGTGCCAGGCAAGTATAAATTCGAGAAGACCAACCAGCCTTGCATCACTTCCACAACAATGACATCAAGCGCATACATGTTTGAAGAAACAGATTTTACCATCATTTACCAAGCTCGGAGGTATGTATGGCTCCAAATTTCACAGAAATGGTTAAAAAGCTGAAATTTTCCTAGAGCAACTATTTTGAGCATGAGGGCAACATTTTTTTTTTAAATTTTGCCGAACAGTGTTATGAAAAAAGTTCGAAATTTTTTCAGAACTAGAGAAATGCAATAATAAAACTGAAGAAAAATACTGCGATACAGGTAGTCATTTATAGTTTTTTTGCGTCATTCCAGGCCCGCACTGTAGAATGTTATCAGCGGTCAGATCAGCTCTAGTCAGGTTCCATTCACTTAACACTTTTAGATAACAAACCAATTAAAATAATAATTAGTATCTCTTCTTATAACCGGTTCACAACGCAAGTTAGTTGCAGTAAGCTAACAAGTGCCAATCATAACGAAGGGCCAATGTAATTACTTTAACAGTGAGAATCGAATTAATTGTGCGGCTGCCAAATTTCTTGCTATCCGCTCGGTTTGTTGTGTAGAATTGAAACATACCGACCAAGAAGGGTGATTCAATTAATACCCATCAGGCGGTATCATACACTGTGTTGTGGTGCAACTTGAAAACTGAAAATGTGAAACAGATTTTTTTTGGCAATAGTCAAGTGGGAAACCGAATGGGAATAAAGGCACTGTTGGATTCGGTTAGTTCAAAGGTGGTCGAATGAAATTCTGATCATTTGATCACAATATGTTATTAACACTTCACAAGTAAAAACCAATTAAATCCACCCACCTATCAAGGAAAGTAAATTCGTTCATATCGCAAGTGAATTCGACGGAGGCGTCCCGTATCTCAGCTGACCCGGCTCGGTAGAGAATTCTCTGAACATTGTTCGTGAAAATGATTCAAAGTAACAGCACTCGTTACTGGTTGCCAGGAATTTCACCGAGACCGTCCGGATCCATGTATGGCGCGGGCGAGGATCGACGGTTGGTAGAGGAACGCATGTCATAATCGAATCGAGCTACAAACGATGACGGCAGCGGCGGTGACGACGATGGCGGCAGTGGTTTAGCTAGTAGTAAGAGCGTTTGGCATGTACGGCGTTTGTGGTCGGTCAGGCTAAAAATAGTGTTCCTTGGTGTGTGCGGTGTACAAGCGATTTTTTTTCTTCTGTCGTACGATCCGGACTATTTCTGCTTCGCTTGTTCTTCTGTCATTGAGTGTGAATGATTGCGGCAATGATGCTGACAGCACTGGCGGAGATGATGATTGGCATCGTAGTCCGCAAATATCGTCGACGAAAAGTAGAAGGAATCAGCAGTCAGCCTATATGCATGCACCGCTCCGCTGCCAAGGTGAATTGTTCGGATGATGAAATGGCCTTCGTCCCTAAAACAAATGATGAACTTTTACGCTATTGAAAATTACATAAACTCCGCTTCAACGAGGGATGAAAAATCTACAGCAGAAGCAGTTTATGAAAGGTAATTTAAGAATACATTGGTTATCAGGTTGAAAATATCCTGCACCAAGAGCTTATCGCGTTCCCTTTTGTTCGTACCATTCTAGCCTAGAAATGATTTGCAGTAAGGACGAACCCGAGGCAATCGGTGATGACGTCAAAATGAAAATTCCGAGCTGCATATACGCGCATATCGCTCTCGTCATTTGCACAGAGCCAGTAGCACTTACTGTAGCTCTCTGGTGTATCTTATTTCACCCTTTTTTCTCAACAGCCACGTTTAAAAGCGTCAAAATCACGTTATAAATGCGCATATTAGCAGAAACGCATCCATCCATCCATCTATCCGTCCATCACTTCCCATAGAGAAACGCACCATCTATCAGCAGACCAGCATCCTTTTCCTCCGCAACAATCTCTCCCTGCGAACCCCACGACAGAGTGCACTTTTGCAGCAGCTGCATACGCACGTATCATCCTTCCGGAAGCTTTGACGTCATTATCGTCCTCCAACAACGGTCGGCCTCCAGCCCTTGCCGCTACTGTTCCCCCTTCTACAGTTCGGTTCCCTTCTCTGCAACGTGCAACTCTGCTGCACAAACATACTCTCCTTTCCGAAATTGAACATGACGGTGTGCTCCGTATGACATACATGCACCAACAGCACCACCAGCAAATGGGTAACGAAACACAATGCTGGCTGCTTAGCTTTATACTTCAACCTCATTCCGCTCGCCGTCATTCATTGGAACAGGATCAGGAACATGGCGCGAGCGATACAGCTGATTATTACAAACCATGGCGGGTATTAGTGCACGCTCAATAAAGCCACACTGCATCAGGTTATATAAAATATCCGGCACATCGATGAGCCTGCGGTGAAGCGATCCTGATCCTGATCGCATGGTTACTAATCCTGTACCTAGGTACTGTTAACGTCATTCGGAGCTGTAGATAAAAGCTCGCTTTTGTACGTTCTCAGATTTGCTCCCTTCAAAAAACGGCAACCCATCAGGTTCCTAGAAACCAGTAACACCCTTTGGCTCATGACGACAGCATTCCCAAAATTTGCATGTAGGATAACTCGCTGAGAGATCGACTTTCAGGTTTCTGGTCAATCACGGAAATTTTACTAGGTAGTTTCCAGCTTTATTTTGGAAACTTGTTGACTCATTCATATTTCACTGAAATGATCTCGATTAGTTTATTCGTTTCTTTTGCAATGAATTTTTTATACCATTTTATTAGTGTACAACACAGAAAAGTATACAGCTAGACGAAACAAAAAAAGTAACAGAAGCTGTTAGTTTGTTATGAGAAAAACTTCCAGGTTGTGTTTTCAGTTTGATAGTCACTAAAAAAACAGAAATTTTAACAAAAAGGGTTATAGTAATATCAAACCCGTATCAAACTTTGTTACTAACGTATCTGCTTTTCAACTAAATAAGAAAGCATATAGAATAATGTTATAACAACCATCGTGAGAAACAAAAGCTTTTGATAGAGATGAAAAATCGGTTAGACATGTGTCAGAACAACTTCATTTCAGGATTTGGACTGCGTGCAGCAAACCGAACCAAGCGCTAAAAAAAATATTTTGAGTAATCGGCGTTTAAAGTTTAGCCACCCCTCATGTTTGTTTTACTGTCATAATGAACTGTTCAAATGATTCCATTTTTCCATAAAAGATAGATTATACATTTTCGCTTCCAGTGGCGTTAATAACTCAATTTAAAAAAAATGGTGTCTGGTTTGGTCTGATCACACGCCGATTATTTGTTATTGTAACTCATTTACATTCAATTTTGCTATCGAAAGCATATGAAAAATACAAAATCGTTACAAAATGTGTTATTTGTCTCTGCTGTTGATAGAATTTTGTAATGTCTTAGTTATGCTTTCCTGATCGGAATGCCAAGATATGAAAGACATAGACATCTTACGTCAAAACTGAAAATATTTACAAATGTATAGAAATTCACCCATGAACTCTCTGCCTTTTGTAATTGCGCATTAGATTAACAGTTTTTCAAGCTACAGGGTGCTCAACAAGTTCGAATACAACCATCGCTGTGTAGGTGCACACCAAAGGGCTCGTGTGGCTGTCAAACTCTACACATTTTCCACCTACCACTCATTGATTTTGGTACCAGCGTTTCTGGTACCCACTTTCTGGTTGGTTTGCCCTAAAACAAATGGAATAGAGTAAACGTTCCATAATTGTCGGTACACTTATTTTTGAATAAATATCGTTTTAGATGGAAGAAACAAGAGCTCAACGTTTGTTTTCAGTAAAATGTGCACTTTTAATGAAAAATATAGGTTTGGTAAGCATTTGAAATGAAATATTGACGCCGTGATGAATTTATGATTGGTAGGCAAAATGTTGACGTTTATAGTCCCCTGGTGCACACCATGTGTATTGGTGTCAGTTTTAGCCTCATATAACCAACGCGCATGGTTTCGACTTGCTTTTTGTTGTTTGTTTACCGCGCACGATGAAGGAGTGCCACGACGTCGTAGTAAAGTTGTTTGCAACAGGTGAGCGTAACGGCAACAAACAAGATCGCACGCTAGTCTGTGGAGCTAATAGCGGTCCCGATCAACTAGATTAGTTTAGAGAAATTCGTCATCGATATTGTTTATGGCACATTTTGCATATGTGTAGGATTAGTACAACGATACACCGTGCTCCAGGGCTGAGTCGAGAAAATTTCCAGCTCGAACAGATCTTCGACCGGATCGGGAATCGAACTCGATATCAAAACCGTGCGGGAGAGCTAACCGATCGACTTCGCTAAACACAGAGCCACGGAAAGCAGCGTAGCGATCTTTGAAATCCCATGAGTTGAAGCACAATCTCATCCATATCATCATCCGTCGATACCGGAAAATGAGTTCGGCCGAGAGTCATGCGAGATCTGGGCGACCGTGTTTGGCCAGCAGCCAGCATGGCGGTAAGAAAGCGGATTCGTCGAAAAATGAACCGCTCGATAGGGAAACCCGCTGTTGACCTAGATATCTCGATTGGGACTGCCCACACCATTTTGACGAAGAACCTGGAGTACAATTCATACAAGAAATGCAAGGTTCACGGAGTAATGGAGGCTACAACGAAAAGGAGGCTGGACAGAACCAAACTGATACTTTCGCGGCACGCAGGTCAGGAGTTCGTGTTTTCTTATGAGAATTTTTTTGTCTTGCAACAGCCGAATAATGTCCAAAATAATCGGCATAAACATCTCGCAGTTCCAGAGTGCCATGTCGATGATCGTATTCAGACGTGGGAGCTCTTACCGGTGTTTATCAAGAAACGTGACAATCAACGCCGCTTACTGTAAGACCTAGGTTCTGGAGAAAGTTGTGACCCCGGCATTTCGGGAACTCTATGGGAAGGATAATTACGTCCTTCAAAAGGAGGGTAAACAGATCCACATGGCGGATATCGTCCAACCGTAGTGTCGGGAGAATTTGACTTATTTTCTCAATTGTGGCCCCCCAGCTCTCCGAACCTTAATCGCCTGGACTTTTATGTATGTTTGTACATTCTAGTAAAGCAGAGAGAATATGAAGTGAGCACTACGGACCAATTTAAGAAATTCACCTCTAACATCTGGAATGAGATACCGATGGACCAGGTGCGTTCCGCTTGCCATTCCTTTGGGAGGGGGCGGGTGTGTGCTCCCATTTGATATTTCCTAAAAGTTCTCAATAAACATTGCCTCAATAAAAAGTAACTCAGAGAAGAATACCTTATATTTGCATTTTTCGACACATTTTTTGTATTCGAAGTTATAGAACACTTTTTGTGTTCGAAGTTATTGAACACCCTGTGGATTTCTCTTTGTTTAGTTTCTTATGTAAAGAATGATGAAGCTTCGGACATATTTTTTTCAAAGCTCTTACATTTCAATCACTTAAGAATCTGTTTGGAATCTTCTCAAAACCAATCCTTCTAAAATCAATCAAGCCAAATATTTTAATATTATCTTAGAATTATTTTTTAAATATTTTTTAATCTCTCTGTTTTTTTCTCTTCAGCGTCATTTTGTAGTCATTGTTTTTTTGTGGATTGTTTCTAGACCTTTTTGACATAGAAACTAGGTCCGTCAAGTTTTTGTATTTTTTGTAAAAAAATCTCATGCTCTTCTGATTATTCTCGTCCGAAATCGTAAACCATTATGTTTGGAAATATAGAATCTGGTTGTAAGTTACATGTAAACAACACCGAAAATGTTGAAAAAAAGATCGTACACGTTGCAGCGAAAACAAGAATTTTCTCTATCCCATCACGAGTCGGTCACATTTTACGAGTATTATATCAAAAGGGCGAAAGTCAAATTCTTCGCAATCCAAGAAAACCCGCTGATCAAATTGCATTACAGTCATAACTCGTCGGAGGGTTGTGTGCAAAGCCACGACCACAAGGTTGAAGTAGAATACTTTTACAAGAAAGATAACCCGGATGAAATCGGATTTGTTTCGTATATACCACTTATTAAGTACAGTATCAACAAATCGTAATAAACATCACACTGCTGTGCATTTGCAGCAGCATCAAACCTCAGTTGCAGTTTATTAATAACCATTCATTATGTTCTTCCAAATACATTTAGTAGCCTTGAAAAAGGCCGATTGCTGCAATTTTCATTTAATTATTGCATAAATGCTTCATGGTCAGATATACCCGCTGCAACTGCTTCGCTATCCGTATCCATGCCACAGTTGTGGCCGCTATACGCTGCCATTGGTATCCGCTGCCCCTGCATCAGCTGGCCCAGCTGCTATCTGCTAAGATCCGCTGCAACTAGTGCCCTATCCATTGATATGCCACAGCTGTGGCCGCTATCCGCTATCGCTGGTATCCACTGCACTGCTACTGCTGCTGCTAAGGGATGGCTGCTGTTGTCGCTGTCTAGAACTGTTATGAGTGGCTTCGGCTGAAACAAGCTCTTATATAGGCCAAATAGCATATTTTCAATTGCAAGGTATATGATTCTGTCGACCGTGCTTGGGAAGCAATCATATGACGACCAATCAGAGGTCGAATTTTTCGTTTTAACAAAGCTTGACTATTTCCAATAGTACAATAGTTTGAATAATATAATTACAATTATCTTCATTTGGGAAAAATCTTAGAGAATTTTCCAATCTATTGCTGCAATAACGAAGGAAATCCATCGATTACTAACCGATTTATTAGCATTTGAAATTGGACATATTTTTCACTTTTTTCGGTTTTAGATTTTCATTTCACATCCCTATGTAACCGAACCGAGAAGTATTTTACTTCAAAAAGCGGCTGTACTATGCGATCCACCAGATAATACTAAGGATCTGGGCGGATGAACAAATGCCGAACGACTGGTCGGAAGGCCTCATATACCCTATCTGTAGGAAGGGCCATCGATTGGATTGTGGCAACTATCGAGGCATAACGTTGCTCAATTCCGCATATAAAGTGCTCTCCCGTATCCTGTTCTTCAGATTGAGACCGTTAACGGAATCCTTTGTTGGCGAATACCAGGCTGTTTTTCGACAGGGGGGTTACACGACGAATCAAATCTTCACCCTGCGACAGATCCTCGATAAGTTCCGCGAGTACAACTTACCAACTCACCATCTGTTTGTGGATTTCAAAGCGGCATACGACTCAGTAAAAAGAAACGAGCTGTGGCAGATCATGCTGAACACGGTTTCCCTACAAAACTAATTAAGCTGAGTCGTATGACGCTGGGGGTATCGAAATCATGCGTGCGAATAGCTGGCGAGACATCAGCCGCGTTCGTAACGTTGGATGGACTGAAGCAGGGGGATGCGCTCTCTAACTTACTGTTCAACATCGCTCTTGAAGGGGCAGTACGAAGAGCAAACCTGGAAAGAAACGGTACGATCATCACGAAAATTCACATGCTTCTTGGTTTTGCGGACGACATCGATATCATCGGTATCAACCGTAAGGCCGTGGACAAGGCCTTCGTACCTTTTGAGAGGGAAGCAGCGAGATTGGGATTTGTCATTAACTCTGCCAAAACGAAGTACATGGTAGCTGGCAGAGAGCGTAGGAGTTCCCGTGGTGTTGGTGCTGAGGTGGAGATAGATGGAGAGCGATTTGAAGTGGTTGACGAATTCGTTTATCGCTTGTGACATGTAACAACGATATGAGCCGTGAAGAATAGGATAATTGAATCTGTTAATGTCTCAATGTGGTAGTCAAGTTATATCTTAAATCGAAAAAAACAGTCTCAGAAACCTGTTGGTAGGTGTCTTATTCACGTAAACTGTCAGCAACATGTAAAGTTTTCTCCAATTCCCCTACAATACTGATATAGGTTTATCTCGACGTAGGATTAACTTATTTGAAACCTGTTCAATGTAAGTGTGTATTAACCCTCTAGTGCCCAAGTTAGTTTTCAGACGGGCTTCGGTAAAATCACTATGAATCATAAACACTTTTCAAGTATTTATTGAAGCTTTATAGAGGTTTGACTGAAGCCCGCCAAATGGCGGCATTGGGCACTAGAGGGTTAAGAGTATAAGTGATACTCAAAGATACAATAACAACAAAATTAACATAATTCTTCTGCGGGAGAGGATTGCGTTCTAGGCTAGGATCGGTCAAAATATAAAAATCTCGCTTGAGCTACGAGACAAAATCTTCCATAAAGTAAATACTTTTAATCATGTATCATGCTTTTGATATTCTAGATACCCAACGTGAGAAACTGAAGAACGGAAGAGGGGGATATGCTGCTGGCTTGCAGAAGATAAAAACTAATATAATGGTTACTCAATAGAGCTGATCACATGGATCGATTTTCCCTCCAATACACAGTGGTACACTGAGACAATGGTCCCGAAATAGGCGAAATAAAAAAAAACTTTTTTATTAGCAGAAATTAGACCATCTAATCTAAATCGCCTTGTAAAAAACCCAAATTAATCCACCTAGCGGTGAGACCCTGCCTTTCTCATTCAAACTTATTATATGTGTTCGGATGACTAAATTTTTCAAAGCTGCACTTTTGGAGTGGTTCAAAAACTAGAATATGCATTTCGGGGCTTATCACGAGAGTCACTTCACGGTGAAGTGACAACCGTAATAGGCACGGTGAAAGTGATTCCCATTTGATTTGCACGCGTCTTTTTTCACCGTGAGATTTTTTCACTTCGTTCTCACCGTGAAGTGACTCCCGTAATAAGCCCCTTCAATTAACGTTTTGTTTGCGGTTTACATTATCTTTACTTACTCAAATAGTCTCCTCCTTCCTTACGATACTTGTCCTTCCTGAACTCTTTCTACTGTATACTCCGTTTCCGGTTATTTTTATTATCATTTAACGCATTGACTATTAATTTTACTTGTTTATTTCTTCTCTTTACAGATACTCACAATCAATCACCGTACCAGTCTACGTGACGTTACGGTACTACTCTGGATGGTCAATCGCAGTGTTTCAATCTAGTTAAGTAAGTATATTATTTTCAACCATTTCATCACTATATAATCTTTCTTTTGTTTTTACTTACAGTCCTCAATCAAAGGGTATTTATCCTATTTACTACTACGGTCCGATCCGGTTCTTCGGTTAAAGTGTGCTACGAACCTGGTAAGTATTTGTTTGTATAATTGATATGTTTCCACTACTAACATTATTTTTATTTTTTTTTTCTGCTTACAGGTGTCGAGACCAACTAGGATCACCGAAATTTTCACCTCTTCACTCCTAACACCTATTATTATTCCGAAAGTTAATAATTAATAGTTGATTAAATCACGTTAGCTTAATATAGCGAAAACTTTGTTTATGTTTTTCTTTTTCCTCTTCTCCTGCTAGTCAGTTTTCGCTGTCGATCTATCCATGACAGATGAGCGTGTTGGCATATTTTTCATTTGCGTTGTTTTGTTTTCGTTTTGTTCGAAACGGTACTCGCCAATTTTACCGTCTACGGTTGATGCCCGGTGATGCGAACAATATGTTAAAATAGATTTACACGATTCAAGAGAAAGAATACTCCTTGAAAATTTCTGCTGGTTTCATTTTTTACTCTAAATAAGGAATTTTTGATAGCCAACAGCACAACTATCCCAATATTAAGTTAAAATTAAAAACCTATCATTCACACACATATGAGCATACATTAAAACATACATATGCAAATACCATGAAATAAATATTTTTCAAATACATCACGCGAAAAATCCAGATGACTACTTCTGGTTGCCGGAATACATCCTAAAATGGTCAAATACACATATTTTGATCGTAGCTATAGTTTTAAACGGTCTCCGGGTTACGTTTCTTTCTAAAACTTCCAACCCACATGTTTAAACATTATGAAATTCATTGTTTAAGAGTTTAAGTGCTCAGTAATTTGAATTAAGCTATGTTCATAGCTTTTGAGATAAGAGAGCAATTTTCACGTTGCACATACACACGTACACACCCACACACACATATACACCTATACATGCATACATGCAGAAAATACTCGATTCGTTGAACTGAGACGAGTAGTATGTGACATTCGGCCATTTGGATCACTTTTCTACCTTTTAATTTGCCAGTGATTGTTAGGAGAAAGCCAATATGTTTACTTTCATTATGTGATATCACATTTTTATGAACAACGGACAAAGTTACAATCCGATTACAATGAAATTTAATAGAAACCTATGGGGCAACTAGACCTTTCATTTGACACTAATTTTGTGAAAATCGGTTCAGCCATCTCTGAGAAAAATTGAGTGAGTTTAAACAACCTCAAGATAACTTTTATTTACATAACTTTTAAACCATATATTTAATCATTACGAAATTTAAAATTTAAGGGTTTTGGAGACAGCCCGATCATTTGAAACCAGTTTTGTTAAATCGGTTATGTGGTTTCTGAGATATTGATGTTTCGTGATTTTTATATTTTGATACATAACCTCTACAGGGTGACAAAGAAAGTCCGGTCACACAGGAAAATCTCAATATTTCAAAGAATAAGAAGAAAATCTGAATCTGGCTTTCATAGCTTTATTCAGTAACTCATAAAGATACTTCAGAGACGATTTCTCGAAATTACACCACCTTTCTCTGATCGAACCAGCTTCAGACGTCTCGGAAAGTCTTCGCAAGCGGCGCGCACGTGCTCCACCGGCATCTCGTCCAGATTTTCGTGATAACTCGCTTGAATTGCTCCAAATTTGTTATTTTATAGTCGTTCAGCTTCGACATCATGTATCCCTACACGAAATAATCCAGTGGATTCAGATCCGGAGACCACGGAGGCCATTCATTCTTCGAAATTAAATCGGTCAAGTTTTCCTCACACCACGCCTGAACAACCTTCGCGGAGTGGGATGGAGCGCCATCTTGCTGAAAGCAGTAGCAATCGTCTTCAAACAATAGTTCAGCTTGAGGCAGAACATTTTTATTTAAAACCGTGTCCAGGTAGTACGCTGCGTTGATTTTGACCCCTTTATCGATAAAAATAAGAGGCAGTTTACCTCTCTAGCAAATGACTCCCCAAACCATCACTGACGTCTTATTTTGGAACCGGGAAACGTTCAGCTTGTCCGCAGGAGCTTGCTGGAGGCTCACACTCCAAACTCGATCATTTTGGCGATTGATTGTTTGCTCCAAAACGAACAGCTTCTCGTCCGAAAAAATAATCTCGTCATCTGCGCGCTAACCGAGCAACTCCCGCGAACGTTGGTACCTCTTGTCCTTTGTAGCTTTGGTAACCCCATGAACCACCTGTTTTTTCTACGGTGTAAGTTTTAAATCCTTGCGCAGAAGCAGGCGGATTGATTCTCGGTTCATTTTAAGGTTCCTGGCCAGCTTCCGTGCAGATTGGGCGGAATTTCGGCGAATTCGATCTCGTATAATCTTTTTCAGCCTTGGAGTTCTCACAGACCTTGGTCGTCCAGATCGTGCCTTGTCCTCGGTGCCTCCGGTCTCTAGGTACCGATTATGGTGTTTGAATATGTGTCCGGGTTTGTACCGTTTCACATATTCAGCGATAACAGCTGCTCTTAATCTGCCATGGCTCACAACTCAATGTAAACAAACTGCACAGAAACGAAACTCTGCCACTTTGGGCAGCAAAGTTAACCCTTTCATTTGACATATAGATGGCACCAGAGAGACGTGTAGGCTACAGGCGACCCCAAAAAAGTGTGACCGGACTTTTTTGTCACCGTGTAAACTAACAATCCGATTCAATGACATTGACATTCAATAGCAACATATGGGAGTGAGAAAAAAAGTTGCACATACACACACACACTCACACACACACACACACACACACACACACACACACACACACACATACATACATGAAATGCTCAGTTCGTCGAAAGGGATCGAGTGATATATGACATTCGGCCATTGGGAGCACTTTTATATACCTTTGGTTTTCCCAGCGATTGCTATACCTTTTAGGAGAAAGGCGAAATACATGTCATATTCCTTCATTGGAATTCTATGAGAGTTCAATTTTTTTTGTTTTTTTTTTTTTGAGATATTTGATTTTGATTGATAACAGTTTCTCTGATAAAATTCGAATTTTAGGCATTATTTTCGATAAATTTTCCGACTCAAAGTTGCTACATGAAACGAAGAACTTCACTTCTTTTCTTTTGAAGTAGAATACTTCTCTCAGGAAGTTCGGCTACATAGGGATGTGAAATGAAAATCTAAAACCGAAAAAAGTGAAAAATATGTCCAATTTCAAATGCTAATAAATCGGTTAGTTTTCGATGGATTTCCTTCGTTCGTGCAGCAATAGATTGGAAAATCTTCTAAGATTCTTCCCAAAATAAGATAATTGTAATTTTATTATTCACACTATTGTACTATTGAAAATAGTCAAGCCTTGTCAAAACGAAAAATTCGACCTCTGATTGGTCGTTATATGCTTGCTTCCCAAGCACGGTCGACAGGATCATATACCTTGCAGTTGAAAACATGCTATTTGGCCTATATAAGAGCCTGTTTCAGCCGGAGCCGCTCATAATAGTTCTACACAGCGAAAACAGCAGTCGTCCTTCCTTAGCAGCAGCACTAGCCCTGTGGTTGGTCACCACGTCTCAGGAGCAGCGCGGTTTTTCTCAGCGTGTGTCGCCAGACAGCCTTTATTCCCCCCGTGTTGGGGCAGCATGAAGATTGCCATCAGGAAATCCAATTTTGAAGGCAAATAAACAAGTCATTGAAAGTTAATAATTTTTGTCAACGCAAGCAAGTATTCTGTGTTGCATCCTAGCAATTTAAATTTGTCGCACCCGTCTAATTTACTGAATGTGAAATAGCTTCCACAGTGCATGTTGTCCGTGTATCTCAATTCCCCCAATGTTAGGGCAGCTCTAAGGTTGTAATTAGCAACCGATTTTGAACAGCAAAATGCTTTTTTGAAGGCAAATAAAAAAATAATTGAAGGTTAATAATTTTCTGGCATCAACACATCCTGTGCGGGATGCAATCAAATTCTGTTGTAGTTGTCTAATTTTTACTTTATTTAGTAAACTCCCCACTGTAGGGGCAGCGCAAACGCTGCGATCAGCATAACCGACATTGAATAATAAACTGCCCTGTTAGTACGCAGCGATGGAAACGAAACGATTATGACCCGATTGTCGTTTTGTCCCAAACTGTACAGATTGCGATGTGTTCAAGTAATGAATAAACTTGAATCCTCTCAGTACGTAACAAAATGTTGATGCATTGCTCACTCGGAAATAATAAATACATAACTAGACTATATACAGCTCTTAGAAGAGAATGATCCGCGCAACTCGTTGTGTTTTTTTCTCCGTACGTGGCTCGTCGCACGAGGAAAAACGATAGCAAAAGAGAATAATAAACTTGACTTGTCCCCTTCGCATCACAGTGACGCAGTAGCAATGATGTGGTACGGTGACGGCGGGAGGGAGAGTTATTTTAGGCTATCGGACTACTTGGGCAACGATTGTTTTCAGCAGGTTTGCTACACCAATTATTAAAAAACTGCTGGAGTAGTGTGAAACATGATATTATATAATATTTTTTTTGTTTTATTCATTTAAAAAAAAAGGCTGCTTAAGCAGGTAATACAGAAATTAATAGGTACCAAACTTTGCTATTATTCAATTAACCGAATTAACCTACGTTAAGCTTGCGGTTATGCCGAAAAATTTATCTACCTCTCGTTTTGGTTATGGTTTGGTGAATGGAACATTTTCCTCATATTAATTTCAGAGGTAGTGCTAAGAGGAGAGAGAGAGAAGGTGGCTACCTGATATAAATAAATTTAAAAAACGCAAGCTTGGCATAGTTTGCGTGATTGATAGTAGACACTCAAATGCTTGAACCTATCTCTTAAAACTAAATTCTTTTTAGTCGTATTGAACTAAGATTTTTAGTAAACATAACAATAATTCTTTTCAAGCAACAATAAGTTTCAGGGAACCTACGTGTAATATTTTATTTTTTTATCGTTTCCTTTCGGATTGACTTTTTACAAAGAATCACTTCGTTACTTATTGTTACGTAGGAGGGAGGGAGGGAGGGGGGGGGGGGGGGGGTAGTAGAAACAGTTACGTAACTATCATGTTTGCTCGAAATTGAAAATTTCGGAGAGGAGTCAGACTGATTAGTGGTAAGTAATTTTAGGGGGGGGGAGTCATGTCGAACGCTACCTATCGTTACATAGGAGGGGGGGGGTCTGAAATCTAGATTTTCAGCGTTACGTAATTTGTAATATAACACGTCGATGTTGCACCATCATGTTTCATATCAGAGCAATTCCATCACAAAACCGGGCAATCAATTTAGTCGACCATTGCAAATACAGTGATCACCCGATTATATCACCCCCTTGATGATGTTTGGAGTGATAAAATAGGGAAAGTGATAAAATCGGGAATTTTTTTTTATTATTATTTTGTTATAAAAGATGGTAAACCAATCATTTAACACGTAAAATCAGCGATTTTGATTACTACAAGAAATCAAATCATATGAAAAGGCAGTTCTATCCGTCTGTCTGCTTCTCCTTATAGACGTGGGAACTACTGTACTAATCGGCGTGAAAATTTTTATGTAGGGGTTTTTGAGGCCGGAAAAGGTTATTAGAGTAGCTCGAGACCCCTTCCACTTCTTAAAGGGAGGGCTTCCATACAAATATAACACAAACTTCTACGTAACTTAAAAACTAATCAAGCAAATGGAACCAAATTTGACATGGTGAGGTTATTAGGAGTAAGAAATATGTCAATGGTCACTTGACACCCCTCCCTCCTCTGGAAGAGGGAGGGCTCTCATATAAGTAAAACATAAATTTCACTACTAGTTCGTAGGATAGGTACTAGTGTTTGCATAAAGCTGTGAAGTTGTTCTCTTAGTGTCATACATATCTCAAGCAGCTCAAAAAATTAGTTTCAGCTATTTTCTAAGGTTACGGAAGAGGGATCAGAAATGACCCAAAATGTGTTTATGTGGTTTACTGATAGCCCTTTCACAAAATATCTCCTGGCTTTTTGGACCGATAGGCCTGAGCAAAACTAGAGAGGGAAAAAAATCGATGAAGTAGTTGAAACAACACCAATGATTTTAAAAATAAAAATTAATCGAGGATACTGTCTACAGACATTAAAAGATGAAAGTTTGTATCTTAATTGACAGTGGAACTGGCACTTGTAAATAATTGCGAAATTCGGAGATGGTGGACATACAATGTTATATGATGATAAAATTGGGCGAAAAAGGTGATAAAATCGGGGGCAGATAAAATCGGGTACTGATATAATCGGGTGATTACTGTATTTTCATAGCCAAAAAAAAATCGGTTTTCGATGGTTTTTGATGCCAAATGACTTAGAAACGCATGAAACGTCGAGAATTGGTGTCATCTGAAAAAAAAATTGCAAAAATCGACTCTCTGGGACTTAATCGTTTTTTCAATTGTGGAAGGCGGAGTTTGAAACAATTAGAATTTATTTAATGAAATTGATTGCTAGTATCTCGAAATAGCCTGTATAATGATATATACTATAAGTAGCATCGAATACATCATAATTCATAATATAGTGAAAAATGAGTATAAAATAAAAAGCACTTCGGTTCGTTTGATTGGTGTGACGTCTTGGACAAAGTTGTAGATAATAATTCTGTCTTTTCAAAAAAATACATTTAAAAAAATCATTTATTGAAAAATAAAATAAGACGAAAAATTAAAAAACAATTATGTATTCAAATGAGCTCATTTTTTAAAAATCTGATTTTTTAATAAAACCTACAAAAGATTGCCAAAACAATGAAACCAGTCCGACCATTTAGAAGTTAAGAAAAACAAAGTTATCGTTTTTTGAAAAAAAAAAAAAAATTTTTTTTTTTGAAAAAACAAATTGTTTGAATCGTTTTTTCAAAAGGAATATTTTTCTTTTGAAAGGACAAAATATTATCTACAACTTTGCCGAAGACACTATGTCAATCAAACAAACCGTTTCGACTGTAGACATATTTTTAATTTCCAATAGAGCACTGTATGAGGAATATTTTTACGGTCAAAAAGGTTTATTTGATTGTCATAGTGTACCTGGCAAAGTTGTAAATAATAACTTTGTACTTCCAAAAAAGATGTACCCCGTGAAAAAAAAATAGCTTTTTTTCTGATTCCTCCATGACTGGTTTCGTTGTTCAGGTAATCTTTCGAAGTTTTTATAAAAAAAATCGATTTTTTTTAAATGGGCTGTTTTGGATAATTAATTTTAAATTTTCTTCTAATTTGTTTTTAAAAAATCAATAATATGTTTTTACAGTCTATATTTTTTTGGAAGACAAAACTATAAGTTACAACTTTGCCGAAGACGTCACACCGCTCAAACGAACCGTGTTGGCTCTAAAAGTATTGGTAATCATCAATACCATCATAATAGCATTTTTCAATAGCTTTTCAATATGAGTTGTGTTTCAAAAAATTAAACCTATAGCACAAAAGGGCATTTTTTGCCTATAAAAACGACTATGCAAAGTTTCAGCCAATGGGCACGTTCACGTTCTGATGATGTAAACTTGACAGAAAATGTATGGTTGAACTGTCAAAACGACGCAAACTCAGAAACAACGAGTCAATTGTGTTGCTTATTGATTGAGATCCCTATCCCTGGCAAAGGACATTATTGTGGTAAGGGGCTGTCCACATACCACGTGGACAGCTTGGGGGGGGGGGGGTTGTGTGATGTCCACGGTCCTTACAAATATTTTATAATTCATATGGGCATTTGTCCACGGGTGGAGGGGGGTCAAAATCGTTAAAAATCTGTCCACGTGGTATGTGGACGGCCCCTGAATAAAACGAATAAATTGTCTGGTACAGCATTTGCATAAACAAGTACATGTGTCCTAGAGAGTATATTTTTCAAACAAAATCAAAAAAACATATTCCATCAGTATCCACCGTTTCATGTACTTTCAAGACACTTGGAATAGAAAACATTATTCAAATTCCATGCACCTCCCGTGTGTGATTTTGTAAATGACATGGAAGCATTCAACATTTTCCGCGAGACACAATCTTAATTTTGGTTGAGTTATTTTTTTTCACAGAGTAGTTTTTTGAAACATTTTGTAAATTTGTTTTGAAATATCTTGCCATTTTACATGGTATTTTTTTCCAATTCAACATTGCCACCCTAACGACAATGATGTAGCAAATATTATATTTTCAGAAATTTTTCTATTGGTACTAAGTGAAAAGTGATTTTTTTCTTTTTATACTCATTTTTACACAATATTATAAACCACTCTATGTCAAATAAATGAACCACCCTAATGAAACATAATGTATTCGATGCTAGTTATAGTGTATATCATTATACAGGTTATTTCGAAAGACTAGCGATCAATTTCATTAAATAATTTCTTAATATTTTGAACTCCGCCTTCCGCATCTGAAACCGCCATTCTCTACTGCGAAAACTTGCCGAACTTTTTGCGGATATGTTAACCTTTTCTACCTTTTTGTCCATCCTGACACACGTTTTATACAAGCAAGATCTCTAAACCAACTGGGAACTTGAACCTGCCACCAAAACAATCTCATTATGGGAGTAGGAAACAACACACTTTTTTTTCACTCTCTTTTTGACAAAAATCTCAATCATTGACTGAACGATCATGAATGATCTTTGTTTATCATATGTAAATATTGCGACTAACCCCATATACTCAACTGTGCACATTTAGATACAGATGTTGTTGTTAGCAGTCACGACAAGAGGCGAATAAGGCGAAGGAAGAGAAAGAGAGTACGCCAGCAGGGATACTATATACATGGTGCTCCTTTGCAATCCTCGTAACTCGTCTTACACATAGATCTGCTTGCAAATGTGAGAAGAGTAAATGTATATCGCACACTGACAGAGATGTTAATGCATCACAAAGGAGATTTATATGTATTCAAAAATCGCTAGAAACGATTTTCTTCCATCGCTGTTAGTACGCATTCACAAAAGCAGTTAGTTCGACTATGCAGAGCTAATATGAAGTCGATTCAATCAATCAGCGTAAACAGAATTTCGTCGTCTCCAAGCTGCCAAGTTGTCACATGATGCAACACGCAACAGCGAGCGAACGAAATCGCTTGATGTTACAAACCGCAATAAAATACGGGTTAAAACCGTTGCGTGTGTGAGAGCACCATCGGTGTTTATTCGCTGGATATACTATCTACTGTCTACTGAACGCAATAATCTGCTTACATGCGACATGGGGACGGGAACATTTTCTTCAACCAAGCTGCACAACACGACACAAAACATGTTATTTTGTTGCTTCAATGAGAGTGCTATCGGTCCGGCTCGACAGAATGTTCACAAGAAATCATTTTTGCGCATCCGTGCTACGAAACTGAGGAAAAACTTTAGAAACTGAAAAAAGAGGTGGAGCTTATCAAATGATCGCTCTGAGCCAGAATGAAGTCACACATATTTTTCAAGTTATATCATTCCACCACGTACGTAAAATAATTCATTCCTATTTTCATCCCTATATAAGAGCCTGTTTTAGTCGAAGCCGCTCATAGTAGTTCTGAACAGCGACGACAGCAGTCCTCCCTTAGCAGCAGCGGGAGCGAGCAGTGGGTACCATCGATAGCGGATAGCGGCCACAACTGTGGCATGGCTGCGAATAAGCGTAGCAGTTTCAGCGGATCTCACCATCGATAGCAGCAGGGCCAGCAGATGCAGGTACAGCGGATACCAATGGCGGCCACAACTGTGGCATGGCTACGGATAGCGTTGCAGCAGCAGTTGGGCCAGCGTATAGCGGCATAGCGTAGCTGTTGCAGCGGGTATATCAGCATCGATAGTAGCAGGGTCAGCTGATGCAACGACACTCCCTTCACTAAAATGCTGTTTCAGTGTGGTAGCGGGAAGCATCAGCAGCAGGCTTGCATGAAGTGAATACATCAGCCAGCAACTTTCTCTAAGGCCTCTGCCATAGTAGACGCGAAAAGCGGCGCGAACCGATTCGCTCGGCCGTAGGTTGATGTACAGCTCTACTGATGGCTGTACCTTAACCTACAGCTGAGCGAATCGGTTCGCGTCGCTTTTCGCGTCTATTATGGCAGAGGCCTTATGGGAAAGTTGTATCAGTTTGTTCAGAAGAATATTATTGTCGGTAATATTACAGAGATGCGATTGCGTAAATCCGATTTTGAATTGAACAATTGTTCTTTTGAGAACAAATAACACACTTATTTGAAGAGTTAATAGCTTTTGGTACCAATAGCAGTATAGTGACAGCCTCAGCGGTAGATGCAGATGCAGCCGGTACTTCCCTGAGGCCGATGTAAAGGTAAAATTTGGTAACACAGAGATGTAAGATAAACACTACATCCTATGATGAAATGAACAATTGTCCTTATAAGGACAACAAATGAATTAATGAAGATTTAATTTTGAATTAGAATACTTCTCTCAGGAAGTTCGGCTACATAGGGATGTAAAATGAAAATCTAAAACTGAAAAAAGTGAGAAAAATTTCAAATGCTAATAAATCGGTTAGTTTTCGATGGATTTCCTTCGTTTTTGCAGCAATCGATTAGAAAATCTTCTAAGATTCCTACCAAATGCATGAAATTGAAATTTTATCATTCAACTATTGTACTATTGAAAACTCTTAAGCCTTGTCAAAACACAAAATTCGACCTCTGATTGGTCGTTATACCGCGCTTTCCCAAGCACGGTCGGCAGAGTTATGGACCTAGTAAATTGGAAATGCATCATTTGGCCAATATAAGAGCTTCATCAGATAATAAACAAACATTTCATCGGATATTAAATTGAACAACTGAAATTTGAAGAACACAAATGATTATTTAAAGAGTTAATATTTTCTCGTTTTGCGCTATAATCCAAAGGTAATTATCTTCATCTACATGCATACTCTGACTATTACTACGTGTTTGCGCCGCTTAGTGTTTGGCTACGGTCATGCAGAACGCAAATAACGGCGCGATGCGATTCGGCAAGACGAAATCTGTTGAAATGTATAGCTCTACTTCGCCTTAAGAAGAGCTGTACATTTCACCACGGTGAGGCGAATCGCATCGCGCCAGCATTCGCGTTCTGCATAACCGTAGTCTTTGTTCCGTTCCCGTTTAATGATGTCGCATATTAAAATTCGGCAGCACTTCAACTTCTCATTTGCACAAAATTTAAAAATATCCAATGAACTTCATTCAAAACATCAGACAAAAAGAAATTACAATACTGCCAATGAACGGTCAACGTTTATTTACTAGAAAAAATGACTGACACGCAAGCAGCCTGGTTATCTTTCTTGTAAAAGTATTCTACTTCAACCTTGCGGTCGTGGCTTTGCATACAACCTTCTTGTGATTTTTTGTTGTTGTCGAAAAACTGAAATCGTTTTCAGAAAACTTAAACAAGTGTTTAATACACACCAAAAAATTGTTATATATCAAAGAGCTTAATGGTAACCTTTTCGAAGTCATTTTCTGATGGTTTAAATCCTCTCTGCAACATTTGACTATGTTCAACTATTTTCAATTATAGTCAGAATGAAACATTTCTCAAAGCAAAGAACTTTTCGAAAAACAAAATAACAACTATAAAAGCCAATAATTATAATAATCAAATAATAAACATCCTTGGAGACAATAAATCGGAGTGTAATTGCAAAAACTGTCTTATATAAATCAGCTCGCAATTATAATACCCGTAGCAAGCCAGAGCCCATGTGCAGCCACAGCCAACGAAATCCCAGCGCAACTTCCATCCGCAACGAAAACTACCCACGATACCGCACCAGAACTGTTCGAACCTGCACGCGCCTGTCAGTGCTACTAACCTAGAGCCCTAGCAATCCTCTGACCCACATTCGGAGCGCCCACGCGCAACCGGCCGAGTCGGGTAGTGCAGACAGTTCAGTCGGCCAGAACGTACGCGCACACAGGCAAGGGATATGCAACTAGGTCCGGGTACTGCATGCCCGAAAACGGCATTGTTTTGACGATGTCCACCCACGCAGTCAGCGTGGATTGGCCGTTCCGTGGAGGCAGGCGTCCCAAAGATGCGTGGGCGAGATGACGACATCCGGATCTGCCACGTACGATTCGTCACCACCACCACACAGTCCTCTCGGGGAGTAAACAGCAGCCGAGAGCAACAGTGAGACTAAGAAGGGAGAAGAGAACCGACTGCTGTTAGGGTTTATTGACCCACCTCAAGAGTTGTGCTGTTGGCTGGAAAATTTGACTGGTGGAACTCTGGAAGCGATCGAACCTTGGGCTCAGTGGTTTCGCTGACGCGCGTTGATCAACGAAGCACTATGCGATGAAGTTTTTGTTGCATTTCAGGGAGATTGACCTCGTTTTTCTTCAAACGCAAGCTGATAATAACGATGACGTCATATAGGTGCAAACGACCGACCCGAATCAAGACCCATTCCGCTTACAGTGAGAGAACGCGCGAGAGCGAGAAAGTATGCGAGAACGGTGCGATGATAAAATTCCATTCAAAAATTTATTCCCGTCGCTGGCCGTTCAGCGCATGTCCGGAACATATCCTCAAGCCAATTCCGCCAAGCCCTTGCATGGTTTTTGAATTGCCACCAGCAGTTCGGAGTTCATCCGGCTGTGCGAGGCAACCCAAAAAAACACACCACCGTAGCAACGTGAGCAGCAGCATGCTGTTTGAGTGCCACACACAGCATGCGAGTTATCGCCTAAAGTTAGACAATATCACAGCATCAGTTCCTCGGCGAACGTTGGACTGTACGCACAGCAAATGCGGAAGCGAACCTGCTTACAGAAAGGTTTAGGATAGTTATAAAACAGTTGTGGGCTGTTTGGCAAGTGTTGTTCAGCCTATTTGATAGTGCAATACTAGGCTCTGGCCAATCGAAAGGTAAGTTTCTAGTTTGAAGAAAAAGAAAACGAACGTTGGAATCGTTACTTAACAAAATGAATGCTTATCGGTTGATTATGTGATGTGGTTTAAGAATAGTTTATCCGTTAATTTCTACTCTAAGTGTAGCTCGGTTAGGAAAAATGTGAAAATTCATCAACAAAAGAAACAAAGTTACGAACTCGCACGACACAGTCTCGTGGCACAGAAAGCCAGCAACATAGTAGAAACGCAAACTACGTCATTGCCTCTGACGTCATTGAGAGCAAACGGTTTTTTTTTTTTTTTTTTCAAATTCCGCTCGTTGTTATAGCAATCCGCTCCCGTCCGTTCTTCGTGCGCAGCAGCCTCGTAGCGATCCAACCCCCCAGATAGCATCGATATCTCGGTTTTGTTGCTGCTGTGTGTGAACGAAAGAAATCTCCCAACCCCAACACTGTGCCCAAGAGGAAAATGTTGCTGTTGGTTTATAGCTTTGGAAGAAAGAGAGGAATAGTGTGCATAATTTCACTTCCCGTCCGTCCTTCGAGTCTAAGAATAGCTCAACGATATTTTTTCTTATTTCCTCGATATAAATAGAAACTAGCCAAAGTTATGCTCTGATGCTGACAATCCGAAAAATTCCTTATTCAACGGCTGCCAGATAATTCTCGGTTTTGCTATATCGATCATCAATCAAAACGTCAGGAAGAACCGCGCGCAACGGTTGAGTTCCATGACCTACTTCTGCAACATGCACTCTCACACATATAGAAACGCATACATCGGTGCATCAAACGTCAAAAAAAGAAAGTTTTCGTATCCGGATACATGCTGGAGTTACCGAGCGTGCCCTCTGTCGGCACAGTTCGTATATTTGAATGACGTCATTCTCAAAAATAATACCTCTGCAGCTCCACACACGGACCCTCAGTCCCGGTAACACTATCAGAGCGAGTTCGTGCGCATTTCGGCCCATTTCCATACTCCACATGAGAGAAGGAGGTCTTTCCATCTTTCAATCCCCAAACAGCAGAAAAGAATTGCATCCGGCTGCTTCGGAAATCGCCAAACGTAGAAACCAAAACTTACGAACAAGAAGACAGTGAAGAACCGTGTGCGGTGATCTACTGAACGATATTTTCGATGACGTAGTCTGGCCGACTGCGTCCGTTGTCGCAGTAGGGCCAACCGAGGCGACATGGGAGGCTGCGACCCCAAACAGAGCAGCAGGCTATGCACTTGTGCCAACTTATTCAGTCAATTGGTTCGCTGCATCGCAGCTGGCCATACTGCATCCGGTTGAACTGAAACTTACCCTTGCCTGCTGCTCCAGTTGTTCCGCTGGTGGAGTGCTCGACCGAGTATTGTTCGAATGTGCAGTTGCGGATCTGCGGTTTCGGTGACGTCGGCTTTCGGCTGCGATTGACCCTATTTTTAACCATCGTGACGTCAGTGCATCGGAGCTTAAGAGTGCACTCTTAACTACGTCAGTGATTGACCCTCTTTCGAAACAGTGACGTCAAAGGGGGCGACTCTTTTCGGAACGCGGTGATAGTGATTAGAGAAGAATATTTTAGTTAGTTTTTTTATGCAATTTTTAGTGTCAGTGTAATAACGCTGTGGTGTGCATTAGAGCAAAAAATCCGCGGATAATACTGAACGATGACCCAGTTTCAAAATGTTAACATCCCTATTTGATGGTGACGTCACAGCTATGGTTTTCGTTTGGTTTTTTCTTAAATTTTCAACTTCTTTGTTGTTCTGTGGGTCGATGAAGACTTAAAATAAAGTGGTTCGTGTTAGGATTATCTAAGAGCTTTGCTGTAACTAAGAGGTGAAAAGTTGGAGAAGCTCATTGATTGATATGTGAATTTAAGTCCAAAGTTTTATGACTTCTTTCAACTTGCTTAAACTTATTATAAAATAATTGGATTCTATTCTGCTGTAAGTGCATTCTATTCAGATTGATTTTTCAGTTGAAGCTACAAAGTAAGCTAGGATATACTTTGTGAGGTTAAAGACCACAATTCTCATCAAGATATTGAAGTGCTGTATCAACGTGTCCTAACTTGATCTCGTTAACAGTTGAAATATCAGTTGAAGTCTTTGCTATTCATTACGAATATGTTTTGTTAGGTTTCCTACAGAACTAGATCAGAACAGAAGGTTTCCTACAAAGTCTTTTTCATGAATATGCTCCAACGTTATAACTGCTCTTGCTCTAATCGCGCCATGTAAAATTACTTCCACCTTTTGCATCAAAATTTTTGGAAGGTGCTGTACCTTTAAACACAGAACTTCGAAGTATTGGAAATATTCAATCTTAATGGATATTGCTTATAGAAGCTTATATTTTTAAGGTGTGAATGGTTTATTTGAAAAAAGGAGACCTTTTGAAACATTCAAGTGTATGATAACATAATTTGAAAAAATCTGTATCTATTTTTCTGGTATGTCAGAAATATTACAGGTTTTGCTATTTTCATCAAGTTCAGATATATCATATATTAAAGTAATCCGTTTGTTAATATTCAGTTGATCGAGAGTTTAGTTTGAAGATCAGGAAAATATCCGGTTGTTAAAACTGTTCTAACGTCTTTTAACAATTTCTTCTTTACCTTGCTCGAAAGTTGATTTATTCTTGAACAGATTGCGTGATGCTATCGGCATTGTCTCTTTCAATTTCAATTTGTTTTATCTACAGTATTGAGCAACAGAAACTATTGTTAGATAATTAAGAGAGTTCATCAATGAATCCACTAGAATGAAAATGAGCTTTAAATACGGGGCAAACAAATTTGTGCATATCCATAATTTATTTTTCATTACGGAAGATCGCGTGACTATCAGAAAGTTTTTTGCGCGAGAAGTTTTTTAAAATGTCAGCAACTGCTTGAAAAATCGGACAAATCTGCTTGAAATCTGCTTGTTGTTTAGCTATATCAGTTTTTTATATCATCTGAAAGAGCTGCATTTTCCAAGCAAAACGTGATTTTCAAAAATTGTCTATCGTTGCCATTCTATTTAAATCACGAATCAAAACTGATCAAAATCTGCTCGAAATTGCTACAATGACAGTTCGCCCATATACCAACTGTCATTATTGTAGCGCTTTAGATCTGATCTGCTGATTGCGATCGCAACCGGCAATATATAAACATAGACTCTGGAAATTGGTTTGTTGAGTAAGACTAGACTATCGTTTGCTTGAAAACTCTGTTTTCAACTTTCATGAGTTACTTACTTACTTTACTTTATTGGCCGACGGATCGTTTAGCGGTCTAAGGCCAAACGAATCAAAGAGTTCCAGCTTCTTCTGTCTTGAGAAGCCATCTCGCACACCAGCAGATTGTATTCTCTTCTACATAACAGCATTTTTGTATACTCTGCATGCGCATGATGCAGAGAGCTCATTCTTTCGGATACGCTGGAGACGACATGGAGCGGACTACCAATAAGGAGCAGACTACTAACAAGCCTCGGACTACCAGAAAAGCAGCAGGAAGACTGCCAAAGGCGAGTAAACCGGTTCTGGAGGACCGTCTTCAGGAGGAGACGGCTTGAGAACTGGACGGCTTGCCATTCCTGGCTTCGAGCGGACCGCTTGTAGAGCTTGTGGCTGCAGAGCGAAAGCCGAAGATTATGTGGCTGGCATTTTACGACTACCACGCTCTCAGGCGGTGATGGACGATGACACTGCTACCGCGTCCTCCGCCGGTCACCACAGAGACCTTAGCTGGTTACGTAGTCCGTAGGAGGCCTTGTCGGCAGCTGCAATTCGTTGTTTCACTTCATGGCTTATATCGTTGTCACATGTCACAAACAATCCAAGATAAACGAATTCATTAACCGCTTCAAACCCCCATTAATCTCTACTTCATTCCCTATCAATATCCACTTCATTACCAACACCACCGGAATTCCTACGCTCCCTGCTAGGTACTGTGTACTTTGATTTGGTGGTTAATACTGAGTAGGGTCCGCTTGTCTCCTAGAGGCCTGAAGGCCTTGTCCACGGCTGATATCAATGTCGCCCGCAAAACCAAGGAGTGTGTGTGATGTCGTGAAGATCGTATCATTTCTTTGCGCGTTTGCTCATCGTACTACACCTTCAAGGACGATGTTAACAGTAAGTTGGAGAGTGCATCCCTCCGCTTCAATCCATCTAGCGTTACCAACGCGACTGGTGTCTCGCCAGCTATCTGCACGCATGATTTCTATCCTTCCAACATCCTACGACTCATCTTAATTAGTTTCGTTGGAAAACCGTCTTCCAGCATAATCTGCCACAGTGCGTTTCTTTTCACTGATTCGTACGTTGCCTTGAAATCTGCAGAAAGATGGTGAGTCTGCAAGTTACACTCCCGGAACCCATCGAGGATCTGTCGCAGAGTGGAAATTTGATCCGCCCCTGTCGAAAACCAGCCTGGTATTCGTCGACGAAGGACTCTAAACAGGATACAGGAGAGCACTTTATACGCGGAGTTAGCAACGTAATGCCTCAATAGTTGCAACAATCCAGTCGATGTCCCTTCTTGTAGATTGGGCATATGAGGCCTTCCAACCAGTCGTATAAATACTGTGCTGTTCATCCACCCAGATCTTCAGTATAATCTGGTGGATCGCATAGTAAAACGCTTTTAGAAGTTCGATCGAGATACCATCCTTCCCAGTGGCCTTGACGTTTTTCAGTTCACTCATCGCCTTTTTAACCTCTTCCTATGTTGGTGGCTTCACAGCTTATTCGTCACTCATAATCCTCATCATGTTCCTGTTTTGCTCATCTTGCTCCTCATCGTTCAATAGCGCTTAAGAGTGCTCATTCTACCTGGCTGCAACCGTCGGTTTATCCGTAAGCAGATTGCTGTCCTTGTCATTACACATCACCGGCAAAGGGAAATTCCTGCTTCTGACTATGTTTATTGTTCTATAGCAGCTTAGCACGTCATTTCACGTACTCGCGCTTCTTCTGACGCGTAGCCCCAATGAGCAAAGGAGCGGTAGGAAATAGAAGCTACATATGGCCATTCCTCTGGTCGCAGCAAAGTTTATCAGCCTCAGGCCGTTTTCATTGGTTAACGAGTGAAGACTATGCTTTCCAATGATTGGACGGAAGAATTCCTCCATCTCAACCTGTGCATTTGCATCTCCGATGACGACTCTTACGTCGTGTTTTGGGTACTCGTCATAGATTCGTTCAAGCTTTAATAGAACTCATCTTTTACGTCATCGGATTTGTCGTTTGTCGGTGGATAGATGTTGATTATACTGTAGTTGAAAAATTTGCTCTTAGTCCTCAACACGCATATACGGCCTTGCCCGGATGTCTCGTGTTTTGAATATTCACAAATTTACTTGTATTCCGTATACTTGATGAGATTCACCCAAAATATTGAAACAACAAACAATAAGAGTGCACGAATTTTGAATGAAATTGATTGTATCGCACAATATAATAAGCCAGTCATCCTATGTTCCGGCTTGGGATAGACTGTAGAAAGAATACTGACTCTTGTCACCTGTGACAAGTCTTCTGACACCTAGCCCGGTAATGGTATTGTACAATTAATTGGAGTTCGGGGTCTCAAGTGTTTTATACTGATGTGCTGGAATAACAGCACAGGCAAACAGACGCATCACTTAATACAAACTTCTAAAAAAATATTTCAACATCTCTGACAACCATACTGCCGCTATTTGCATAACAGTCCTATGAGGCATTCCATGGAAAATAGGTAAAAAAAATATTTTTTTTTGTATGTCATTTCTGATTTCTCTGAAACTTTTCACAGTTGTTTTTTCTTGATAAAGAGGTCATTCTATGATATCAGTTCTTAATGTAGACCCGCGGCTGCTGCTTCAAAAGGGTCTATTCAAAATGGTGACTGATAGACAAAAATTTCTATATAAAAATGACTTGTTTGATTGAAAACAATTTTTTTTTGTGCCAAATTTTCCAAATTGTCGCAAAATATTCTCAAAAAATCTCAAAAAGTACCTTTTTAAAAAATCCTCTTTTTACACATTGAAGATCACAATATGTACTACTATCTGTCAAAATTTGTTGATGGTAACATGAAAAACAAAAATGTTATGAACGTATGAGTGTTTTGACATTTTCACTTTGAACTTTTTTTTTTCCTGTAGGAGCCTATGACCACTGCTACCATTAGTTAGATATATTGTGGTAAGTATATTGTGGTAAGTATCACTTTGAACTTATTTTTGAGTGCTTTTTTTTCTAGCTGCACATAACGATAACAATGTTGAAAATTTATCACAAAGAGCATGATACCATTCCAATGCGCTGTTTTTATAGCTTCAGTCACTGACGAGGCGAGCAAAATGTTTCATTAGAGACCGAGAATGAAACTTTGCTGGTGACAGCTGAGTCACGAACGAGTCGAGCGATTTCGCAGACGAGCTACTCGTCCGAAATCCAACCGACTCGCCATCTGTAATACAAAAATTGATCACTTACTCACTCAGGCCACTACAAAATAATATTCAAGAAACATGAAAGCTGAATAACTCTGAACAGAATATCGCTTGGACATATCCGCATAGTTTTTCTCGTCAAATGTGGCCTTCAATCAGCCCCTGATATATTCCCAACAAGGAACCTAACACCCTGTATAGCAGTTTACAATTGGGTTGTTTAGCTATATCAGTTTTTTTTTTCATCATCTAGAAGATGCTGCATTTTCTAAGCAAAACGTGATTTTCAAAAATTTTCTATCGTTGTTCTTCGATTTTTAAATTACGAGTTAAAACTGCTCGAAATCTGCTCGAAATCGCTACAATGACAGTTCGCCCATGTTCCAACTGTCATTGTAGCGATTTAGAGCGATTTTTTATTCTTCATTTAAAAATCGAAAAACAATGATATTTTTTTTAAATCACGTTTTTGCTCAGAAAATTACGCTCTTGAGCTTGAGCTTGAAGCTTGATTAATCACCACCGGTTGCCGCTTCGTTACAGACCAGGATCGACCGGAATTGCATATCGAATTCATCAATTATTGCTTGGGATTTAGCTATTCGATGTGCAATCTCCAATGATCCCTGCATGCTGATCAGTACCGACGCCTGTCGGTCCAGAACGTAGATCTAAGGAAGGAAGGAAAGGAAAGTTTGTTCGATACTTGTTGCTACTAAAGGCCGGATATACTCCTGCACACTCCACAAGTTTGTCACGTTTCTTTTTTCGAAATTTCCTCGTAGGCATGTAGTGTATCGCGGTTCTAATTCTATCGAAGTCAGCGCGCACGTTCGTCTACCCAATCCATGTCTATCGCGGTTTTAGCGATGCGATAGTGTTGTGTAAGAAGCATATAAATATTAACCTCTAGGTGAGACAGCAAACGGATTCGGGGTGCTGGTAATGAGGAGCCTGAGAATGAACCCATGCTTAAGTCCTTTGATCGGTCTCTTTTTTTTCGCCACGAACAGTCATCGGGCGCGGACGCGTTTTCATTTCGCTCCGCAATTAACTTGTATTTTTTTTTTTACACCTTGACGGCGTCGCGAGTGCACGTAAGCAACAACTTATTTATTTATAAACAATCTTTGACCGTCGCGCTACCGCGTGTATCTAACCTTTTCTCGACAATTCGTACTCGCCGCGTAACAATTTTTAATCAGTGCTATGGAAAAGTGTGGCATAACCAACTGTACTTCGACCAACAACCGTTTCCTGTGGAAATGCGAAGGAATATGCAAAAGGCACTTCCACGCTGCCTGCGTAGGAACCCGTAGAAACCAAGAAGAACTACTGCGTTCATTTATGCTGCCCTTATGCATAGAATGCCAGGAACAATTCATGGACCAACTCCAACTGAAGAAGCTCATCCAGCACCAGAAAATTTTAACAGAAAGTATTGAATCACAAATCAAATCAAATCATTCAATAATCAGTCAACTTCCTAAACTGACTGTAACGCACGACACACTGGACAGTATCAATACACTGCTTTCTGAATTGAAGACGGAAATAAAAAAAGTAAATATCAACACAAACAATGCGTCGGCAGAAACCATAAATCGCATTTCGACGCTGTTCGGCGAACTTGGCCATGACTCCATATCGGATATATCGGACATTAGCAAAGAAAATCGGCAGCACACAAAGAACATACAACAGCACCTGGAAAAAGCATTTACTAATATAGAATCAAAAATTGACAATATGGAACACCAATTAGAAGCTATACAAAATAAGAAAACAAACTGCAGTACAACGGCGCAGGAACTAATCAATGAATTAAAAGCGCTCAAAGAATCGAATTCACTCCAGCCAGAAACAGACAATCATCCCAGTCTGGCTGAAGAACTTCGCCTTTCATTGCCACTTCCAGAATCGGACTCAGAAGAACACCGTACTCCAAATTTCACATCAGGCTGGCGCCTAATTGGCAATAAAAAAGTATGGAAACGCGACTGGACTGAATATGACGCCAGACAGCGTAAAAGACGCATGCAGGAAAAGCAAGCAGAAAAGGCCGCTCGTAAACGTATGCAGCAACGCAAACGTCAGCAGGAAAACTCAAACCTTATCAGCATAAGTAACAACACCTATAAACACGGAATAAACCATTTCGCCTGCAACTCAAAGAAAACTCAAATTGCTGAAATGCCAAAACAACCACTACCCTCGGACAAAGACCTCCTGGCAGCTGCACGCGTTCAATTTGCTGGGCCGCCGAATTCAGACATAACATCAAAATTTATAAATTTCCAAAAAGGCGAAACTATCAACCCATATCGGACAGAAAAAAATGCAACTAACAATGAAAATTCTGCACTGGCTCCTGCCAGCAACGCCAGCATACAATCAGCACCGCAAGACAGCCAATTTGAACTTGACCCCATGCGTCCACCAATCGTCCGACTTACGCAGCAGTCATCGAATGGCTAGACTCCGCGACCCAAAAGTAATGCATATTACACACCTATATCTCGCATACATGAAGGACCAACCATCATCTGTATGCGTAGAAGGAATGACACCAACCAGTATAAGAATGCTTCTCGCATCCGAAGGACTGCCGACATCTCCAGAACAACTCCAACGCGTCTTTATTGAAGTCCATCAGGAATATGGACTCACGCCAGCCGAAGCAGTAGCCGACCTTCAATCATATCGTCATTTTTTATCAAATGAACGCACGCACCGTCTTCAACAACTTCGCGAAAGTGTAAATAAATTTAGTACAAATTTTCGCAAGTAAGGACGCCCTCTTCTGAGGCAGAACCATTATATTTAAACATAAGTAATAACTTGACTAACACTTCTTCGCTTCCTCGACAGAATGCGACTGAAATTCTTATCTATTGTCAGAATTTCAATCGCATGAAAAGCCCAAGCAAAATGAAAGAAATTCAACAAAATCTATTGTCGTCATCTTTTAAAATAATTTTAGGAACTGGAAGTAGCTGGGACGAAAGCGTAAGAAGCGAAGAAGTATTTGAAAACAATTATAATGTATTCCGGCACGATCGGAATTTGTCTACCAGTCAAAAAAGTGGGAGGGTGGTATCCAAGACACGACCGCATAGCTGACGCAGGACTACAATAGTGTCATATTTCCTTTCGAGGCTCTGTTTGATTTGAGCTCGTTCTACCTTTCGCACGGTTCCATTTTGGCACACATGGGCCAAAAATGAGCGATTAAGTTTAATCACAATTTTTTAGTTTTCTTGATTTTTTAACCAATTTAAGCTCAATACCCTCCAAAATAAGTGGCCCCGTGGCTCTGTGGTAAACGATGTCGGTCGGCTAGCTCTCCCACACGGTTGTGATATCGGGTTCGATTCCCGATCGAGTCGAGGAACTTTTCGAGACGGAACACTGAGGCACGGTGTATCGTTGTACTTATCCTACACATGCAAAATGTGCCAAAAACAATATCGATAACGAATTCTCTCAACTAATCTAGTTGATCGAGACCTCTATTAGCCCCAAGTCTAAGCGTGCGATATTGTTTTTTGTTCCCATCCAAAAAAAAGGTATTTTATTTATTTGTGTTGCCGAAGCGAATAACCGTTCTGGCGTGTTGCCAAGATCGAACGCGGTTTGTATTTTCAATATGTTTTTGCAGCTCTTTATTTTGGAAGAAAAAATATTCTCTTTAACATTGATGAACACCTTTCATTATAATACAGTCAATTTTCTTCAATACGTGAAAAACAACCTTCTATACAGACCTAATTGAGTTCGATTTAGTAGAAATTAAACTTCCTTCTATATTCAATTGTCTTGTGAAAGTTTCTGCAGGTACAAGTTCTTGGAAAAAATAACGAGAGTTGCCCCCGCGGGATGTAACTTAGATTGTCATATTGAACTAAACTCATTTAAATAGCAAAATATAATCATCATTACAGCTACATCAACTACCTATTCAAAGATCTCTACGGAGTATTTTGGTTTTCTATTGTTTTTCAAATACTCTATACTTAGTTATTTAACTAAATCTGAAAAATAGTAGGAGGGTGGTATCCAAGACACGACCGCATAGTTGACGTAGGACTACAATAATTTTATATTTTTATTTTGAAGCTATGTTTGATTTGAGCTCGCTTTACTTTCGTAGTTTGCTTGATTTATTTTAACCAATTTTAGCTCAACTTCTTCCAAAAGGAAGGTATTTTGGTTCGGGTTCATCAAGCATCTAGGTCGTCAGCCCAAATTAATCAAGCGACACCTCAAACGACTTGGAACTAAAACTAGTTCATTGGTGGCCATTTCTACTGTTAAGGTCGTCTTTGACCATTTAAAATGTCAAAAAAGTCATGAAAAAAGAACCGTTCATTATTAGCATGGTTCGATTTTGGCGTGTTGCCAAAATAAAACGGGGTCTGTTTGTTTTGATTATTTCTTTGCAGCACTCTATCTTAGAAGAAAAAATATTCTCTTTAACATTCACAATGTAAAAGAAAGTTTTTCTCTAAAATATTGCTATAGAGCTCTAGACCCAAATTTCCCCCTAAATTTTGTTTCTGGACCATTGATGAATACCTTTCATTCTAATACAACGAATTTTCTTTAATACGCGAAAAGGCAACCTTCTATAAAATATTTAATTTAGTACGATTTAGTAGGAATTAAACTTCCTTCTATATCTATTTGTCTTGTTGAAGTTGGCTCACTCACCGATCACAAAGCGGGAAAGATGTCACATAATTTTTTTTCCTGCAGTTACAAGCTCGTGGAAAGAACATCGATAACAAATTGCAGTTTTAGTAGAAAATGTATATTCACAGAAAATTTGAAATTGACATAGAATTTTATGAACATGTAACATTCAATTCAGGTCAATTTAAACATTTTATCAGTATACAGAATCAATCAGAAAAAATTTGATCAGTTTCAAGATACCAAAGAACAACGAAGATACCATATTTGAAAGTTATATGTCTGTTATCTTCGAAATTCGAAAATAAACTGGGCTAGAGTGATGCACAACATTAGCCTGAGCAATTGATGTTTGCATAGCGTTGTTCAATCACAAGTAAGGTTATGGAGAGTATTATTTTCTTGCAAATGCTAATTCAAAAAAATTTTCAATTGAAAAATACAAATACTAATGTCGAAACTCTAATATCAAGATGAAATGAATTTGGTTTTCCTCTATACCGTCACCGCGGGATGCAACTAGTATTGTCATATTGGACTAAATTCATTTAGCTAGTAAAATATAATCATCAGTACAGCTCGTTTAACTACCTATTCAAAGATCTGTACGGAGCATTTTGGTTTTCTATTGTCATTTATATTTAGTTATTTATCATTTATTTATTTAGTTAATATCATTTATATTTAGTTATTTAAATAAATCTGAAAAAAGCAGAGTGTAGAGTTCAATAATAAACAACGCATTTTGTTGTCTCCGGCGGCGCATGCGTATTTTGCGGCACCCGAAAAATCATATTGAATTCTGATATTTGCTGCTATACGAAACAAGAAAAAGAAGAAGACAATTCAAACGGCAATTCGATTGTGTTTCACGCCCCACTGTGCGTCAACAGCGGCAATGTAGTTTTCACTTTGCTTGACTGCACAAAAATGAATATCGAGTTTTTCTGCACTGATAGACGACGAGTAACCAGCGCTCTATTCATACATTGCTCGGTGCAGTACTGTTGCCTGTGCCATCACATTCTCTTTCAAGACATCAGTTTTATTAACATTAACATAATTGTTAACAGCAGAACGTAATACTGTCTGATAGTGGAGGTGGTTACGAACTTTCCGAAAAAGCTTCACCTTCAAGACATCAAAATAGTCTAGGCTCATTGAAGCTAACATAAGTTGACCTATTGGGACGGGGAGATTCTGTCAAAATTTTTTTGCCACTGCTATACAGGATATCACAGCAGGCAGTTGGTGTCTATTCATGAAGTCTGTGCCAGGCGTGCTCGCATATGATTGGTACATTGTTGGTGAAAATTCGACCTCGAAACTTTTATTCAATTTTCAATGTTTAACAACGAAGTGATAATGAAAATTGAAGAATCATAAAATTGTCCATTATTTTATCAATCCAACGACATATTGATTATTGTAATCCCTCATGTGGTTACATCAGTATAACCGTTTGAAATCTTTCATTCCGTCGTTACATCTTGGTTTTAGTTTTCGCGGAATGTATCTCGATATAGTGCGGTTAGACGTAGTCCTACGTCAAAAAGTCAGGCGGTGGGGTCCTCATTGCCATTAATGTAGACTTTACTTCTGAAGAAATAATATCCGACAAATATAAAGAATTTGAACACGTATGGGCCAAAGTATTTATTGCTGGCGAAGAACATATCTTCTGTTCCGTGTACTTTCCACCGGAACATGCTCATAAACATTCGTATGAATTATTTTTCAAAACTCTAGAATCTATTATGTCTAACATGAAACCAGAAGTAAAACTGCATGTCTATGGCGACTTCAAGCAACGTAGTGCAGACTTTATTGTAGACATTGAAAATGAATCTATCTTACTCCCAGTCGTAGGCGAAAACGAAACACTGCAGTATCTTTTTGGCAAATCCTCAGAACTCGGTCTATATCAAATCAATCATGTCAAAAACAAACAAAATGCTTATTTAGACCTATTATTCACAAACTGCACTGAAAACTTCTGTGTAGATGGATCATTGACTCCCATCTGGAAAAATGAAGCATTCCACACAGCAATTGAATATTCAATAGTAATGAATAACACTTCGTACCCCAGCGACTGCGAGTACGAGGATGTACCGGAATACCACAAAACTGACTTCGAACAAGTCAAACGTAGACTTCGCATAATAAATTGGCGTAGTATAATTTGTAAAGAAGGAAATGTCAACGAAGAAGTAACAAAATTTTATGAAATAATTAATCAAATTATATCAGAAAATGTACCTCTAAAAAAAAGAAGACGAACGAACACCAACAAATATCCAGTGTGGTTTAATCCACAATTGAAGAACCTAAAAAATAGAAAACAAAAAGCACATAAAATATACAAAAAAGACAACAATAGCGAAAATCTTCAAAATTACCAAGAAATTTGTTGTCAACTTGACGCAGCCATTAAAAATGCACATGAAGAACATAATCGTGAAATCGAACATCAAATCAAGTCTTGCCCTAAGAACTTCTTTAATGTCTATTTTAGTGTCTATTTTAATATACACCGTTCAACAATGCAATATATTGAAAAATATCCTAGAAATATCAAAATTTCTACGAAGTACTAAAAACATATTTTGGTCCACAAAATTTTTACTTTGGCCCACCTTTATATCTACAGACGTGTATGGAAATAGTTCGGACTAATTATATTTAAGATCATCATCGGTATTTCCAGAGCAAAAATAGTGAGTTTGAGGAGAACATCCTTCTGCTGTGAATTTTTGTAAATTTTAGGCATCTAAAAATAAAATGATTTGGCTTATAGCGGTTTGACAGGCATTCTCATCTAATTTCATATAGTTAAATGTGATGATTTAAGAAGTAATTACCTGTAAATTGTCACAAGCTGCTTCTTTGTTCACGTGCAACGGCCGAACGGTAATCAAAGAGATGTCAAAACTTGGCATGGCCAAAATATGTTTGCCTCAGAAAGAGGCAAACATATTTCGGCCATGCGTTTAACCACTTTTTCAACTTTTTCCATCATGTTAGAGTATACAAACTGTTTCTATGACATTTTATTGATGTTACTACAACAACGAATTGTTTCAAAAACATTCATATTTGTTACAATAGCTTCCGGACGTTGACTTGTATATTACCACTTCCTCTTCACTTTGGGTTGACTCAGCCATGACTTTGAATATGTATGAACTAATTCCAAAATAACACTACCTAGAACCAGTCTTTCGCCGAAAATTATAGTGTAGTATGATATTCTTAGGTGTGTTATTCAATGTTGCATGCATAGTTTTCCAATATTCATTGAATTTATCAGATAAAATGCGTAAAATGTTACCGGGTGGGCCAAAAAATGCATGTGGGCCAAATACCCCCGTTACCCTAGTAATGAAATATGTAGTCTTTTTGCCACTTTTTTCAAGAAATTTACACCACATATGAAGAAACAGATCGCGACCGCGAATACTTCTCGTATTTTCCTGAATTTTCGAATTCTTTATCTGTCAATCAAATATCTGGATTCGAAATTCAAAACGCACTTAAAAATTTAGACGCTACGAAAGGTCCTGGACCTGACAGAATAGCTCCAATTTTTCCCAAAAACTTGGCAGAAGAACTATCTACACCCTTACAACACCTTTTTAACATGTCCCTGAAGAATGGAATTTTCCCAGAACTCTGGAAAACTTCATATTTAGTGCCAATTTTCAAATCTGGCGCTAAATCTGACATTCGTAATTATCGTGGAATTGCCATTATTTCATGCATTCCAAAATTATTTGAATCAATAATTAGAAACGTAGAAGCTTTTTATAAGGACTTTAGCAAGGCATTTGACAGAATAGACATACCATTATTGCTCTTCATGCTCGAAAAATACGGAACTGAAACAAAATTTTTGGATTGGCTGCAGTCATACTTAACAAAACGAACACAAATAGTCCGCTTTCAAAATTCCTTTTCAAACCCAATAGAAGTAACTTCTGGGGTTCCTCAAGGTTCCCACCTGGGCCCTCTTCTTTTTATATTATACGTAAATGACATTTCCTTTCTTCTTAAGTCAATACATGTGGTTGTATATGCTGATGACATGAAGCTCTTTAGAGAAATAATCAATGCAGAAGACTTCGAAATATTCATTTTCTTAGGAAACCAACCAGTAGAAAAATGCAAAATCGTAAGGGACCTAGGCGTAATCTTAGACTCCAAACTTACATCATAGAACATTATAATACAATTATCAACAAAGCAAATAGTATGCTGGGCTTTATAAAACGCTTCGGCCACAATTTTCAAGACCCATATACAATCAAACTATGATATATTACATACGTCCGACCAATTCTGGAATACTGTAGCATTGTATGGAATCCCTATATTGCCACACATGAAGAACGCATTGAATCTGTCCAAAAACAATTTCTTTTGTACGCGCTTCGTAAGCTGAATTGGACATCATTTCCCTTACCATCATATGAAGCACGCTGCATGCTTATAGACATACAAGCACTTAAAGAACGCCGCGATCTTTCAATGCTTTATTTTATCAATGACATTATTTCTCAACGCGTGCAATCTACTCAATCATTATCACAACTAAATTTTTATGCACCCAGTCGTCAATTAAGAAATCGTAAAATATTTTCGGAAAATTCTCACAGAAGAAACTACTCAAAAAATGGCCCAATAAATCGCATGATGCGTCACTATAATCAGCACTGCGAAAATATCCGACATCACCATGGGCAGAAATCAAATAAAAAACGACTAACTACTGGAAATAATGTATAGAATATAAGAAAACATTGTATTATTATAACTGTAGTCTACATTTGCTTGACGAAATAAATAAATAAAAAAAAAATAGCCTGCTTCTAATAAGATTCGAACTCACGACCATCTGCTTATCAAAGCGGACTCTGTAACCTTACGGCTACGAGCTCAGAAAATTACACTCTTTTAGCTGATATACAAAAATCAGAAATCCGTGAATTACCAAACAACCCAATTGATGACATGTATACTAGAGATGGTCGGGTATGGGAAATTTGTTACCCGTACCCGACTCATCGAAAATTTTCAAACCCGTACCCGACCCGACCCCGAAGGCTGGTTTGTTTAAAATACCCGTACCCGACCCGAACCCGAAAAATATCTATTCCAACTACCCGTACCCGACCCGTACCCGAAAAAAAAACGCCGAAATTGTCGGTACCCGACCCGTACCCGACCCGTACCCGACCCGTCCTGGATTTTTTTAATTTTTTATTTTAATATGCCTGGGTACATCCTACATTTTATGCACTGATTTTCATATGTGGTTTCTCGAGATGATGACCGGAGTTAGGCTAGAACCGAGTGTGCGTGTGAACGAATGATATTGAATTTTAAAAGGGTAAAATTAATATAGTTTATAACTTGAGAAAAATTTGATAATTCACTGCATTTGTCAAAACCTGTAATTGCTGAGTATAGATTCGGTGTCATCGATAAGTTTAAAAAATCGGTAAAATACAGATATTTCTGCACATGCGGCATCCTTGGTCACAGTCAGCGTTGCCAGGTCATTTTTTCAAAAATCTGGAAAAGGCAAAATAAAAATCTGGAAAAAATCTGGCAGTCATTTCGTGGGGTGAAAGGTTAATTTTTCGAATAAAAGTCTTGGGGTACGCAAAATTTGAGGTGACAAAATTGCAAAATTTCGCGCCAAAATTGAAGTGATGACCTTTTTGCGGAACAGAAAAAATAAAATCTGGATAAAATCTGGATCATCCATGAAAAATCTGGATAATTGGACATCAAAGCTGTCTACCTGGATACATGTTCAAAAATCTGGATAATCCAGCTAAATCTGGATACCTGGCAACGCTGGTCACAGTACAAACCAAGACTATGCTATCGCTGTCAAATCTCATATATTTGTTTCGTACTAAACATCTCAGTGCACAGTGGGAAATCGCTGGCCATCAAAACAAATGTTTTTTTTTTAATGTTAGCTGTTTCATAGTATTTTTCCATTATTGCTATAACATTCAAGTGCTTAAGTCCAAAATTTGGGTGCAATATCATAAAATTTGATTTTTTTATAACTTGTCAAAGCTCGGCATACCGACGTTTTTTGACATATTTAAAAAATATATATCGTTACTTTGAAACGCTCTGCAGCTTCAATGATAGCTTGTTTTTTTTTGGCGTCAAAGAAAAAGTTGATTTGCAGTTAGTTTTTATTACCTATTATAATATATAATATTGTTTTAATTTTTATGAAACCAAATTTTTTTTTCGCGAAATTTGGTTAATTTAAGGAGTTGTGCAAAAACTACGTAATCTGTTTTTGTAAAGAGGACGCCCTGTGGCGTTGCTTGTGGTTAAAGATCATATAATTCTAAAAAAGTGAGGGTAAAGTGCTAAAAAATCATGAGAAATTAAGTGACGTGCTTTATGGACGTCCCCAAAAAAATGGAATGGAGATTCGTGTTCAGCACCCCAAAATTAAGTAAATACCATATTTTTGTCGTATTTATCGACACTCTTTTTAACTTGGCAAGCATTTGCATTAAGTCGCCCGTTTTTCTGACAGTTATGAAAAAAGCCCGACAAAAATTCCATTTGAATCAAAACCCATGCAGGAAGAACTATTCAATCTAACATTAGAAAGCGATAGCATGATGTCATTCTCTTGGTGCATAGACTGCCGACAACTGTCAGAATAGGTATTGAGCGATCTCTCGTTGAGTGAGGATGGGCGATTTTTTCTCCGATCTTACCGATTATCAACATTAAGAAAACACCTAGGCTTAGAATGTTAAAAATTAAATTCTCATAATGCACGAAAATTGAATTACCCGTACCCGACCCGTACCCGACCAATTGAGAATTTTTCAAACCTGTACCCGACCCGAACCCGAAACCTTGGTTTTTGAATTACCCGTACCCGACCCGAACCCGTAAAATATTTTTTGGTGTTACCCGAAACCCGACCCGAACCCGTCGGGTACGGGTTTCGGGTAAAAATACCCGTACCCGACCATCTCTAATGTATACTATAACTGCAGAGATCATTTTGCGATATCATACGACAATTCTGACAGTTTCTGGAACGGTGAAGATTTGTGACGCACTAAATTGGAGTTCAACGCGATAGGGTGAAATGGGCCATTTTCAGTTTTTTACTTTTCAATTAGCCCAAGCCCAAAAGAAAAAAGTGTAAATAAAGAACCGTATGAAAAATTAGGACCAGGCAATTTTTTTCAACGGAAAACCCCGGACCCGAAAAGTAATTGAAGAGACAGTGGATAAAATAGAAAGAGGATCATCGTTGGTATACATTCATTTCATAATTTTTACATATCTTGATAGCATTCTTGAATTGTTCGGATATTGATAAACAGAGCGTACTTGCATATTTAAATACGTCACTTCCGAAGCGGGGCGTTGCGTTGAAGAAAACCCTTCTTAAAAATATTTTCGTAATTCGTGGTGCGCCACAATCGTTTGCTTGTTTCCCCTCGCAATATCAAAACTATCAGTTATTATCGTAATGCAAAACATGGTGATATAACCAAAAAGCTGCTGACTTATTAAATGAACAAAATATACTGCATAGCAATCAGACTTTGCACTAAAATCAAGATGCAGCTTGCGCGCATGCGCGTTAACTATCGTACCATCAACCGGACTGTTATTTACTAATTATTGCTTGAAAATTGATATGATTTAACCCAAGAAAAATTTGTAGATTTATCGGCTTAATCAGTCCGTGTATAGAAGCAAAAACGATTTTTTGTTTCTTAATCCGACAGTTTCGGTGACTTTATTTCACCTTTTTCAAGGAGTCTAAAAATATACATTACGTGTAGTTTTCCTTTTTCTGTTACTGTTTTGAGTTTTTTGTATGTGTTTGTACTTACAGAAAAGATTATCGCTTTATTGTTCAGTGTGTTGGTGTCCAACATAGGTTGTCTGGTTTGTATTGCAAATGGCGTCTTAATTTGGCTATGTGTAAAAATAGATTTTCTTAAATTTAAATTCGACTGTTTCTTAACAAACTGTACTCACTGCATATGTCTCTATTTTTGTGTGCACTATACTGTATAATAGTTATCACTTTTTTCTAGCACTGCTTTTTCTAGCACTATATACATATAGTACAAACACATACAAAAAACTCAAAACAGTAACAGAAAAAGGAAAACTACACGTAATGTATATTTTTAGACTCCTTGAAAAAGGTGAAATAAAGTCACCGAAACTGTCGGATTAAGAAACAAAAAATCGTTTTTGCTTCTATACACGGACTGATTAAGCCGATAAATCTACAAAATTAACCGCTACAGTCGACAAACAAACAAGAAAAATTTGGTTAGAATTTTTGCCTTTCTCCTAGAAAGGTATAGCAATCACTTGCAAAACCGAAAGTATAAAAGTGCTCCAAAGAGCCGAATTGCATATATCACTCGACTCAGCTCGACGAGCTGAGCATTTTCTGTATGTGTGTGTGTGTGTGTGTGTGTGAAATTAATTGCAAATGCAAGGTCTTGTTGTCCCATAAGACCCAATTCAATTTTATTGAAATCGGATTTTTAGTTTAGAGGTTATGTATCAAAATGTAAAAATCATGAAACATCATTATCTCAGAACTGCACAACCGAATCGAACAAAGTAAATTTCAAATGAACGGGCTACCTTAAGAACTTTTGAATTTTATGAAGATTGAACTTGTGGTTCAAAAGTTATGAAAAGAAACGTGTTCTGAAGACTGTTTAATCTCACTCATGTTTCTCAGAGATGGCTGAACCGATTTTCATAAAATCAGTGTCAAATGTAAGGTCTAGTTGCCCCATTAGACCCTGTTGATTTGTTTCGTAATCGGACCATTACTTTGCCTGTTATGTTTAAAAATGTGAAATCCAGCTATGAAAAGGAACATATTCCGAAGACTACTCAAACTCACTCACTTTTCTCAGAGATGGCTGAACCGATTTCCACGGAATTAGTGTCAAATGAAGTATCAAGCTGCCTCATAACACCCTATTGAATTTCAATGTAATCGGAAGTCGGAATCGGAAGTCTGTAAAGTACCAGAATGTGAAAATCACGAAACATCATTATCTCAGAAACTACACAACCGATTTGAATATTATCAATATTATTATCAGATGAGCAGGCTAAGGGTTAACTGATGAATTATGATTGAACACGTGGTTCCAAAGTTTGGCTGCCCTATACGTTCCCATTTTATTTGATTATAATCGAACTTAAGCAACCGTTATGTATTAAATTTTTAATAAAACAACTAAAGTCCATTATCTCAAAGACTACATGACTTATTTGAACATAACTAGTGTCATACGAACGAGTCATCTCTCGAACTTACAAATAACAAACTTCATAACAATTTGATATGTGGCTCAAAAGCAGTGGTGGGCACCATTCCGCTAATTCGCTAATTAGCGACGCTAAAATTCAGTTAGCGATTTAGCGGTTTCGCTAATTTTTGAGCTGGTTAGCGAAACTGTTAGCGTCGCTAAAATTTTGGCCTTCGAAACGCTAATCGCTAATTCGCTAAATTTTGTAGAGAAACGACAATAGAAATATTTAGAAAAACTGTGGATTGCTGATGGCGTACGTAAATTGATTCGAAAGATGAACATACTTTACTGCGAAAGTTACTTGAGTTAGTTTATTTACCCTAGAATGGAGTTCCAGTTATCGTACAAGCCACAGGAGCATTTTGAAGAACAAGCACAAGGTCTAGATTAAATTTTCGGCACACCAAGAACTTTGGTAAATTGCAATGCGCTTGAAATTATGACAACTTTGGTTCTACTTTTTCGATTCAGATAATAATTGAATTTTTATGAAAACATTCCTAAGAGTATCTATTTTCAATGCAAGCTAAATAACTTTTGTTATTCTTGTTTTTACAAAATCAAATATGAATACCGTTTCGTGAACCTCTTATTGTAAATACTTAGCTTTAAAAAGTAATTGTTTTCGTTTGTTTAACCAAAAAAGATCAAAGTGGTCCAAATCTTGCGAAAAAAGAGCAATAAATATAGCGATATGACTATTTACATATTAAAAAGTTAGCGATTAGCGATAAGCGAAAGTTCCGCTAATGTGGGTTTAGCGTTTAGCGATTATCGAGCTAAATTTTCCGGTTAGCGGCTTAGCGATTAGCGTCGCTAAATTTTCGTTTAGCGGTGCCCACCACTGCTCAAAAGTCATGGAAAGAAAAGAAATTTAAAGACTATTTAAAACTATACCTGCTTTGATCGATATATGTGGCCTCAACATAATTTTAATGTGGTATCGTACTATTTGAATGTTCCAAATTTATTGATTCCTTGCGATGTGTTAAAAGTCTGCAAATGCACGACGAATCGGCCATAGGATATGATCAAAGTCAAATAACAAATCGTTTGAAATGATTGAGTTTATCGAAATGACAATATCCTCGACCTTTGGCTTCTGTACATCGCCTCAATTCTGAATATATTCATATTGGGTGGTATTCGGTCATTTTCAGCAGATTTTCTGGCATCAATCTGACACCAGAAATACCCATATTGGGGGGTATTTAGTTAATTTGGTTGTTTTCCAGAAACTTAAAGTGGTCGTCTTTAAATTCAAAATGGTTTCCAGGGTCAATGTTTGGTTTTTATGCATCATCTCGATTACGGAAATATTCATATTGAGTATTATTCGGTCATTTTCGACTGTTTCCTAAAAGTTGCCATTTAGCAATTCAAAATGGTGCCTGAGGTCAATTGTTAGCTCAATGCATCATTCTAGTTGCAGAGGTACTCATATTGGATGGTATTTGGTTATTTTAGGCTATTTTTCACAAACCAGAAGTCGCCATCTTGGATTTTAAAATGGCATTTGGGAACAATTTCTGGCCTCCGTGCGTCAATCAGGTCAAAGAAACGCTCATATTGGGTGGTAATTGGTCATTTTCGGCTGTTTTCCAGACACCGGAAGTCGCCATCTTACAATTAAAAATGTTGTCTGATGTCGATTTGTGGCTTCAGTACGTCATAAAAATTCCGGAAATACCCATATTGGATGGTATTTGGTTATTTCAGGCTGTTTTTCACAAACTGGAAGTCGCCATCTTGGATTTCAAAATGGTATTTAAGATAATTTTTAGCCTCTGAGCGTCATTCTGGTTGAAGAAACACCAATATTGGGTGTTATTCGATCATTTTCGGCTGTTTCCCAGGAACCGGAAGTCGCCAACATAGAATCCAAAATGGGGTGTGTGGTCGATTTCAGCTGCTGTGTATCATTTTAGATCTGGAGATACTCATGTCAGACGAAAATCGGCCAGTTTTGGCTGTTTCCCAGAAATCAGAAGTTGCCATCCTACAATTCATAGTGGTGTTCTTGCAACATTCTGGCTCCGGAGATACTCATATTGGGTGGTATTTGGTCACTTTGGGCTGTTTTTCAGAAACCGAAAGACGTCATTTTGAACTTTACAATTGCCTGTGAAATCAATTTCTGTCATCTGGGCGTAATTCTGGTTCCGAAAACATTCATATTGAATGGTATTTGGTCATTTCTGGCTGTTTGCCTGACACCGAAAGTCACCATCTTAAAATTCAAGATTGTGTCTGTGATCGATTTTTAGATTCTCTGCATCTTTCTGGTTCCGGAGATACTCATATTTAATGGGAATCGTCCATTTCAGGCTGATTTCCAGAAACCGGAAGTTGCCATCTTACAATCCAAAATGTTGCCTGAGGTCGATTATGGAACATATTTGTTACCACTGAAACATTCACCTGCCAAATTTGGCTCCATTTAGTTGGTTAGCTCTCGAGATGTGCAGAAATTTGTGTTTCATTTGTATGGCATCCCTCCCTTCAAAAGAAGGAGGGGTGTCAAAACATTATGAACATATTTTTTATCCCTTAAAACATCTACATGCCAAATTCGGTTTCATTTGCTTGATTTGTTTTTGAGTTGTGAAGAAATTTAAAGGGAGGGGTCTCAAACTATCATAGGAACCTTTATAGGCACCAAAAACCCCTACATACAAATTTTCACGCCGATCGGTTCGGTAATTTTCGAGCCTATATGGATCAGACAGACAGACAGACCAGATTGCATTTTTATATGTATAGATTACAACATCAATATTTTTTAAGAGTGAATATACATTTATTGGATTGAAGCGTTCATGTAAATCTATTTTTACAAATAAAAGTTTGAATGAGAAAGGCTGGGTCTGGCCGCTAGGTGGAATAATTTAGGTTTTTTTTTCGAAAAAAAACATCGTATGCTTGAAACCAATTAACCAATTAAACTGCTCACATACTATCTGGCAAATAACTAACGAATTTGGCAACACTAGTGATATGCCGCTGTACACTTGGAGCTGTCAACTACAAACTGTGTGTGTCTTTCGGCTTCCGTTTTATTACCGCTCAAAATGAAGAAATAAAAGGTAAATTTATGTAGTTTATCTTTCGATTTTAGACCGGCGGATGTGGTAAGTGAAATTATGCTAAACCTACAATACCTTGCGCTTGTATGGATACGGAAATTTCGCATTAACCTGTTGCTGATTGGCAGGGAAAAAAGTGATACAATAGTTATTTTAAATAAAACGTAGATCAGATGCCCATATGACACTTGATTTAAAATGATTTTAAAAAAAAGTATACAAGAACCCGAGCTATTATTTCAACCATTTCCAAGCATCAACTATACGGTGAGTGGTAGAAGTTTCCTGGAGGACATTTTTGGGTGGGTACAGAAACGAAAATAAGTAATGGTGGAATTAGATTGAGCATGAACTAAAAAATACTCACAATAGTGTACAGAAATGTACTACACTTTAATAAATTATTGTTTTTCTTATCAATCTGTTACTGCGATACACATTATTATAGGTTATCTGCTTCCTCGTGGTTGGGTAGCCATAAGTCGCCTTTTAACTCTGAAGTTTATTGCAATAACTATCATGATTGTTTCATATAATTTATTGCAGCTATAGTAAAATATATCTAACATTTAAAATGAAATAGAAGACGACACTTATTTGAGAAAAGAACAATCGAAAAAATGGACAATCATCGGAATATTAGAAGTGACAAATAGCCGTTGAAAACAGTGAGATTTTTGGAAAGATAAAGTTGCCAAGTTCCTCGTTGAATTTCTAAGCTAAAGTACAATGCACATGATATTTGTATGTATCAGGTTATTGACGAAATAGACGTGGGAGTTAAGCGGTCCAGTACCATCTAAAGCTGGGGAAGTATGCGAAATCCGGTTGAAGATTTTGAAGCTGACTTCGATTTAACGGCCCTAATCGTTATATTGCATTTCTGTTCCGGTACTCCGAGCTCAACTAAGACAACCGTAAAGCAACTTACTGCCTTTTATCGATGTTGTATTAAAAGCGAATGGTAGACGGAAGAAAGCTGGATACGTCAAATATTTTACTATGACTGCTCACGAAATCGTACGCTACCGTAAAATCAAGAAGCGGATATTGAGCGTTTCCCAATATCTCCATCATCTCAACCGATCAACGCAACATTAGGAGTCCGATTCCATCATTTATTATTTCACTTATTTCATAACACCAAGGATTCTGGATCCATCCATTTCGACATAAGTTTATGCTCAGGCTTATGGGGAACCTCCATTTCGACAATACATTGATAACCTTCCTCTCACAAAATAAAAAAAATGATCTGAGGAACGCCATACGGCAAGTAAATGACAATAGGCGATACAACCAGAAGGAACGAACTCGGTATAATAGAGCAGAAGGCTTAAAAAGAAGGATAAAAATATGTCACACTCTTACTTTTAATAGTGACGAAATGAAATGCATGATACAACAAACACAAAGACAATCAACGCAATTAAGGTTGTAGTTCTGGCCAAAATGGTGTTTTCATCAGGAAAAAAAGATACCATTAGTTGGTTCTTGTTGAACTTTCTAGGAGCTTCTTGTACATCAGGTTCAGGGTTAAATCCTTTGATTTTATTCTAGTGCGTTACTTTAGATTTGAAACCTTATTAGTAGTTTCCAGCTCCTCGTTTCAATTTGAAATGTTCGCCTAACTTTGACTATTAGTAATAAAAAGTTGATTAATCTTTTTGCTTTTCTCACAGAACAGATATGCAACTTCGTACAAAACTCTACAGCAAATCGGAGCCCAAGCTTTCGCATTCATTTTTTGCTGTTCCATCCTACATTGATTTTACAGTGCATCGTTCGAACAGTTCGCTCCAATAGTTTGAACATGCACCAAAAAACTATTTTTTTTTTGCTTTGCTGGCAAAAAGGTAATCTTGAATAATTGAATCTATCAAAATCAAGTTAAGACAGGCATTCAAGAGATCTTTAAAGTGGAAATTCAGTAATAATTCACAATCAACGTCAATAAAACAAATTAAACTGAAAATCTTTCAACAATTCAAACATTGTCTAACAAAATTTTTTGAATCGTACACCTCACGACTGTTGAAACTATTTTAACCTGTTAGTTGATTTACTTGAATATTTTCGTTGAACATGGAAACCGAATTTCTCGATAAACGACAATATTTTTTTCTCGTACTGTTTTTTATACCTAACATTGCTAGAAATGCTTATCAGACGCGCTGTACCAGCACTGCTTACGACATTAGATACAATGTAAAAAAATTATTGTCGTTAGTCAAGATATTCAGTTTTCAACTTGGGCAACAATGAAGTTCATTAAAAATATATCTACATAAAAACCGTTGCACATATGCGGGTGGTACTGTACGTTTATCATGAAAAGGCACCCTCGCTATACCAGTACCGGGGAGAACAAAGGATTCTCTCGATGAAAAAGCGGCGAGAGCTCATACAGTCCTTTTGTTGAATGAATTTTGTCTCGTTTTTGGTTCTTCAGTTGAACAGATGTGCTTTTATGGTGTATAGAAACTTAAACGGTAGAACGGTATGCCAAATCGGCCATATTAAAAAAAATCCAGAGACTAAGTTTGCTATAGACAACTCATGTATAAAAATTATCGTATCTAATATATCATTTGGAGGCATTTAAATTATGAATATGGCAATGCTACATACCGTGCTTCCAATATTCATTCATTTAAAAAGCAATATTTATCTTAAAACACACATGCTTTGTCTACAATCCTCCAAAGCAAAAAACGCTGGATTTAACTTGGAAATCATTCGACTGTGCACACGTCATTTTAACCGTGAGTGGTAATGCTTCCGCTATGAGGCGCTCGCGTCGCTGACAAATCAAGTACTGATATCGATAAAATATCGACACGGCAATATTGATGCAGTGCAGCTGGGACACCTGCTGATTTGTTGTTTGTAACCCCGCACGTTGAGAGAGTGTCGCGACGCTGTAGATGCCGACGTTGGCCAGCATCCTCCAATCCCACATAAACATCTCACAGTTCCAGAGCGCCGCATCGGTGATGGTTATCCCCCTAACCATGTATATAGAAGAGAGAAGGTCCGACTAGTGTTTATCGAGAAAAAAACGTGAAAATCAACGCTGCGAACTATAAGGCCGATTTTCTGAAGAAGGCTGTGGTTTCGGCACTTTGGGACCTCTACGGGAAGGAACACTACGTCCTTCAACAGGACGGTGCACCGGTCCACACGGCGAATATCGTCCAAGCCTGGTTTCGAGAGAATTCGAATAATTTTCTCGATAAGACTTTGTGGCTTCCCACTTCCCCGGATACTAATTCTCTAGACTTTAATGTGTAGTCGTACATGCTGGCCAAGCAGAGCGAACATAAAGAGGGCACCATGAACAAGTTTAAAAGGCCTATTTTCAAGATCTGCCACGAGCAATATTTTTGAAAAACTTTTCAAGCTTGTCATACAGCACAAAGAGGGTGTGCTCTCAACTAAAATGTCCTAAAGATTTTCAATAACTTACTTACTTACTTAGATGGCCGTACGTCCTAAGACATGGCCTGCATAACGTGGTTCTGCCAATTTACTCGGTCCATGGCTGCCTGCCTCCAGTTCCGCGGGCACCCGGTACTCTGCAGATCCATCTGGACCACCCATCTCGCTCGTTGCGCCCCTCGCCTTCTCGTTTCCGCCGGATTTGAAGCGAAAACCAGTTTTGCAGGGTAGCTATCCGGCATTCTAGCTACATGCACTGCCCAGTGTATCCTTCCAGCTTTAGCCACTTTCTGGATACTGGGTTCACCGTACAGGCGCGTAAGCTCGCGGTTCGCCCTACCCCTCCACACTCCGTTCTCCTGGTTCTTGGCACTCGACGTTCAAAACTCCGAGTGCTCGCAAGTCCTTCCCGAGCATTGTCCACGTCTCATGCCCGTAGAGAACGACCGGTCTTATTAGCGTTTTGGTGCGAAGACTTCGATTCTGCGACCGTAATTTTTTATGGAGCCCATAGTAGGCACGACTTCCACTGATAAAACGTCTCCAAATCTCCCGGCTGGTATCGTTGTTTTCAGTTACCAGAGAGCCGAGGTACACAAACTCGTCGACCACCTCGAACTCATCCCCGTCGACTGTTTTTTTTTTTTTTTTTTTGTAAGATTTGGACCACTGCGGCCATTATTTTGATCTTTTGTGGTATACCTCTTCTTTAGTCTAGGTACTCGTGGCAGACATATCACTATTGATGGAAGTATGAAATGTATTACCTCATTAGGATTCGCAGACCAGACCTCAAAAGGCTCCAAAGTTCCTTTTCCAAAGGCTCTTATTCTGCGCTGTATTAGTGCACTGCAGTGGCAGAGCAAATGTTCGAACCCGCAGAGGCGACAAATTTCGTCATCTGACTGACCAATTTGTTTCAGGTGATGCTTACTTGGACAGTGTCCTGTAAACAGTCCGGTAATTGTCCTTAGTCCCTTTTTATTTAAACTAAGCAATTGCTGGCTTTTCTTGACGCTTGGTTTTATAAAACGTTAAGACTGGCGTAGCCCTACTGAGCATATCCAGTTCTCTTGTATTGTCCTATGTTCCCAGGTTTTCAATTCTGCTTTCAAGGCGCTTGATGACACCCCACAGAACGGTTCTGGGTCAATGAAATCGGTACATGAACCCTGTCTAGCTAACGTATCGGCTGTTTCATTGCCTTCCACTCCGCAGTGACCAGGAACCTAGTATAAACATACTTAGTTCCTTTCTGCCAGTTGTTTCAGTGAAAGGATGCACTCCCATACTAGCTTAGAGGTGGCTTTTAGTGCTTTAAGTGCTGCTTGGCTATCAGAAAAAATGCATATGTTAGCATGCCTGTATTTCCTAGCCAAACAGACTTGTGCACATTCATAAATTGCTAATATTTCGGCCTGGAACACTGTAGGCCAACGGCCCATTGGTATCGAGCAGGGTTGATATTTGTTGACACTCTTGAGTGAAAGTGAAAAAAAGAATCCATAAACGTTATTTTTTTACAATCCTTTCAGAGTTCTCCCTTCCCGCTTTTTGCATGGAAGTGAACTGTCAAAACACCTCATTATATTTCATGCGATGGAAGCAAGACAACAAAATCAGTTTATCAGTTAACGAAGATTGTCAAGGCATCGGTCAGTGTCAGTGAAAAAGTGTTTCGGTGAGGTTCATTTCGGTTGAGTGGACTATTTGTTTTTCTTTTTCACTTTGAAGTGAAGATCATTTGGTTGAATTTGTCGTCAAATTTTATTCCGTGACCGTGAACGATGCGCGCGATCTATTTCATCTGAGTATAACAGCACGTTACTAGGACAAAAATCGAGTGTATCTGAAAGAGTGCTGCGATCATTGGAAGTGAAAATTGAAAATGATTGGCTGTAATTTTCGGAGAATTTTGCTGGGGAAAATGACTTTTATCAGCACTGGTATCGAGATACTTATCCCAGGACCATTTATACCTGCTCCGGTTGAATCATTAATTTTTGAGCCATCTGTGTAAAAGACGACAGAGCCTGTCGGATTTTCGGGCCACCTTCTGCCCAAACTTCCCGTTCGGTCTCTATGATTTTGAAAGGTATTTCGAAGTTTGCTTCTGCACGGGTAAAAATAAAATCTCGAAAACGGGCAAAATGACTCATGATTTCATGATTTGGATGTATTTTCATGGTATGAATATACACCATGAGTAAAGACTCATGGAATCATGAGCCAATTGTTTGTAACGCACCCCGTGCGTTACTGTTTTGCTGACATCATGAGCAATTTGGATTGGAACCATGATTTACGGGTCATGAAATTTGACTCATTTGACTCATGAAATCGGGCGTTCAATTTATGAAATCTCCCTTTGACTCATGGAACCATGATTGTGATTTATGAAATCATGAAACGCGAGTCATAAAATATAGCATTGGGCTCCGGGAATCGAGTGTTCGATTTATGAATTCTTGCTTTGGCTACTGGAACCATGATTTTGATTTATGAAATCATGAGTTGCGAGTCGGGACATATAGCATTTGACTCATGAAATCGGGTGTTCGATTTATAAAACCTTGCTTTGGTTTGGAAACCATGAATTGAACTCATGATTGATTGGGCTAGTTTCATGAAATTATGATTTGTGCGATCCGATTCACGAAATTACCCAATCCGCACGAGAGTCACAAATTAAATAAGACTTTTTTCTTACAATTGTCCCCCGAATGTTTTAAAAATAATATGGAAATAGTTTTTGTACGCGAGTAACCATTACTTTTTATAGAAAAACTTGTGTTAGTTTTCTCACAAAAGACACTAGCGCTATGATTATAAAACAAATTTTTCTTTTATTTTGTCTCTGTGATAAATGACCTAAAATTTATTTATTCTTCTCTGAAGGGTCACAGGCAAAATTATTCCACTTGTGAAACGAAATTATTTTTTCCATTAAGTAGTCACGGTGATAATTTGAAGTACAAATGGTATGTTGTCTTAGAATAGTCACTAAGTCATTAAGAGGTACATTTAAATTTTTCTGATAATTTCATGGTGACCTTCATAGGAATAGTTTCCCCTGTTAGTCACTGTAACTTCTGTGAGAGAATATTTGTCAAAAGTTTTGTTCAATAGAAATTGTGACCTTTTGAAAAAAACTTATATGTTATTAACATTGTCGCAGTGATTTTGGTAATCATCTCTTCTAGTTTAAATAAATATCAGAAAAAGTGAACATCGGGCTTCAATCAACAAATGTTACTTTTTAGTCACCGTGACTTTTGTAAAGAATATGTCAAACGTTGTTATGAATATGTGATCTTTTCAAAAATTTCGCGGAATTTTAGTAACTATCCTTTTTAATCAAAAGGCTTCGAAAAGATTAGTTGAAATTAATAAGGTCACATGTTTCTTGAAACTAACGTTCGATTAGTCTCAAAAAATTCCCCGTATTAATTGATGTTTATTGAAGAATAAAGAAATGAACCATAACCGTTATTAAGAGGAATGCATCTTTTTTTCGAAAGTCACCATGAATTGGTGACGAGCACCTAAAGTTTGTTGACTCACTAAAATGGAGGCGATGCTTGACGAAAGTAGTACATATATTATAAAATTAAACCATAATATGATTTAAAAGTTTACCTTGATAATTTTCATATAATTTGTAACAAAATTACAACAAGAGTTATCCATTAACAAACAGACGCTTAAAAAAACAATAAATTTCATTTTAAGTGTTTCTAAAATATTCATAATTTTACGAATCCTATCTAAACCCTAATTTTTGGGAAGGCGCGCGAAAATTTTAAGGGGTAGGCGACATATTTTTTTCCATGAAAATGGGATTGCATTTGAAAATAGCTTTTGGCATTCATCGCAAATTCAACTTGTTCTATGTTATTGCTAATATGTACACGTTCAATCATTTCTAAATTTTATCGGCGAAATAAAAAAAAATAATTACAAATGTTCGGGAGTTGGTCACGAACAGTATATTTTATTTTAGAACTTTGTCACGAAAAATATTCATGAATGTGTTGATAAAAATACGACTCGCGATGACAACTTAAAACAAAATTAGAAACGTTTCTAGTTTCTCCTATAAATATCACACAGTTGAAAACATGTAAATGCAGAAAATTGTATAAGGCTCTAAGCCCCGCCATTTCGACGCTTTTTCAGCATTCCTGACCATTTACAGAACATATTCCTAGTACGAATATTAATCTTCTCTTAAAGGTCACCAACATGTCATTTGTGCGGACTGGGTGTACATTTAATTTATGAAACTTCACTTTGGTTCATTAAATCTTAATGTCATGATTTATCGATCACGAAACTGAAAATATAATTCATGTGATCTAGCGTTCCACGAATGAAATTAGACATTATATTTGAATTCGTGTTTTGGTTTATGAAGTCAGTAATTTATTTCATGAAACTACAATAAAAGTTCATTGAACTTAGGATAAAGTTCATAAACTTTGAATTGGATTCTTCACTCTGATAAGTTGGAATTTGATTCATGATTATGAATTATTGAAATTATAATTTTTCAACTTAAAACTGAAAATTGTAAAAGATCAGATTTTGTTCACGGTCTTAGATGCCAAACCGTTACGGGTTTGAGGATTTGCGTTTGTAGTTCAAGTTCGACAGTCAGGATTATTTATGATTTGCACGGCAAAACAAGGTAAAACATAAATTAATAAGTATTCTTTTGCAGCTTTTCTGCAGCAGTATTATGCAAAAACCTGCCAAAGACGTTCGATACCCTAATCAATTTATAATAACATTTCAACCATTTTTGATTGTTTTTCCTAACGGATTTTATTTTTTCTGAAAAAAGTACTGTAAATCTTTATCGATGACATTGGAGAACACAAAATGTTTCTCATCTATTTTTTTTAAATGTCATTTGCATAGCATTGCATTTGCACCTTGCATAGATGTTCTTATGGGCTGAAGATGTCATTTTGTGCTATTATAATTTTTTGTTTTTGGTCACGAATAATTTGGCGGCATCCATAAATTACGTAATACCTATAGGAGGGAGGGGGGATATATTTTTTGGCATTACAATTTGTTATATAGGGGAGGGGGAGGTAAGATCAGCGTTACGTAACAAAAAATCCATGGGGAGACTTTCCAAATATGAGCATTTTTATTTGGCATATTCTTCTACAGCGTTACGTAATTTTTATGGGGGGTAGGTTTTGGCGTTACTTCTCGTTACATATAGGAGGGTGGGGGTCCAAAAATTGGGTTTTTAGCGTTACGTAATTTATGGATGTTGCTAAGGCAATCGACGAGACAGGTGCGGTCAGATGATTTCAGTTAGTTTTAAACTTTTGACAGCCTTAGGTATGTTCGAACGGTCGCAACTTGGATGCAGCCCGGATCGAAAAGCACGAAAAACAAACAATCGGTTGCTCCAGTATGGTTAGTGACAATCCTTGACCCAATAATAAAATATCACTTTAGATTTTTTTTCCGGCATTAAAAGATTTTGTGTTTGGTTGTGTTTTGGTTTTGCAACTTGAAAAAACAATTACAAACGTACAAGCAGTTAAACGTCACCCGTGGATTGCCTTATGGATAATAAAAAAATATTTTTAGAAACAGAACGGTTTGTTTAATCGGTGTGACTTTTTCAGAAAAGTTGCAGATAACAGTTTTATCTTACCGATAAAAGTATACACAAAAAAATTATTTTGATTTTGGAAAACAACTTGTTTTAAAGTTTTTTTCAACTACAAATGGTTTATAGTTGTATGCTCCAGTGTTGCTAAACTCGCTTTAAACAAGCATGCGATACTCCAAGTAGTGTTCTCACCGCTACCGAAATCACACACACAATGGAGTACCTCCACCATTCGAACTGTCTCTCGTTCTTTCACACTTCCTTCATTCCACACCGCCGAGTGTTGACGCTTGCGAGTTTTCTTCGCTCCCGAAATCATGGACACACACTCCTATTTACGGTCTTATTCGCGTGCACTCCCCTACTCGCGAGCACGATCAGCCAAAAATAATTGTTTCAAGACGCATCGGAATGGCGTGGCGTGATGCAGCGGATCGATTTAGTTAGGTAAACTGTGTAAATGTAGTAAAAGCTGTTCCTATCAGATGCTTAAATGTTTATAAGTTGTCGTCAAAATGTCGCCTCAAATTCTCTCAGAAAGCAATATGTTGAACATCATGGACATCCTGAATAGTAGAACTAATGTTTGACGTTGATGGTTGGTCTAAACTGGGCTCCTTTGTATTATTGTGGAAAACATCAACAGGGTCTACTTATAAAAAAGTTCTCTCACTCAGTTATTTGTTCCTTGGTGCACATTTAAATTTCGAACACACCAGTACACCAACATTTTGATTAAGGTGTAATATATGAACGACAAAATTTTAACTCTTCAATTGACTATTTAGTTCATCCTTAAAAGGACAATTAGTTTGTGTGTTGCCAAAATACGGCAGTTTTTCACTGGAGGAATTGTCGCTACCGCACATAAGCAGCTTTTTACTAGAAAAGTACTACTACCGTTACACTTACCGCTGACGCTACTATTACTACCGCTACTGGTACTCGCTATCGCTGCTGCCCGCTGCTACATAGTTAGCACCCATCCTCCGGTAGTAAACTGATTGCTTTTTCAAGACTTTTTAATAAATTTTGTTTTATTTCTTGTTATTTTAACACTTTTCAATAACAATTTTCAATAGTAGGGTAGCGAAAGGCTTCGGCAGGTTTTCTGCAGCAATCTTAACCACTGCCGAAGCCGTTCGCTACTTACAATAGTTCAAATAATCAAATTACAATTGTCTATATTTGGGGGCTCATGCGTGGATAATTTTCAATTGATTGCTACAAAAACAACGGGAATGCGTTGGAAACTAAGCGGCTTATAAGCATTGAAAAACACAAATTTTGTCCCCTTTTCCGTTTTCATATTTTCATTTTCACCCCAATGTAGCCGATCTTCCTGAGAAATGTAGTTCTACGTAAAAAAAAAACAAGTCTTTATTATGCTCAACTTCAGTGATGTGTCAAGATAGTTTACAGTTCCAAATTTCCGCTAGCGAAATTTGTCAGAAAACCTGGTTGGAGAACACACAGGTATATCACCAATCTGCAGTTAACAGTTCATGCGAAGCGAATACAACCACCACCTAACTGATTGGGGAGCGGGGGTGATAGATGCAACCGAAAGATCATTCAAATCGATCGAGTTACTGCCGCGGCTTGCAGAATTACGTACACACACAGCTGTTTCAATTGAACAGCATTCGTTGGCACAGCCGGCACATTATTTGGTTTTTCGGCAAAATAGGCACGAATTCTTCTACCGCCTAATTTATCTTTACAGGCGGGACAAATAAGTATTGCCTTCCCTTGTGCGAACGAATCCTTGTGGGCACGACCGTTAATTTCACAACATTGCTAGCCGATGTAACAAAAGGCATCGCAGACACCGCGGGGCACTGGTTTCAAATCATTAATAGGCAGGATTTACAAACAAATTTTTAGACCAGCAATGCTTTATGCTGTACCGATCTGGTCAAGTTGCTGTTCAACAAGGAAGAAAACGCTCCAAAGGATTCAGAATAAAATTCTGAAAATGATTTTGAAGCGTCCTCCTTGGTTTGGTACACTCGAATTACATAGACTTACTGGTGTTGAACCATTAGAAGCTATGTCAAATAAAATTATTAACAATTTTCGACAAAAATCGTTGCAATCCTCAATTGCTACGATAAACTCTCTTTATAGCCAATAAGTTAGCATTTAAGTTAGTTGTAAGTTTACTTTCCTTTCTTGACAAGTAGGTTTAAATCCCTACGAATGATAAGTCCTAATTGTGAAAGCAAACAAATTAAAATTACAAATTACTAACAGTGTTGAGAAGTCACCATTTGTGATTGGACACACATACTCATTATTTACTAATATTTATCATAAATACTTAAGCTACTAACAAATCCCCCTATTAAAAAAAATAAAAAAAAACATTAATAGGCAGATGACACTCGCCGCACAGCTTCTTATCCATCAATTCTAGCAGCAATCGTAAGTTCTCTGCCACAGTTGTTTCAGTTTCAACCGCACTTGATAATACTGTGTTGAGTAAATTTATGCAACCGGACACTCGTCTTATGTTTTATCAACACGTTCACTCGCGAAAACCTTGTTTTGCACATGAAATACGCTAGTCCACCTACGGTATTAATCACGGTTTCTAAACTTGCAATCACTGAATTCGCTATGTGCACGGTACGATGCTGCCACCTAGATTAGTTTGGTCGGTTTGTGAAAAAACATAAACAAAACCCAGAAAACGTATGGGTTTTTAATCTCGCAAAGCAATATTAACATGAAAAACAGTGTTCCGTGAACATCCGCAGCTATGTGATGATTATTAGGATGCTAATTTCATATACATGGATTTTTACCGGTTGGGTTATTGAAATCGTACGCAAAACACGCGTTTCAGGATGTTTACTTGTCTAAAAGGTTAGTAAGAAAAAAAATGTTTTAAGTATTTTAAATTTCTAAACAATATGTATATTCAGTATCATTATTTGATGAAATCAAATAATGATACTGAACTAATCTATTATAGAAAAACAATTACAACAACTTGCTTTCAAGAGATACGAAAATTTGCGTCCAAATTCGGTTGAATCGTTCGTTTCCTGTTTCGATGACTCTACTCTGTATCTGAAGGTCTAACCAGAAACAATTCTTTGCTCGAAAGACTGGACATAAAAAAGTAGTAAATGACGGCAAATACTCCCGGACGTGAAACCGATTGTCTCAGCATCTTCTGATAAATCCGTTCAACTATGGCGAGCAAGCGATGGTACATTTATCTACGTTTTCCCGGGACATGTATAAGAAGTATACCTACACAGTTGCCTCTTCAGCTGATTCTTGTCTGTTGCTCAGCGGTAATGAAGACTAGACGCCTAAAATATGGAGTGTGAAAACTGGGTTAAAAAATTACCGGGGTATGCGAAGTGTACAGCGTTAAATGAGCCCCAGAAGGATCGCATGGCGCGTCTGGTGGAAAAGACACAGTTTTCAATTGTACGACGCTCGAAGATCGATCCTTGACAATTTCACTCATGTTATGTTTTGGTTTAAAGATGGTCATATGATGCTTTTTCGCTAATTAGTTAGACTTTTGTTCATTTGAAAAATACGGTAAGCATAAAAATATACAACATATATATACACTGTGTGAATTTTATGTATGTATTATGTATCAGCATATTTAATAAATTCGTGATTCTACATGTCTTCTCAAAACTATGCTACATTATATGTAACCATGCCTTATATTCAATTAGGATAAAGAGTAAAATCCTTGTAGACAAAGTAAAATATATTTTCAAGGTTTAAATTTTTCGTGACCATGAAGTTAAATAAACTAGAAAAACTGTTTTATATGAAATCTTGAAATCCAATGTCAACAGTCCGATACCCTGTTTGCATTTCTCGACCTTGGGAAATAGAAATGACGATGATGAAAACCGGAAGAAACCCTCAGAACGAACTCAACAACATACACATTTTGGTCGTACTCTCGTCGTCGAAGTCCTGAAATAACAAAAAACAAATGTAGAGTTTTCCCAGGTGCGCAGCATTAGAGGGTATAATTTTTTTCCTTTCACATAAATATACAATCCATCTCTGCAAACAAACATTTTTTTAAAGCTGTAACTGCGGTTTGAACAGAAAAATGTTTAACTGAAATTAGCTCTAATTTTGACTGGCGCCATGTAAGCCACCAGCATTTTCAATATATGAACATATAGTGAAGCTTTTTTTTTCACTGATATGAAAATCTGATAATATGAAACATTCTTTAGACGTATATACTTACCATTTTCCAGAAAAATCACTAAATATTTCACATAAGATGTTTTCAATATGCTATTTATACCACCGATTTGTTTACATCTTTCTTCACAAATACTAAACGTCAAACTCAGTGTGCACATAGCGAATACAGTTTGTATTTGTGCCGTGTCAAATAAACTATAGATGAAGAAAAAAAAAAGCGAATACAGCGGCGCACAGTTTGTCAGATATGTGTTACGTTTTTAGCAGTCATGAGTCGTATTTATAAAAACGCTCTGAGTAGCTCATGATATTCAGAGTCCAACCCATGGTATCATGAGTCATAACTCATGATTCTATGAGTCCATGCGACAGCGATGTGTTACGCTTATAATAGCCATGAGTCACATTCTTGAAAACGCTTTTCATAGCTGACATCATGATATCATGAGTCGTAGGTCATGATTCTGTCGGAAAACAACATTCATGATTTTATGACCTGAAAGGTCATGAAAACGGGAAAATATTTTTACCCGTGTGTATTCATCCAATCTTCGATACCTGGTATATGTTTGCTCAGCTGAAAATGTTTGAGTATTGCCAGCTGGCCTGTCTGATCTCCATCAGGTACTTTTTTAAGGCGTGTTAGTCTCAATGCACTTTTTTCCGCCTCTAGTTGTACTACCTGGTGGAGTGGTAATAGATTCAGAATTGCATCTAAGGCTTTCGACGGAGCACTTTTCATTACTCCAGTAATTGCATTACAAATTAGCCTTTGCAACTTGCCAAGCTTGTTCTGCGTTGACCTTTCTTTTGTTTTAGGCCACCACACTAGCGAGGCATACGTTATTCTTGGTCTTATTATTGCCTGGTACAACCAATAGATCATACTTGGCCTTAGACCCCATGTTCTGCCAATAGCTTTGCTACATGCCCAGAGGGCACTCGTAGCTTTACCGATGACATATTCAATATGTGCATTCCAGCTTAGTTTCTGATCTAAAACTACTCCAAGATGTTTAGTCTCAGTGGAAAGCTGCAGTGTAGTCTCGCCCAGCTTCAGGCTCTCCAAGTTGTACCTTCTTTTCCGGGTGAAGGGAATAATGGTTGTTTTAGAGGGGTTGATGGTCAGTCCCTCTTGTCTGCACCATTCTAAAGTATAGTTTAGAGCTAACTGCATTCTCTCCGATACTGTACTGTCGAATTTTCCCCTCACAAGAATCACAACATCATCGGTGAATCCGACAACTTCGAAACCTAGCTCAGTTAGGTTTCTAAGTAGCTGGTCTACAACAAATGATCACAGCAAAGGCGATAGAACTCCACCTTGCGGGCATCCCTTAGTTGTGTTCCTTGTAAGGGTAATATTACCCAATACTGCAGATATCTCACGACTATTCAGCATGGTTTCAATCCATTTTGAGGTATATGTATCAAACCCATGGTGTCCCATTGCGTTCAACATTGAGTGATGGGATACATTATCAAAAGCTCCCTCTATGTCTAAGAACGCAGCGAGTGCGATTTCTTTTGTATCTATAGATTTCGCTATTTTTGTCGTTAGCATATGTATTGCATCCACTGTTGACATGTTGCTTCGATATGCAAACTGATACCTACTTAGCGGAGAAGTTTTTAGGTACGTTGATTTAACGTGATAGTCAATTAGTTTTTCCATAATTTTCAACATAATGGAGGTTAGACTAATTGGTCTGAAAGCTTTTGGAAGTGTTTTGTCGCGCTTCCCAGCCTTTGGTATGAAGATCACTCTCGTTTTTCTCCAGTTGGTGGGTATGTAATTAAGTGTCAGGCTTGCCCTAAATATCTCGGTTATGAATGGAATTATTACCCGTCGACTGTTACCGTATTGCCTAGGCGTGCCCTGTCGTGCTCGGACCCACCTGCAAGCATATACTTAGTTTTTGCCGTAATAATCTTCAGTCCGATCCTATCTGCTTCACGTTTTAGTCGGGTATACTGGTCTGCAACCGTTTCAAATTTTCTGCCGACAATATCCACGTCATCCGCAAAGCAAATAAATTGACCTGATCTGTTGAAAATCGTGCCCCGCTTGTTAAACCCCGCTCGTCTCATAACACCCTCTAGCGCGACGTTAAACAATAAGCAGGAGAGATCATCACCTTGTCGGAGCCCCCTGTGAATGGGTCCGACGTTCCACCCGAAATTCTCACACAATACTTCACATCCTCCATCGTAGCCTTAAGGGCTATTCCCACTGCTTCCGTTCCGGGGCCGGGCCGGATCCGGGCCGTGTCCGTGTCCCGTCCGGGACTTTAATGCATTCACACTGCGCCGTGTACGAACCGTGCCTACGCTGCGCTCTGGCTGAGAAAACACAACACTTTTTTAACACAACACTTTTCCCGAACTATAATTCAACGTTTGACTGTGACGGCAATATGCATGAATACAAATGCAAAGCAAAACCGAAAATATGTTACTACTACATACACGCATCTACCCGAATGCCTTCCATGCACTCTCCCGGCAACACAAAGTATCGTCGGCAACGATAGTTTTTTTCTCGCACGGCGGCAGCACGACGGCAACTCAGCGCTGCTCCGGTCTGGGCACGTCGCGTCGGTGTGAATGCGTTCGTAAGAACGCATGCAATCAATCTCAAACGAGCCCGGATGACACACGGATCAGCCACGGCCCGGTCCCGGCCCGGTCCCGGATCGGAAGCAGTGGGAATAGCCCTTTAATCAGTCTTGTCAGCTTCCCCGGGAAGCCGTTTTCGTCGAGAATTTTCCATAGCTCTTGTCGGTTTATTGTATCGTATGCGGCTTTAAAATCGACGAAAAGATTGTGTGTAGGGTAAGGCTGTGCGAGATTTCGAATGATTTCGTATAATTTCGCAAAACTCGAAATTTCCCGAAATTTCGCGAAATTTCAGTTTCGCGAAATTGCCAAAAAATTTCGTTGAATTTCGCTAAATTTCGCGAAATTTAACTTCCAATTTCGACGATTACGAAATTTCGCGAAATTTCGGACCAAATTTCCGATGCACATTATTACATTATTTTGGTTTGTGCTAATTGCGACTATAAATTAAACAGAATATATCTCAACAGATATCTGGTAAACTAAGTCATACATAGAAGAATAAACTCTCAGCTGGTAATTTTTGTTTTTAAAGACAAAACCTTAACATCATGCGGGAAGTATTTTTTATTCACGCAGAGCATAAAATTTATGTCATCACTGAAGTCATATTCGAGGAATATGAAGCCGTCCAAATGCGCTACAAGGTATCTAGTAATTTGTTCGTAGCAATAAATTTTTCGCATCTTTTACGTACATCAAAATGTGGTTATATTTGCAGCCCACAAGCAGCGTTGCCAGGTATCCAGAATTAGCTGGATTATCCAGATTTTTGAACATGTATCCAGGTAGACAGATTTGATGTACAATTATCCAGATTTTTCATGAATGATCCAGATTTTATCCAGATTTTATTTTCTCTGTTCCGCAAAAAGGTCATCACTTCAAATTTAGCGCGAAATTTTGCAATTTTGTCACCTCAAATTTTACGTACCCCAAGACTTTTATCCGAAGAATTTACCTTTCACCCTACGTAATGACTTCCAGATTTTTTCCAGATTACTCTTGTTTTGGGGGACACAAAATTTTACAATGTCAAAAACAAGTTCAGATTATAGCATAAAAGTGATTCTGACTTTGCACTTGACGAATTTACAAGGTCGAAGAAAAGAAAGGTAAGGTTCCCAAACCACGTAGTATTATAGGGGGACGGGGCGACGGGGGGGGGGGGGGGGGTGGTATCAAAAGACCACGAAAAATCACGCGGGGGGTGTGGGGGTTAACGAATAGACCAAATAGTCTTTTTTCTGACTTATAATTTATTAATGCCACTAAGTCAAGACGAAGCTTTCGCAATTTTTTAATTAATAAATTTTTTTGACACGGCTAATTAATAAGTGTCACGGAAAGTTTGAGAGTTGTCAGCAATTAACTGTAATCAAATTTTTGAATTTTTTTTTATCCGAACGAAGAAAAATTTTTTTGTTTTAAACAGGCTTTGCCTAATATGGCATTTACTTCTTTAGAAAAATAGTTCTATTTTGCAATGCGTCGGGATTTATGTTATTTTTCCTGGAAGTATATTTCAATACTCAACGACCGGTAAAAAAAATCAACGTTTTGGTCTTAAAAACAATATATAAGACCTGGATGTTCGTAAACTGAAGGAAGAAAGAATTTATATTTTGTTCGACATTCAAAAACTTTGTAATTTATTAAAAAAAACTAAGTTACAAATCCGATACCTGAAAATCACTAAAAGTAATGTTTCACTTATTATCAACTAAATATTTTTCTAGATGATTTCTAGATGAGTATACAATTAACCATAACTATAAGCGAAAAATTTATCGTAGATGATCAAACTGCTTAAACAAATTTTATTTATTTTGATACTCAACAACAAATTAAAAATCATTTTGAATATACTCAACACAAAAGCTTATTTTAAATTACTTTCAGGTAAGGAAATTATTATATTTGTTAAAGACAATGAAATATTATAAAAAATAAACAACCATTATCTATTTGTTATTTTGGTTTTGAGAAAATGATATTACTGAAAATTCTATTTACAATTTGCGCAATAACTAATAATCAGTTTTCTTGAACCTTCATTTTTTTATAAATTTTTCATACTTTATTGTACATATATTTGCAGAATAAGATCACAAAACAAACGACTACGGGGGAGTAGGGAGTATAAACGGGATCAAAATATGACCACGTAGTTTGGGAATGGTCCCAAATGCATTTTATTATTTTTGGTGTCGCTGAAACTCACAGGGCATATTTTTTTAGGACAAAATTATTTTCTACAACCTTACCAGAGACACTAGTTATGCCAGTCAAACAAACCGCCCAAGCAACAATTGAAACATAATAAAAAAATAAATTGTGATCATTTGTTGCACTAATGAAATTCCGAGGTTTTAAGAAACATTTTTTGTTACTACGATGACATTGTAAAGAAACAAGCAACAACTAAAGTTGCATCGCTGCTTCAAAAATCTTCACATCAAGGACGTAATTCGCGAGGTTGGATTTGTTGTTGAAACGTGTAAACGGCATTTGAAAACCTAACCTTCACTGAATAGATCTAGTGGGTGGAGCATATAGGTTGCCAACGTGATGCTTGCGAGATACAAAGAACAAGCACACAAAAATACTTCTAAAAGTTGCTGTCATGCTCTGAAGCCATGTAACAGTAACTTTTGCTCGATCGTTCGCCTTATATTTGTTTTTGAGATGAGGTTATTTACTGCGTTGTAACTGTTGGGTGCTTGGACTAGAAGTCGTCCAAAAAGTGTGGGTGTCTAAACGAAATATGATACATTGCTTTGAATTTCATTATCACGCTAATGTACTGATGAATTGAAGAAGCAAAATTAAAAACTGGTAATGACCATTGCATTGGCATGATCAGGGAAGCAATATTTAAAACTGAGCCCTGAACTTGCAATGCAGCATTTACCATGTTGTTATCAAATTCCATGCATAAGTTCATACACTTTGCGGTTTCATTCTTGAAACTTGTGTTGAAACAACGAAAATGTTGCAATTGGCTCCACCTCCTGTGCTTTTTTTGTCATTGTATATGAAACTGAGATGTAACTGCAACTTAATTTCGCATAAGAATTTGTTGCTGTGATGCACAAAGTTCATTATCGAAACAAATTTTGCTGCTTGGGCGATTTAGCTGAAAAAATAATTTTAATCTCCAAACACTCTGTGGGTAATTAAAATATTTTTATAATCGAAACAGTTGGTTTGATTGGCATAGTGCCTTTGGCAAAGTTGTAGATAATAATTTTGTCCTTCCAAAAATAAACATGTTGTAAATTTACTTTACGAACTAATTTCATTTTTGTCATATGACTTACATTTTAAGTTTAGTAAAGCCTATATTAAGTTTATACAGCCTATAGGAACGTTTATGCAAAGTTTAGGCCAAGTCTAAAACGACAAAAAATATTTAAACTGGGACATTTTTTGTGGAACTGCTCAGTTAAAAAGTAATTTTAAGTTATATTAAAAAATGTGCAAAAATATTGAAAACTTCAAAGTTTACAGAATAGTTAACTTAAATTTTGTTTTCCTCGAATTGATAAAGATGTCACTTAGTCTAGTCTGACTAAACAGTGTTAAAAAAATTCAAAAAAAAAGTTGCCCTCCAAAGGTTTTACAGCTTTTTAACCATTCCTGTGAATTTTGCTGCTTTTAGAGAATGCAGAAATGCATCAGAAGGCCGCCGAGGAATTGCTTATCGGATTCGTCGCTTTTACGTTTGCATAGGGAAAAACTCTTTGGAAAAGTTATCTTTGCTAGGGACACCAAAACTCACAGGAATGGTTGAAAACCTACCTACCATCTCTCATGTTTTCCAGTTCAAGCTCTAGGACAACACTTGGATTTTGAATGATGAAAGTGCTATGACAGAAGGATTACTATTTTGAACATAGTTGCATTCAAACCAAAAGAATCAGTTCAGAAGTTTATTAAATTATTATTTACAAAGACATTTCGAGTTTGACCTTTATATCATTTGTATCTATCGCGCTAATATTACCTGCAATATAATCTGTATAAATGAATGCACCAAGATTTTAGTTTTTAACATTTTTGATTTTCTCGTCATTGTCGGTTTATCATTATATGAATACCTACGTTACTCTTCGTCGACCAGGTAAGCACCTTGCGATCAGCTACTGAAGGGTACTTCGTTAGCGTACGCTCCAACGTTACTAATCATTGTAATGCTATGTTTCAGAAACATTTATTTTATTTTTCGAAATTTCGCGAAATTTAGAGACCAATTTCGTTTCGTCTCGAGAACTCGAAATCCACCTTGATTTCGTTTCGACTAATTTGGCGAAACCGAAATTAAGGATTAATTTCGTTTCGTTTCGTTTCGACACCAGAAAAGCCAGTTTCGCACACCCCTAGTGTAGGGACTCTAAACTCACGGCACTTTTGGAGGATCTGCTGCAGTGTAAAGATTTGGTCAGTCGTAGACCGTCCTTCCATGAAGCCGGTCTGGTAGCTTCCTACAAACGTGCTGGCTGGTGACAGGCGTTGGAAGATGACCTGGGAAAACACTTTGTAGGCGGCATTCAGGACTGTGATCACTCGATAGTTCTCGCAGTCTAGTTTGTCGCCCTTCTTGTATATGGGGCAAATAACCCCTTCTTTGCACTCCTCCGGTAGCTGTTCTGTTTTCCAGATCTCGACGATCAGCCGATGCAGCGAGTTAGCCAGTTTGTCGGGGCCCATCTTAATAAGCTCAGCTCCGATGCCGTCTTTTCCGGCCGCTTTGTTGTTCTTGAGCTGCCGGATCGCATCCTTGACTTCGCTTATTGTTGGGGGTGGCGCATCTTCGTCGTTCGTTGCACCGACCACGTCTTCTCCGCTCCTGTTGTGGTCTCCTGCTTGCACGTCATTCAGGTGCTCATCGTAGTGCTGCTTTCACCTTTCGATCACCTTACAATCATCCGTCAAAATGCCTCCATTCTTATCCCTACACATTTCGGCTCGTGGGACAAAGCCTCTGCGGGATGCGTTGAGTTTTTGGTAGAGCTTTCGTGTTTCCTGTGTGCAGCTGCAGGTGCAGGTGCAGCTGCTCAAGTTCTTCACATTCCTTCACTTCCTAGCGACGCTTTTTTTCCTTGAAGAGTCGGACTTGCTGCCTCCGTTTCAGTCTATATCGCTTCATATTCTGACGGGTGGCGCTACGCAGCATTGTTGTCCGCGCTGCGTTCTTCTCGTCCAAAATCTGCCGACATTCTTCGTCAAATCACTCGTTATGTCGATTCCTAAGCCAACCTGAGCGTTGTAATCCCCGATGATGATCTTGACATCATGTTTTGGGCAGCGGTCATATTCACTCTCTAACTGCGCGTAGAATTCGTCCTTGTCGTCATCGGTACTTCCGAGGTGTGGGCTATGCACGTTGATAATACTAATGTAGAAGAAACGGCCTTTGATCCTCAACCTGCACATTCTAGGACTGATTGGCCACCACCCATGTGTGCTTCAACAACTCTGGAAGATGGTGTGACCATCCCTGTACGTACGCACCATCATCCCCTTCCAGCATTCCTCCTGCAGCGCTACGGTGTTGAACTTGCGGGTCTTCAATTCCTCGGAAAACACGCGGGTACTTCCTAGATAGCTGAGAGATCGGCAGTTCCATGTTCCAAGAATCCAATCGTTAGTCCGTTTTCGTTGCCTAGGTCCTAACCGATTGTTCCGGTCCGTAATTAACGTTATTGCGTTGGTTGCTGCTGTTTTTTAATGGTGCGGGCTTGCAAGGCCAGTGACCAACCCTACTATGTCGCAGGAGGGCCATCGTAGTGCCATTGTTTAGAGTCTCGGGCACTATCAGGGCTTGAGAAGGACACTGCATTACTTAGAACGCTTCCATTGGTGTCGATCCCAGGAAACTCCCTTCCGAGGAAGGAAGCCCCGCCCCCTGTGCTCTAACAAAAATTGATACAGGAAAGAGTATCTCGAATTTTACTATTTTTAAAGTGTATTCGAACTTAGTAAACACCCTGTTTGTTCAAGATACAAACGAATAAACAAACAAAGTTAGTTCATAATGGTTTTCTCCATAGCATTTTTGCGATCATTTTCAAAGCAATTGTACATGCAATGTATATGTGATTTTGCTCTGTTAATTGTTATGCATAGTTGAGAGAGTTGTTCGTATAAGTGAAACTCTACGACGTTTTTTACCACCCCTGTGGCATCGCGCCATGTTTCAACGGTTACATCTCAACATATATGTAAACGAAATAGAAAAAAGTAATTTTCAAAAATTTCCTAGCGTTGTCCTTCGGTTTTTAAATCACAAATTAGAACTACTCGAAATCGCTACAATAACAGTTCGTTGATGTCCCGATCAGAAGAACATAACTAAAAAATTACAAAATTATATCAACGGGAGATACAAATAACTTATTTTGATACGATTGTGCATTTTCCCATTTGCTTTCGATAACAAAATTGAATCAGAATGAGTTATAATAACAAATCCTGAAATGAAGTTGTTCTGAAACAAATCTAACAATTTTTTCGTCTCTATCAAAACCTGTTGTTTATAAAAATGGTTGTTATTACACTGTTCTATGTGCTATCTAAATTTGTTAGAAAGCTGATACGTTAGTAACAAAGTTTGATATGGGTTTGAAATCAGTAGAATATTTTTTGTTATGATTTCTGTTATTTTAACACCTAACGGGATCAAAATTAAAACACAATCTGAAAGGTTTTTCACATAACAAACTAACAGCCTCTGTTACATTTTTGTTTTGTCTTTCTGATCGGGGTACCAACTGTCATTGTAGCGATTTAGAGCGATTTTTATTCGTCATTTAAAAATTAAAAGACAATGATATAAAATTTAAAAAAAAAACACGTTTTGCTCAGAAAATTACACTTTTTTAGCTGATATCCAAAAACAGAACTCCGTGAATAATAACAACCCAATAACAACCCAATTCGTGATTCCACGTTTTGCTCATAAAACGCAGCTTTTTCAAATGATATATAAAAACTAGAAGAGCTAACCAACCCAATAATAACACAAAAAAATTGTGACGGATACGACACTTATTTGCCCTATCAAGAAAAATAAGCAATTGTGTGAATAAAACTTTGCACATGCCAAAAGACCACAAGGCAAAAATGATCAATGCATTTTCTACATCTGAAACTATATTATTCTTGATTTAAATTTTTTTTTAAAGGAGTGTGAGGAAACCAAGCGTGCATTTTCAAAATTATTTTTATGTTTTTGGTATTTATTGACATTTTTGGCATTAATGACAAGTTGATATTTTTTAAATTACTGATATTTGTTGACATTTTCTACTTTATTGGTATTTTCAACATTTTCGTCATTTTTTACTTTTGTGTGAAAAGATTAAAAAGTAACTAAAAAAATTGCAACGCTGTTGGATTAAGAACATCCAACTGAACTAATATCAAAACATCGAAATTATATATTTTTTAGCATTAACTTTGGGTTCATATTAATAATTGATTGTAAGTCGATAAGAATCGTAGCCCAATCGCATTAACTAATAAACAATTAATTAAACAATAATAGCCTCAATGACCAGCGGAACAAACACAAAAAGAACATTCATTCGGGTGCATTTTTCCGGTAGTTTTCAATTTTACTATGTCTTCTTCGGAAATGACCCCGTTCCCCGCACTTCCTATCCCAGACGGGTTTCGGCCTGCTTCTTCAAATCGTACAACACGCTATCGCGGGACACACCAGCCGATTAGGAGAATTGCATGTTCCTCAATTCCCCTCCCTTACGAGGTGGGCTCATATCAGGCTGTTGAAGGCTGCCGTGCGGCCACAACTCGGGCATATCATATTTCTCGCTGGCTTTCTTTTATTTTATTTTCGGAATGGGATTTGAGGAATAACTGACGACGGTTCCCTCGGTGCGGCGAACATCCTCAAGGGAACAGGTGATTTTCTAATGATATGGAAACGACTGTCAATCGATATGCTTTGGTAAAGCTTGGACGGGGAAAGGAGCTCACGAAATTTTATCGCTGGTCGTTGGCCTTTGAAATGAACTGAATATGTCCTAGAAAAAAGTGTGGTACTCCACCAGCACGGTGCATGACTGGAATTAGGTTGCAGGAGACTACTTTCAACGTCAAATAGCACGGTTTGAATGTACACTGCATCCTGCTGCGTGAGGATCAACTGAAACGTAAACTCTACTGATCTCATCCTACCAAAGCAGTGCTAATACAAAGTTTTTCTACCAAATGTTTTATCGTTTTTGTTTTCTAGATGGAACAATCAACCAGTAAGACGAGTATATTATCGATATTAAATTAAGGGTTGAAACACACATATAACTATGCAGGACAGTTACTCAAACCCCGTCATGTGTAAGTTTTTCCCGAGAGTGGAGTCTCATTTTCACCAGGTTTCCCTTTCCAGTGGAAATCAGGCAAGCAAGTCTCGGGTGCATTCTACCCGTAGACAAGTTGCCGGTTACTTGGGTCGTATTATCAGGCCGAGAGGGCCTTAGCGGAACCTTCAGTCAGTGGTAGGTTTTCGTTACGCGTCGTCGTCGTCGTCGTCGTCATTGTAGGTGGCTTTTGGGAGGCTTCCTTCACCTGAACCTATTTCGATGAAGGTGAGCGCTCCGGGTATAGGGCAGAGAGAGAAAAAAAGGGGGCACACATGGTCGCTAGCTGCAGAGGACACTTCGGCTGGCGGTGCGTCCCTTGCTGAGGCATATGCTTTTCTATGTTTTCCCTGCATGCAATTATAAAAAGAAGGAACCACGGAATTTCAATACCCAGTGGTCGTTTGGACGTTTTCATGTGATAACCGGATTCTCTGGACCGTTTGGAGTACTACTCTACCAGCGGAAAGGATAGTATCCTTCGCAGTCATTCGCCTAGCTGCCAGAGACCTGACAGGATCGGTAGAAGAACGCCGAGCAGCGACAATCGAAGTGGTGTGACTTCAAACCACATTCATTAAACTTTCAACGGAACCGATTGTGAGTGAAGTGTGTTTAAAGTGTTGCATTGGGCATTTTGCATATTTAAATATTACCGCCCCGGCAAGTGGTTATCGAGAAAATGTTTGTGTTTCCCGCGTGTGGATCGATTTCTAAACGCTGCCATATCCGAGATCCAGATGTCGTTTCTTACAGCATTAATTATGCAATTATGACGAGGCTGAAGCTCCATGTTTGAGCTTAGAAAGTGATACGTATATCCATCGTTTTGAGTTCTTGCTCTATAGTCCCTTTCCTTCGCCCGGTGTTCCAGTTTTAAATAATCATCAACATTCTATCAACGAGTACGAAGAAGAATCCACTCTAAAATCAAGTACCGCATTCAACGGAGTGAAGAAGTGCAGCGAAGGTGTAGAACTTGTAGAGGTGTAGAGAAAAAAAACAGTGAATGCGTTGAACCTGAATCTCATTGCAGCTGCTGACCACTGCACAAGATTAGATTATGACTCTTGTGCGTGTGACAACGGCTATTGTGGGCATTCCTAATCGTCCATGTCCTTTGAGGCAAAGAAAACGTTCATCAACTGCCAAAATAATGGAGTAGAACTGAAAGAAATTCTATGGAATGGAGTGGACCTCCGGTTGAGTCTAAAATAGTAGTCGGTAGCTGCAATCAATGTTATCAAGTCTTTCCAAGTATGTACCTCTTAAAGCTTTGTCGTTACAGAATGTCCATATGATTGGGTCATTCTACATCTGATTATTGACGAAAAGAGCAATTGCGATACTATGATTGGTGTATTGTTAATGAGGTAAATAAAATGAATAAAAAGTTAGGTTGAAATTGCAATAGAACCGACGATGTAATATACACATTTTTTTACATCACCTGAACACTGCGAAGGAAGAAAAATGAAGTACTGATTAGGAGCGCGAAAAGTCAGAATTCGAACTTAAATAATAATAATAATGCGCTGAGTAAAACAATGGTTCGCAATGAAAAACTGAAAAACAAAATCATCAAAAAACAGAAACTTAAAAAGCATCAGTCCTCCAAACTTGATCAATCGAAATATTAGGCTTAAAATTGTTGATATTCGATACTCTAAAATCTCCAAGTTTACTTATGTTTCCTTAATATAAGTCGTTTAAACAGCGGATTCTAGGTTCAACGTTAGTTCTCTATAAAATAAAATTAATCTAGTCTAATAACTTCACGAGAGAAATAGAAAAAATCGAATCTTTATCGAAATTATCGAAATCAGAGAAAAAAGGAATAAGGGGCCATCCACATTCCACGTGGACAGATTTTTAGCAATTTCGACCCCCATCCTTTTCCGTGGACAACTACCCATAAATTATAAAAAAATTGTATAGACCGTGTACATTACGCAGAAAACTCATTCAAGGCCAAAAGGAATTGAATCCACAAATGGCCGACTTCGAGCCACCATTTTGAATTTTCAGAAGCACAAGACTCGGTAACAGTTAATGCTTTTTTTTTAACAGTTAATGCGTCACCTGAAAAAACGCTATTTTACGTTTGCTGCGGTGAAGCAAACATAAAATGTGCTTGTGAAAATTCGAAGTGGTGACTCGAAGTTGACCGTTTATGCTTTCAATACCGTTTTACCTTAACCATTTCTGGGAATGGTGTTAGTGCGTCAGAGTGTCGCATAGTAATTGCTCGCCGGGTTCATCGCTATAACGTTATGTTCACGAGAAAACTCATCTAAGTCTCTGAAAAAGTTATCTGTTCTAGGGGCACCAAAATTCACAGGAATGGTTATGAAGCTATAATCTTTCTTTTTTTTTTAATTTAAGCGCTAAGGCTAAACCTGTGTTATCTTGAAAAATTTTGGGTGAATAACTTACTTTTTTTTCGATCCATTTTGATAGCATCGGATTTGGTTTCTTTTTCCTAAAGTTGTCACTTTAGATATATAATAAACAGATTCATTTTAATTCTTGTTGCCGATTCCGGAATATATGTGGTTTTAGAGCAGATTTCCAAGAAAAAGTCGTGTTTTACTAGGATGTTTCTTTACCTTAGGCGTTTGTTCAGATTGTCCATTAAATATCAGACAGATCGGATTTAATTTCCATCTAAATGCTCGATTATATCATTTTCGAGGAAAAAACAGACCTTACCTTACAAATACGCTTTGCTAGGAACTGAAATCGAGCGCGTAAACCAAGTCTTTAGACTTAGGGGTTATTATGGATTCCCAGCTAACATTCAAGCCTCACATTTCGTTTACCATCGACAAAGCCTCTAGAGTTCTGGGATTCATCTTCAGGACCGCTAAGGAATTTACAGATATTTACTGCCTCAAATCGTTGTATTGCGCAATATCTCGCTCTATATTAGAGTACTGCTCGGTTGTCTGGACCCCTTATTACAACAATGGCGTGGAAAGAATAGAATCAGTTCAACAGCGCTTTTTGAGATTTGCTCTTCGTAAACTGTCATGGACGGATCGTTTCCGCCTACCAAGCTATGAAAGTCGCTGCTTACTAATACGTTTGGAGCCTTTGTCTGTCCGTAGAGACACGGCCAGGGCGTTGTTTACCACAGACCCGCATAGACTGCCCCGCTCTTTTGAAACAAGTGAATATAAACGTGCAACCTCGTGCTCTGCGAAACAACTTGATGCTGCGATTACCTGCTCAACGAACTAACTACAGCATTTTTGGCGCAATAGTTGGTCTCCAAAGATTATTTAACAGAGTATCCGCTCTATTCGACTTCAATTTATCTCGAACGCTTTTTCGTCGGCGATATCGTTTATATTTTTCAAGATCTGACTAGTTGTAATGTCATATTGTTGTATTCCCGTTTCGTTATATGCAGAGTGAATAGATAGAGTGGCGCAGAGAGAAATTCAGTCAAAACAGCAACACGTTTTTTTTATGTATCCACCAAAATATTTTTCTGGCAGCCCCTTTTTGCGCAAGTTTCAGTTGACTTCAACGGTGTGTTGTTATTGTCAGAGCGAATAGATAGTTATTGTATTCAGTGCTGATAAAAGTCATTTTCCCCAGCAAAATTCTTCGAAAATTACAGCCAATCATTTTCAATTTTCACTTTCAATGATCGCAGCACTCCTTCAGATACACTAGATTTTCGTTCTAGTAACGTGCTGTTATACTCAGATGAAATAGATCGCTCGCATCGTTCACGGTTACGGAATAAAATTTGACGACAAATCCAACCAAATGATCTTCACTTCAAATCGAAAAAGAAAAACAAACAGTCCACTCAACCAAAATGAACCTCACCGAAACACTTTTTCACTGACACTGACCGATGCCTTGACAATCTTCGTTAACTGATAAACTGATTTTGTTGTCTTACTTCCATCGCATGAAATACAATGAGGTGTTTTGACAGTTCACTTCCATGCAAAAAGCGGGAAGAGAGAACTCAGAAAGGATTGTAAAAGAATAATGTTGAAGGATGCTTTTTTTCAGTTTCACTCAAGAGTGTCAACAAATAGCAACCCTGATTGTATTTAAATTTAAAACAAGTTCATTTGATAAAGTTCGATAGAGATAGATAAAATAAAGTGCGTTTTGTGTAATAACAAAAAACAAAAAAAAGTAAGGAATGTGAGTTTTTTTCGGTTCCCGAAGAATCCGATTGTGAGGAAACAGTGGTTGGATTTCTGTTGTCCCAGCAGACTATTTCATTGACGAAAACACCCGACTTTGCAGTGTAAGTAAATTAGAAAATAATTACAAGTGATGAATAAATAGTTTTTTTTTGTCGTTCTGAACAGCTTCACTTCAATTACGAGCAAGACCTGTACGTGGCCACAGCCGGCGGGAGGCTAAGAGCTATGCCGAGTGTGCTCCCGGTTTTCCAAATTGTGCCGGATTTCAGTGAAACAAACCAGGACGATTGCATGGAAGAGGTTTGTTTTACTTTATGTGTGTTTATGTGTTGTTTTTTCGTACTTTTGTCTAATTGTTACCAGGAAACGATTCAATCAAATAAACAAAATGAAAAAAAAAATTCAATTTATGAATAACTTTTTTTTAATGATTACCAATGTTTGTTTACTTTGCTCGTTAGGTACAGCGTTTGACGGTTCGTTTGGTTTTTCTGGTTTCAGACTCTGCGTCACTCTATCTTTTCACTCTGGTTAAATGTATTGACTCTCTAAAGATATTTTTTTTATTGTTACACAGTAAAAAAATAACATTTCTTTCAATGTACATAAATGGAGCATTGGAAACCATGTAATATTCCGTGTGGCATTATATTCACATGCAATGTAAATGAATATATTGTTAATTTGCATGCATATTTATATTAAAAGCTATAAGTTTATACCACTTAACGTACAAATTTACATTTTTTTAAACGATTCTGTATTGTGCATTATTAACGGTGTGAAATTACATAAGTTTTTCACTTTATGTGCTAGAAATCCTTATGTGCTTGCAGTTGTATTAGTTGTAAATTTCATATTTTGGTACTGTGTAGCTTTAAGTTACACCATTGAGGCACTTGCTCGCCTGTTGGTAAATAGACCAAATAAATAAATAAATAAATTTATTTTTTTTACCGATTGTCAATCTTGGTTCGCAGGTGAAATTAACCCCGCTATTAAATACTTTTCGAAAGTATTCAAAAGACACATATTTAACATTCAAAGGTTGTTTCATGCGTATATCGGAATGTATGTTATTTTTACGCGAAATTCAAGATGCATGCCGAACGATTTTGTTTACGTTTTTGACAGTAGCACCAGGTTACAAAGCTGTATGCCTTGTTCAGACTACGCCGAATATCATCTGATATCGCCAGATGATATCGGATATCACCTGAGGTGTTCACAATACAGTCAGATGATATAGTTTGACATTTGCTTTGGAGACTAAAAAGAGAAGAAAACAACAACAGGTCAAAGCAAAAACAAGAAAACAAGAGCAATGCAATTAAGATAAAGATGTCAGCTAGTTGGCTCGCACCAACGCGAACTCTCATATGCAATTGTCAAAATGTGCGGGATGAAAAACGCAAAAGTAATTCCTTCCTTCTTACTCGCATGCAACGCGAATTACGAAATTTGTAGGGTTGCGTCAAATGACTTTTTGCCGTGTTGCCGGCTGCTGCAAATCTGGTTCTTATGGGTTTTCGAACATGATATTTGCGATATCATGTAGCCGAGGTGATATCCGATGACAGCTCGATTGTATGGGATATCAGGTAATATGGATGGTGATATAGACCGTTCCGATAATTATAAATACACTTACGATCAACCGTCATTTCAAATAACGTGCAGTATTTAACCAAACGTTGGCTACGTCCTGTTGTTTACATCCAAAAGAAACAGATGCTGTCATTTTTTTTAACATTTAGTGCGAAATTTTGAAAATGCGTGGCCTTTCTCCCGAGCAAAGAAAGCGAATTGTGCACAAATGGGGCACCGTGAATAGTCTTTCTATAAGAAAATTAGCCAGAGAAGAAGGTATTAGTATCCATGATAACTTGACTATAAGAGTCTGCCAGGACCGCAATTTTATACATCACCGAAGGGAAAGGATGTCCCTGGACCAGTGAAAGCCATTTACACCGAAAAATTCGGCAAGAAGGTAATGGTTGGCAGGCCATTTGGGAATGTGGGAAAATATCTCGTCCATTCATTACGAATGACACAATGAATGGTAAAATTTACGTGAAAGAGTGTATGCAGAAAAGGTTGTTACCCATGGTTAAGCAGCATAACAATCCTCCAATCTTTTGGCCCGATCTTGCTTCCTGCCATTACACTAAGGATGCACTAGGGTGGTATAAAACAAATCACATATGTCCCAAAGGAGATAAATTCTCCAAACTGCCCTGAAATTCGGCCTATTGAAACTTTTTGGGCTTTGACCGAGGCAAAGCTGAGTAAATATGTCAAACCAGCGGACAATGTTGAAAAATTTAAAAAAGATTGGCTTGAAGTGGTAAAAATGGTTGGAGAACACACTGTGCAAAAGCTTATGAGTAGTGTTAAGAGAAAAGTTAGAGTACTCGCGTATCCTACGAAAAATAATCCCAACTCGAATTGAAACTGGAAAGAAAACACTTATTATATATATATATATTTCAGAATAAAATGACCCGAAAAATCCTGTATATTTTGTTTTATTCAAGAAAGAAGATGTATTTATAATTTTCGGAACAGTCTATATGACCTCGATAGCATGAATTACCTGATATCAGGTGATATGCGGTGTAGTGTGAACAGGGTAGTAATTGCATTTGACCTAGTGCCGTGCTACCATAAAACTTATGGGTTTTTCAAAACACATAAAGCGCAGATCAAGAGTAGGATTTCTGGTTTCAGTTTTGTTAAGGTATCGTGATAAAGAAAGTATTCTAGAGAGGCCGTAATAAAACCAGCGCATTAATTTTTGAGCTTTAAGAGTTTAAGAACTGCCGTGATATAACATTATGACGTACATCCATTGGTTCAGTTTTTTAATACGGCCCAGAAACGAACGGGTTACTTGTCACTTTTGTATTGAAATGGTGCATACGTCATTTTGTTTTCTTGATTTTTTGCAACGTACGAATAAGTAACAACTAAAAGAAAGAACCCAAAAGATGGGTCTTCGACTAACAAACAAATTGGCATAAAAACCCCATATTTGAAAAAATGGCGCTTACGTCAGTCTGCGAGATTACGGCAGTAAAGAACTTACCACAGTAGAATCCATTATCATCAGGAAATGTGTAAGTCGCCGAGATACTGCTCGATACACCATGTCATATTCTAGAATCGAAATTTCACGTAAAATTCCCCTAAAATCCTAAAATAAGAGGCGTAGTGCTAGTTGCACTAGATGATGTTCAAACCTAGCACTAGATAAAAAGATGCAATGGCCAATCACTTGGTGCTTGGTCAACCTTTTTTTGTACAAAATTTAATATAATTCCACCATATTATCAAGGCGCTTGTTTCCTTTGGAACTTTTATAGTAAAATTCACCCAATATTATTAGAAAAATGATATTCATTCATGGAAGTAAGAGAATATTTCATATACATGGTATGGGCGCCGAATTCATAGAATTATTGGGGGCGGGGTGGGGCAAAAGAGTTTTGAAAAAAAAAATTTATCTGATTCTAGATATATATTGCCTGAAAGTTTTGCATGCGATGCGTCTTTACGTTATGGGGTTGTATACCTTTTTATTGTTCGAAAATCAAAAATTTTTCTATTGCATTATATTTAAATGCAACTTCTTGAGAACATTTTCACAAATTTTCGTAAAGATCTGAGCAATAGGAAAAAAGTTACCGCTATTTGAAGCGCGCCTCGTCACGGCCACATAAGCTAAACTTGAAACTTTATACACGTGATACACAAAGTTTAACCACAGACAGACAGACGTCCAAGAAAGAAAAAATTTATCGAAAATTCCGTGTAAAATTTCAAAGAGAATTGCGTTAAATACTAGCGCCGCCTGGTGACCTTATCGCTACAATACATTTTTTTCGCCGGTGTAAAAGGCTGGTAGCGCTATCTGGTTACGAATTGTTTCTACGCAAATCTTTACACAAGTTTGGAACTCTGCTTGGACGTCTGTCTGCGGCTCAACTTTGCCGGAAAATGTTTTTTAATGCAATTTTTAGCGCTCGAAACATGTTTTTTTCGGGAAAAACGCTCCCGTTTGCACTGAAAACAAAATACTTATGAAAATGATCGTTCAGATACCCGGCACACTTCTAAACTAATGAAATATTATGGGGTGTTTGATTTTAGTTGATCTGCTGGGTCTCAATCGCGAACACCGCAAACCTCTGCAAAAAACAGCGTTTCGGGGAAACGGTCATTACTCTACACATAACTGGTGGTTTTTGTCGTTGTTTAACAGAACTTTCAGAAAGGTTTTTTCTTTTAAAAAATAAAAAAGGTGCTAAACGCTTAAAAAATTTTTCAAACTTTTTTTTTTTTCTCGAGCAAAAAGGTATATAACCCCTTAAGTGATGGGAATGGCAGTTTTGAAAGCAACTATCAAAGACCAAAGTTTTGCAAAATGGTGTGAAGATTGTGAAGTTTAAAAATAACAAATAAAACTATCAGGTAAACCGAAAACAGAGGCGCCAACTTTCTAGAAATATTGAGGGGGCAAAATGATGCATTGCCCCTCGAACAAAATATTGTGGGGAGGGGAAAAAAGGGCTATGCCCCCTGAAGTTGGGGCATATGTGTACATGAATTGACCTCAAATGGTTTAATGATGGTTTCAAGTTCTATCAAAGATTGAATTCATACAATTTATATTCACATTTTTTGTTTCTGTGCTCGTGATTACCTGCATACAAACGCAGGTTTTTTATAACCTCAAGTGATTCTTTGAATGACATCTTAAAATTTCTTTTATGCCATTAAAGTTCTCATTCTGTGTTAAGTTCTGTGTTAAGTGTTATTCGATTTCAATAATTCGAACACCATTAAACTGGAAAACTTCTGAAGTTTTATTTTCTGATTACAAATGTGGCCTAGGTCACCGGGATTAGGAAATATTCCTGAGTTCCGGTAGGCATGTCAAACCTGCTAATTTTTTGATGGATTTGGTAATGGGTTGGCTGATATTTATTTGCATCATTGGCATAGATGACAAAACACCTTCCGAAACGATTGGTTCATCAAGATTCGGAATCGGCCAAGAACTCATCGAGAAATGGCTATTTTCCTTCCGGAATTCCGTCTGACACATCTATTTTCTGGATTTTTCATCGGGAATCTTTCAAAAGGCATATTTTTAAATATAGGCTCCATTGGCCACTTCCGGAACAACCTGTGTGCCCTGGAGGAACCCGTAGTGGGAGAATTTACATTTATGCAACGGAATATAGCATGCGACACCTCCATCTAAAGAATTTTTCATCAGAAATCATCCAAAAAACATATACCTGAATACAGACGGCATTGGCAACTACCGGAACAATTTAAATGCCCCGGAGGAACCTGGAATGGGGACAATTATATTTCTAAATCAAATGTAGCGTGCGACACCTCTATCTTTAGGATTTTTCACCAGGAATTTTTCATAAGACATGTTTCTGAATACAGGCTGCATTGGCCACTTCCAGAACAACCCAGATGCCCCCATGGAACCCGTAATGGAAGAATTTACATTTCTTCATCAAAACATAAGCATGCGAAACCTCTATCTCCAGCATATTTCATCAGAAATCATCCAAAAAAATTTTAATACAGACTGCGTTGGCCACTCCCGGAACGATCCACATGCCCCGTAGGAACCAATAGTGGGGACATTCACGATTCTGCATCAAACATAGTATGCGACACTTCTATCTGCAAGATTTTCCATCGGGAATGTTTCAAAAGCCATAATTCTGGATATAGGCTTCATTCGCCACTTCCAGAGCAATCTTAATGTCCCGGAGGAACCCGGAATGGGGACCTTTATATTTCTGCAAAAATACTACAAGGTATACAGCTCTAGGGTTGTATGAAATTGTGACGTGGGACTAAACACTGTAATTAGAGGATTTTTTGTTACAACATATACAGTGTCTGCAGACAAAATCAATGTGTTTGCTCAGCGACTGGAAATAAATTTTTGAGATATATTCAACAACACTCGAATATTATGATATATTTGACAATATTTGACAATATTTGACGATATTAAGCCTGTAGTATTTTTTTGTGCAAACAACATGTATTTGACAAGGCACAAGCATATCGTGCTTGTTGAAAAAGCACCAAGAATTTCTCGTAATGCGTCAAAGTCAGAATTAACTCTATATCCTCAAAATCCAAATCCAATAATACTTACGTTATCATAACGAATGGTTTTGTCTTATTTAACTCTGATTTAATCAAATATATAATATGGATCTTACTTTCAAAATAATATGGAAGCCCTTACAAAGCTTCATTAATTGGCAAGCATAAGAAGATATTTTAAACAAAATTATTAACAAGTTCCAGCAAAAAATCGTAGCAATCACTATTTCCATTTTTGTTTTTTGCTTGACAATTTCTCTATTTGCCTACAACTGCATTCGCGTATGACGATGACAACTTATATACGTTTATTATGGTAAAGCTTGGAATAATAATATATCATCTAACAATTTTGAAATGTAAAAAGAGATTCTTAATGAATCTAAGTAAATAAACCAAAAACTCACAAGCATTTGCAAGTTCTTACTCTTCTAGAAATGTGTATACTTTGGAATTTACTCCCTCGATACTATCCGGTCACGATTATAAGTAAATATCAAAGATAAAATTAAATAAATATTCGTTGCAAAAATGTACAATTCTTGTTGAGTAATTTATTTATGAGATAAACTTCCAATCACCATCAACAGCAGCATTGCAGTTTTTCCTCGATTGCACACGAATAGAAATGTACGAACAAAAGTGTACCACTGCAATACGAATAGTACCGCTGCAGTACGAACAGTACCGCTGCAGTACGAATAGAAGTGTACCGCTGAAATGTACGAATAGAAGAGTACCGCTGCAATCATAGACGAAGAGAGACCTGCGGTTCTTTACTCCACTGGTACTGTTGCTTTTACCGGCATGTTTTCTTTCGAGACATCAGTTTTTATTAGATTCTGGAAGCAGGTTTAGAAATTGCTCAAGAATAGGGATTGTTTCAAACATTTCGAAAAACTTTTACCTTCGAAACATCATATTAGTCTAAGCTCATGGAAGCAGAAATAAATTAACCTATTGGGACGGGGACATTTTAACCGAATCTTCTAGCTGTGCCTTCTAGTGAAGAATGTAGTCGATCGCCGCCTTCGGCTGCGTACTTGACTGCCTTCCGTCGCCTTCTTTTGGCGAAGGCGCTGGCAACGCCGTGTTGTATCATTTTCCGCTTGCTGGTGATTCTAGAAGTGTGTTGCTTTATCTTTTCTTCCAACAAACATAAACAAACATGAATTGGGTGGCATAACGACAAGAAGATTAGCACACGGCGGTGTTCGAGACGGCGTGATTGCGCCTTTCGTGTAGACGAGCGGAAGGTGGTAGATGCTAGAAGGCACATTAAAAGGTTTCAAGAAGGTACAGACAATTTTCGTCAGGAAGGCGTTGCCACGCCGTGCGTGTATTCGGGCCTTAAGTTTGGCAATGCAATAGCAACGAACCGATCCGTTGCTATTGGACCAAGTGTTGCTTTGTTTGTGCCGTTATCCAAGACAGCAGCCAAAGTGAAAACAAACTGCGAATTCGTTTATCAGACGTTATTGATTCGATACCGTCCAGTAGCTATCGTCCTTGGCAATGACGCTAATGTCTGAAGACGTTAGCGACATCGTCGATAACTATAGCAGACAGTATCGTTATCGGCGTTTACGATAAGTTATCGATTAACAACCCCTGTATATTACATATGTAACCTAACACAAAGAACGCGTAGATTCAGTCCAAAACAATTCCTTTTATACGCTCTTCGCAACCTGAATTGGATTGCATTTCCTCTGCCATCCTATGAAGCACATTGCATGCTCAAAAATCAACAAACACTTAAACCACAGAGAACAGACGTTCATCTTATTTTCAAAAGATGCGTCAAAACTTGCAACCGTCATTTAACAGTAAGTAGTAATGCCCCCGCTATGTGGCGCTCGCATCACTTAAAAACCAAGCACAGATATCGATAAAATATAATATAATATATAATGCAGTGCAACTGTGGCACCATAAGACAGATGTCGTTAGTATAATAATGTATTTGAATTAAAATTTGTACACACGCTTTTCAAATTCCTTTATATAAACATGAATGTCTGTTCTCTGTGCTCAAACTAAGTCGCGAATTTGCAATGCTATTCTTCGTATAGACTCAGCTGCATTAATATCACAAATCAGCTTTTATGGGGCCGTTCCTAAACCACGTGGTCATAAAGAGGGGGACGGGGGGTTTGTAAAAAGACCACGGGAGACCACGCACGAGGGTGGGGGGGTTAACGAAATGACCACGTGGTCTTTTTTCCTGACTTATAATTTATTGTTACCACCAAGTCAAGAATGAAGTTCATGCATTTTAGAAATATAGAATGTACTGAAAGTTTAATATTAGAAATGTAAAAAATTTAAGCGAATTTTTGGCACTTGACAAATGAAAAGACCACGTGGTTAAAGTCGCAAGGGGGGGTGGTTGGTCAAAACACCACGAAAGACCACGGAGGGGTACGGGGGGTATAAAAAGTGATTAAAATATGACCACGTGGTTTAGGAACGGCCCCTATACACCCTCACGACATCTCAGAACAAGAAAACTTTTTTCCGAAGAACAAAGCATAACAAACTATGCAAATTATAAGTAACAATCGTAATGAAATATGGTATGCAGTCTACATTTGCTTCATGTTTTCCTTAATTTGTGTAAAGCTACCGAATCTTTGTTTAAATGATATTTTTGTGATACAGTTGAGCAAAATCATTTCAAATCGCCTGGAAATACGCGAAAATTTAATCGATCATTTTTGATCTGAATGAAACTTTGCACACGTATTTGGCTTAGCAAACTGAGCATTTTTCACAGGTGGAGAGATTTTTTACACCCATGAGTTACATTCTAAAAGGGCGTATGCCTTTTGGCATAGGTTTTATTCGAAGCATTGTAGCCCAGAAACCGTTGGTTGTATAGAAAAACTGTCTGAGAATGAGTTGCAGGGAATTAAAAATGCATCATAAAAAAATTAAAAATAAACATTAAATTTCAATTTAAAACAAAAAAAGTGTATTTTTTTTTATTTTTTTTACAGAAACTTGACGTTGATACGCAACTTTTTAAAAAAAGTCCAGGATGGAGAAATGAAAAATAATTTTTTTATGGTAGATTAATTTTTTTATAAAAATTCTAATTCAAACATTTTTCAAAATATTTGTATTCTGATGATTTTAAAAGATGCAGAGAGTCATTTTGAATCAAAAAGCTCTTGGTAGTTAACATTCCAAAGACATTGGTTTTCGAGTTATTTCTAATTTAAGCTCAAAAAATTATAATAAATACACGTTTTTCTTAATTTGTCCATGGTTCTCCAGCAAAAACCATACGTTCATTGGAATGCTTGATCAAAAATACACAATTCATTCTTTGACAACAAAACGATTAGGCGAACGGTTCTCAAGAAAAGAGTTAAATGTTCTAAGTGATATAAATATATATGTTAACGAAAATGTTCAAATGGACTGTATTATCACGAGTAGTATAAAAACACATCCGAGCGCGTTCAATACTCATCTACTTCTGATTTATTCATCCTCTCTCTCTCTCTGTCGCATTAATGATCTTACACTCTAAGTTGAATAACTCTAAAAACTCTAAATTAAATTAATGAAAACGCTCCAACATCTTCCCGGCCATTGAAATGAGAACATTTCAATTAAACCCTTTCTTCTCCATCCATAGGTAACAAACATATATTCTTTACAGCTCGTTTAATCGTCGAATCTTTTGTACGCAAACTAACAACTCGAACGTGACCATCCCTGCCAGGATGTAGTTCAGTAATTCGCGCCAAATTCCACTGCAATGGTGGCAGATTGTCGTCTACAAGTAATACCAAAGAACCCACTTGAAATTTGTGAATCTTGAAGTCCTTCTGTCGCTGTTGCATTTCCTGAAGATAATCATTTGACCAAGTTTTCCAAAATGACTGTTTGATGTTCTGCAGCATTTGCCATCGCGAAAGTCTACCAATGTTGAGATGTGCGTAAGATGGCTCAGCAATGGCTTGGAATTCCCGTCCAATAATAAAGTGCCCAGGTGTTAAAGCGGTAATGTCATTAGGATCATCTGAAGAAGGCGTCAATGGTCTCGAGTTGAGAATCGCCTCTATCTGCACTAAGACCGTGCTGAACTCTTCGTATGTTAAATTATGTGCAGCTAAAATTGGTCGTAGATGAAACTTTACCGACTTTACCCCAGCTTCCCATATCCCTCCAAAATGAGGGCTTCGGGGAGGGATAAAAGACCATTCAATGTTTCGTAATACGCAAAACTCGTTTAATTTTCTCTTATGCACTTCTGTACCGAACAAATTTGCCAAATGATTTAACTCATTATTGGCACCGGTGAAATTGGTTGCATTGTCCGAAAGTATTTTTCGTGGCAAACCTCTTCTTCCTACAAATCTTTGCAGTGCTCCCAAAAACGCCTCCGTAGAAAGACTCGAAACGGCTTCAAGGTGAATAGCTCTTACGGCCATACACACAAATAAACACACATATCCCTTCGTCAACACCGGCTTTCTAATAGAGGCCAACGATTTTAAATTAAAAGGTCCAGCGAAATCAATTCCAACAACTTCAAAAACATGACTTGGCTGCACTCTATACTCCGGTAAATCACCCATCAACTGCGTGGCTCGTTTTGGACATAATTTATAACATGGTGTACACTGGTGTATAATCTTCCGAATCGTAGCCTTTGCCCGTAACGGCCAAAATTGCTGTCGAATTACTGCAAGTAATGAACGTTGTCCAATTACTTCTATGCAGGTAACGAATTAAAGCCAGCGTGACAGGATGTTTCTGTGGAAGCAACATTTGATGCTTGCTATCGTAGCTAATAGCAGCATTTTTAATGCGTCCACCTACACGGAGAATCTTATCATTTTCGTCGAAAAAAGGATTTAGGCATTTCAGTGGATGTTCAAAATATTTCTCTTCCTTCAAAGCCCTTATTTCAGCAGCGAAGCATTCATTTTGAACCAGTCGTACAATAAGTAACATCGCTCGGTTCATTTCGTCAGCTGTAAGTAACCCCTTTGTAAGGACTTCTCTTCCGCTCCTGATATAATCGGTATAACGAACAACGTAGGCCATGCTGCGCTGCATAATCGAAAATCTGCTGATTGTGTCAAACATTTTCATTCTCTTTGGCTGTCTCGAACATACAACTGTTTTTCGAAGCTCTGGTAAATCTACATCGGAAACTAAGGGAGGCAACGATAGCTCACAATCAGCCTGATTCAAGATCGATGGACCGCTCCACCACATCTCAAGATTCGGTAACAATTGCGGTTGAACACCACGCGAAATCATGTCTGCGGGATTCGATTTGGAAGGAATGTAACGCCAAATGTACTCATCAGTCAGAGATTGAATCAACTTCACGCGGTTAGCAACAAAAACCTGTAATGCTTCCGGAGATTTTTGTATCCAGCACAGGACGATTTGTGAATCACTCCAGAGAATAATGGAGGAAAACTTCACTTCCAGCGCTTCAACTATTTTTGCAACTAAGCGGGACAACATCAATGCTGCCTGCAACTCCGCTCTCGGTGTTGTAAATTCTTTTCCACTCTTCTGTTTTTTCGGTAAGGTACGTGACTTACTACAAATTAGTTTCATTTTAGCTTGGCCGTCATTCATAATTGAACGTGCGTAGAGGCAAGCACCGTATGCCAGATCAGACGCGTCTGCGAAACCGTGCAGCTCTAAATTCAAAGGTTTTCCACTCAGTACACAACGTGGTATCTTGATGCCTTCAACATGTTCCAGTTGATCACGAAACTCTAACCAGAAGCTCGCAAGTGCGTGTGGAAGCACTTCATCCCATTTTAAGTGAAGCATCCAAACTTCCCGCATCACTAGTTTCGCCGTCGTCAAAACTGGACCTAAAAAGCCGAGTGGATCAAAAATCCTCGAAATTTCGCTAAGCAAAATTCTTTTAGTTAACTGCGATGGCTGCGACACCTGCATCTTGGGCAAAGAAATCGTAAAGTTGTCGGTCGTTGGCTCCCAAGCGATTCCCAACGTCTTCATTAACATATTGATTTCTGGATCGTTGATTTTATTAATTGTTTCTCGTTTGTCCTCAGGTACCACTTGGAGTACAGCAGAAGAATTCGAGCACACCTTATGAACATCGAATCCACCACTATGCAGCATATCCCTAACCTGCTGCAATAGTTCGATTGCTTCTTCTTCCGAATCAGCCCCTGAAAGCATATCGTCGATGTAGAAAGAATTTTTTACTGCCTTTGCCGCCAGCGGATATAGTTGTTCCTCGTCATCAGCAAGCTGTCGTAATGCCATTGTTGCCAGAAACGGCGATGAAGCTAGTCCGTATGTGACCGTTCGCAGATTATAAATCTTCAATTGGTGGTCTCTAGATTCCCTCCAGAAAATCCTTTGGAAACAAGTATCATTAGGATGGACCTCTACCTGTCGATACATTTTTGGTATATCAGCACTCAACGCATATCGAAACGAACGAAATTTCAGAAGGATAGATATTAAATCATTCTGTATGGTAGGACCAACAATTTGCGCTTGATTAATTGAAACACCACTCGATGATTCAGCTGAGACGTCAAAAACTACCCGTAACTTTGTTGTAGTACTCGTTGGCTTTAGCACACACTGGTGTGGGAGGTAAAATGCATCTGAAGGCATTTCGTCAACCGAAGGTGTAATTTCTGCCATATGATTCATCTGTTTGTACTCTCTCATAAAGGCAATGTACTGCGTCTTGAGAGATAAATCTCTGTCCAATCGTCGTTCCACAGCCAAAAACCTTCTCTTGGCCATCTCTCGAGAATTGCCTAACTGTTCTTTAGCCGAGTTGAAAGGCAGTCGAACAACGAATCTGCCATGATCATCACGTCGATGTGTATCCAAAAAATGTGCAACACAAGCATCTTCCGAGGAATATTCATTTACCGGCCTCTCATCGTAAGAGTCGAAATGCCAAAATTGTTCAAGCAACTTACCCACATCGTTTTCTGTTAAAGTTCCACATAAAGCTTGCCCAACACCAACGTGATTGGTTGGAATGACGCCGCTAACAATCCAACCGAGCTGAGTTTCCTGCACTGCCGGCATATGATCTTCCAGATTCAACTGTCCACCTTTGATCAACTTGAAGAACAAACCAGATCCAATCAGGATTTCGACCTGACCGGGCACATTAAACGATGGATCCGCTAACTCGATGTTATCAGGAATCTTCAGTCGCGTTGGATCGATGCATTGTACTGGAAGTTTTCCTGTTATTTTATTCACCACCAAAAATTCCAAGCATGGTGAAACATATTCATTTATTCTGGATTTGATTCGAGCGTGTACCTTGAACTGAATCGTCATTCGATTACCACCAATTCCGATAATAGTGTAATTGCTTCGCTTCTGTTTTAATCCAAGTTTCAACACAAGTGCCTCGGTGATGAAATGCTTATGTGAAGCTGAATCTAGCACAGCCCTGCATGTTGATGATTTAGTACCAGGGCCAATGATAGTCGCTACCGCCGTGGCCAGTAATGTATCCTGTTCATCTTCAACGCTCGAACATAAAACAGAACCGGTAGTGTTTGATGATGCTGATGACGTATTGGCTTCAGAATTAGCTTTGGGAGCTTCTTTTTTCGTTGTAGGATTTGTCTTAGGTTCAGTTTCAGTAGATTGTGCGTCTTCGGGATGTAGTATCGTGTGATGACGTTTAGCACATTTTTTACAGTTATGCTCTGATTTACATTTACCGGTTATATGGCCCTTCTCAAGGCAATTGAAGCAGGAACCACTCTTGCGAAGGGATGCATATTTATCGCTAAGATTTGCGCCTTTGAATAATTTACACCTCCACAACTCATGATCTTCTCTACAATGCGAACACTTCCCAGTGGCAGCCACAAGACTATGTATCTTAGGCTCAGCCTTCCCTATAGGACGAATTTGTTTCACAATTTCGGTTGGTTTACTGCATCGGCTAATCTTCTCATAAACACGGCACCGCTCTTTTAAGAAATCCATTGTAGAACTGTACTTCGCCAAATCTCCCTTAGTCTGACTAAGTTCCCAAGCCTTTCGCGTCTCGATGTCGAGTTTTTTCGATAAAATGTTTAGCAGCATTACCTCACCAAGACCCTGAACAGGAAGCTCTAAGTTTTTCAGGGCGTCAACATGTTTACAACACGTATCAATAATTTTGCGCAATGCGTTCGCATTTTCTTTGATCATTGCTGGCATGTTAAAAATCGCGTCGATATGCTTGTCGACTATGACCTGTTTATCCTCATATCTCTCTTTCAGCGTTTCCCAGGCAGCATTATAATCGTTATTGTTTATGATGTCCTGGTCGATAATGCCAGCTGCAGCTCCCACCAATGCGTTCCGTAAATGGTACAGCTTGATGGCTGGTGTTTCGGTGTGATAGCGATCCATTACGTTCTCAAACATATTTTTGAAAGCAAACCAGTTTTCGTATTTACCGTCGAAAGTTGGTAACGGAGCCTTCAATGGTGGAATATACGGCTGAACATTAGCTGGTAACATAGCGGCTTTGTCGATTTCACTCTTCACCGCCGCTACTTCAATTTTTTCTGTTAACTGCACAACAACATCGCAATAAAGTTTTTCAAATTCAATGAATCTCATTTCTTCTGAAGCTCGGGTATCTGCAGTAACATTAAGACTATATATCTGATCCTGTAATGCGTTATATTCGATATATGCACTTTCCACCATTTTCAAATGTAATTGCAGTAAATGCCTGTTTTTCGGTTCGTCCATTTCTGCGAGCGCCACTAATACACGCTGGACTTTCCTTTCAACTGTTTCTTTTTTAATAATAAGCACTTTTAAGCCGTCTTCCATTTTTTTTCGATTGTCCTTTTCTTTTTGTTGGTTTAACTGGTCACTAACTGATAACGTTACCGATGCTCCAGCTCCGTTTTAACCGTTGTTTTCAACTTTATCTTTCTTCGGTGTCTTGTTTTTATTTTTCTGGTTTGGTGTTCGTGCGGTCGCCATCTTTTTTCTGTTCTAGAAAGTTCCAACAATGTCGTCGTTTCCGCTGCTGCGAAATCAAAAGGATTCGTGGCTTGACGCCATTTTGTTGAATTTAGTTCACACTTCTTTCTGACGAAATAACACCTTTTTATAACGAATTCACGCTTTCCACGCTAGGAGAGGTGATCAACATCACTTTTCTCGATTCTGACCCTTATCCGGCGGAGTAGGACCAAAATGTTAACGAAAATGTTCAAATGGACTGTATTATCACGAGTAGTATAAAAACACATCCGAGCGCGTTCAATACTCATCTACTTCTGATTTATTCATCCTCTCTCTCTCTGTCGCATTAATGATCTTACACTCTAAGTTGAATAACTCTAAAAACTCTAAATTAAATTAATGAAAACGCTCCAACAATATATAAGAATCAAATATTTATTTTCGAGTTTTATTATCTTAGGAACATATTTTTTTATGACATAGATACTTTACAGAACTAGTTTCACCTTATATTTTATATACATCAGAAGTAAATGATTCGTCATCTTTTGAAAACAGCTTCGTTTGTATCTTATTTTTTGAAATCGGAACAAAAGAGTAATACTTTTGTGTGGCAGCTGTTATTATAGATTTTTTGAAAATATTGCTCCATTCTGTTACTCCTTGTTCATATTCTTTACATGATACCCAACTAAATGACATTTTTGATGAATTTTTATTACTTTTCTGGTTAGACCAATCATAAAATTCTTTTGCGCTTGTTATGGGATGTTCATGTTCTTTAGCTAAACTTGAATTTCCTGCCATTCGTTTTAATATGCCACCAATTGCAACGCATGGTCCTTTAACATGAGAAGTCACAAAAAAATGCCACTCTGCATCGACGTTATATTTTGTTTTGAACTTGCAAAGTTTTTTTCTATTTTTATATTGTGGGGACATTAATATCAGACATTAATATCGCTTTTTTCAACTCTATTGTTGTTTTCAAAAAACTCATTAATTTGGCAATGGACACCTGAACCACAACAGTATCATGATGGAGTACTTCCGATGTTATGATGAAGCTGATATTCTTAAGTGTTCCAGAATAGTAAACAACGAAGGGATGATTGGTGGCTTGACTATCATTCCAATAACTACACGAATCACAAATTGATAAAGACGTATTAAAATGAGCTTGACTGGTCAATATTTTTAATTTTGCAATAACGTTTTCGTTTAATTTGCGTAAGCTTGATGAGCACCGATGATCAGGAAAGGGTTTACAGCATTTGGTCTTGGTGTATGCCATTTTCACTTTATTCATCTTCACAAAATGCGAACTGTTACTAACACTTCTGGAGAAGTGCAATCGTATTTGTAAGCGAAAACAGATATTATAGGTAACCCAGTAGTTATTGGTTGCGTACTTTACAAACAGTTATAATTAGTAGACAAGCAGGTAGTGTTGCACGACAAACATAGTTTTTTATAAAACATTCGGCAAGGGGGAACGTGTAGGTAGGATAAGGTACAGCGCTTGAGTTATTTATCCAATCGTTTTGTTGTCCAAGAATGAATTCTATATTTTTGATCAAGCATTCCAATGAACGTATGGTTTTTGCTGGAGAACCGCGGACAAATTAAGAAAAACGTGTATTTTCCTAAATATTATTAATTTTTCGAGCCTAAATTAAAAATAACTCGAAAACCGATGCCTTTAGAAAGTTTACTACCAAGAGCTTTTTGATTCAAAATGACTCTGCATCTTTTAAAATCATCAGAAAACAAATATTTTGAAAAATGTTTAAATTAGAATTTTTATAAAAAAATTAATCTACCATAAAAAAATTATTTTTCATTTCTCCATCCTGGACTTTTTTTAAAAAGTTGCGTATTAAAGTCAAGTTTCTTTTAAAAAAATAAAAAAAATTCAACTATTTATTTTTAAAATTGAAATTTAATGTTTATTTTTAATTATTTTGATCAAAAAAAAATTTTTTTTGTACAGTGTATTTTTTTATGGTGCATTTTTAGTTTCCTACAGCTCATTCTCAGACAGTTTTTCTATACAACCAACGGTTTCTGGGCTACAATGCTTCGAATAAAACCTATGCCAAAAGGCATACGCCCTTTTAGAATGTAACTCATGGGTGTAAAAAATCTCTCCATCTGTGAAAAATGCTCAGTTTGCTAAGCCAACTACGTGTGCAAAGTTTCATTCAAATCAAAAATGGTCGATATTCGACCATAGGTCATTTGGCGCGATCTTGCTCAGTTATCATTTTTACTTCATTGTTCAGCAGGAAAAATCGATGAAAAGTTTGATGATTGAATTTACAAGAACGATGAATCAACCACGAATTGAATTACGTTGTCCATTGATGTGAACTTTCGTAATAGAATATATTGTCGAGAGGTTCGTCACAACCTCTTTTATTAGACAATTGATCTGCTGTAAGAATGTTATTAAAACTGATGTCTTGAAGGAAAACCCCAGTAGCACATACAACAGTACCGTACCGAACTACCGAGCCTTGTTCAAAAATTGTTTACCGTGGACTTTTTGCCAAAACTTTTGTGCAGTTTAGTAATATATGTACAATGCGCTTGCGGAACGCTTTTTGTTTCGACGCCATTTTGAACAGAACAGTGCATGCATAAACAAAACAAAAAATACTGGCATGTGAGGAGATAGAGGGAGCTTTTTAATAAATATTCTCATTTCTCTCTGAGCGTGGTTGTTGTTTGAATATGAGCACAAATTCAAATTTTCCGTTGTTTTAAAATTCTTATTGTTCATAAATATTGGAAATAGAATAGATTTTCAATTAAAACTACTTGTAGTAGAATTGAACGGAAACCTTTCATAAACACATTAACCAATTTTCATCAGGATTTGCGAAAGTGAAAATGAATTGTATTTTTGTTTTGGCATTTTGAGCCGGAAATATTCAAATAATATTTTATTGATAAATTTGCAGTCTAGTTTTGCAATTTTGCGATAATCATGTTTTTTTTTCGCCAACGCTAATCCAAGAATAAATGCTTGGAATAACCAAGACTGTCTGAAAGGTAATACAGACATAATTAGTACGAAAAGGTTTCGCCAATAGAAGGACGCCTAATTACTTCCCAAAATAAAACTAAATCCCCGTTACAATTTCAGTAACATGCTTGCATAATCTAATAGTCAACATCCGAAGCAGTACTAATTGGCCAATAAAAGGAATCCCGCCAAGCACTCCTTCCCTGCCGCTGCTTCTAGCGCCGGCATCCAACCCCGCTCCATCCCGAAAGTGGTCACGCGAAGAATTTCAAATCACTCCCGCAAACGAAGTCACGAGACACTAAGCAGCTCGTTGAATAACTTCGTTGCATTAGAGAGTAGGGTTTCCGAAAGCAACAAGAGAGGAATCACCACAAGTTGCCATGCACGAAACCCCTCAATGACAGCGCAGGTGCCAGCAGGGACTAATCTCATTAGGGAAGACTCGCATCGATTGATTGTGCTTTACACCGTTAAATTCTGTTATTTTTTCATGTTTTGTACGAACCATTGCAGTTGATTTCATTTTTATGTTTTATTTAAATAAGAAGACAATAGTTATACTTTTCTATAAAACAAAGCAACGTGGAACACGCACAAATTCACCTTGCCCACCCACCCTGAAAATCTATCAGAAGTGTTCGACAAAAATTTTTTTGTAGATACCAAGCGAGTTGATTTTGTACGTATTGATGAGCTCCTTCTTCAGGTCCACGTAGTTGTTCAGTATTTCGACGGCGAAGTCCTCCATCAGCATCTGCACGTCGGAAATGAAGTCACAGCTGAGAATCGGTTCGCTCTTCTCCTTCGTCATCCGCGTTGTGCAGATCTGGCTACGCTGGATCAGAAAGTCGACCTGTTTGCTGTACGCTTCGTCGAATACGCGCGTCTTGAGAGGCGCCTGAAAGATAGAATTGGACATTTTAGGCTAAGGTTTTCATGTGTTTATCGTAAGGCAATGTATTATTACCTGTTCCCTATCTAGTTTTTCGTGGTACTCGTCGAATTCTTTCTGGAGAGACCCGTACCGCTCTAAGCCCGGGATTATATCCTGCAGCAATCTACAGGAAAAAAATAAGATATAAATGTTAGGTACATAAATTGTACTGATATTTTTTACTTTACACATTTACATTCTACCAGCAATCTCTATTTAAAAAAAAAGAAGTGTGTTATAATTTTCTGGGCCCGTCTAGAGATGAGGCGAATTGGAGAAAGGACGCACCTTGTAATGAATTTGGAGCGCGCCTCTCCAAATCTAATAGAATAAATTTCGACCTTATTTTTAGCTTTCAGTATGCAAGCAAATCCAATAATACTTCGAATGCTTAAGCGTTACGTTGATGCAAAAGTTTTGCGTCTAGTCTACTTACTAAAACCGTACACTACATAAATAGATCGAACTAAGACAGCTTCTTAGGACTTTGACCGTGGTGCAGATTCTCCTTCTATGTGCTTCGGAGTTCTGCCGTCTTTTGCAGCTATCGATACTTCAATTTTCTCTCTTTTATAATAAAACCTTTAGGACCCTTCGTTATTTTGACTAGCAAGATTCTTTGATTTTTCGAAAGGTTTCTGTTTTTCGCACGTCTTGTGATTTAGAATCTGTTGATTGTATTTGCAATATGTTCATCTAACATAAAAAATATAAATAGGTACCATTTATTTTTGAATTCAATTTTCTAAATTTGATATTTGTTTGTTAGTTGAATTCCATTCTTGTCAATTTGACTTTGTTGAATGTTGACTGTATGACTCTTATTGATGACCTTTTAATATAATCTACACTAAACTCATCTATTATAATTATATTATTGTTATTTTTATCGCTTTTTAAAATTTTCCTGTCCGTTTCTCTTGAAATTCTGATTTTCGTGCCTTTTGCAACTTTCACTTTTTGCTCCCTCCGGAAGCTTTCATGTCGTTTGATATTTCGCCTTACTAGATTCCTGATATTCGATTTGTTCTTTTTGTGATTCTACGTGCGTAACGAAATTCTACCACTCAATTAATTACATTATGATATTCTGCTTTTTAAACACATTCATGTGTTCTTTTCTCTTTCGATAATTTTATGAAATGTATGATTGTGTTTTGAGAGATACTCTGTTGTAGTTTAATTCAATCCGTAATTACTTCGATTATTTCTATTTTCGATTATTCTAATCATTTACCTCCGTAACCCGATCTAACCGCTGAAATAAGCCACATACCTTTCCATCGTAAGCAGGTTGATTTTGAGATCTTTAAAACAATTGATCGACTTCTTGATGTAATCGTTGTGCTCGGCATACACCGAGTCTAGACTTTCCGCCGCCCGGTAGGCCTCGAACGAGCGATTAAACTCGGACAGTAGCATGTAGGTGTTGCCCAGGGCCATCTGATTTTCCGGCTCGTTCGGTTCGTGGTCGACTGCTGCCCGCAGTACTACCAACGAGTCGTTTACGTACTGTGATCGCTGCAAAATCGTGCCCATGCTTAATAATGGGATATCCTTGTATTTACGAGGCGCTAGAACGATCGCTCGGCGGACACACTCCATGGCTTCCCTACCATTTCCTTTCTTGCGCCAATAGTACGATGCAATCGTGTGGTACTTCCATGATTGAGGATTTTTACGCAGATCGTCGGCTAGCACCTGTGGCGACTTCACGGAGGGAACGTAGTATTCTAGGGATTTAAACATTTCCTCCGGAGCCATTTTAAGCTGCGTTCGGTTAGCGACCCCGTCCAGATGATCGAAACTGGCCACACTAAAATCAAGCTTCATATAGTCTCCGCATTTCGGCGAGGGAATCTTTTCTTTCACATCGACCGCGCGGGAGCTGATAGCAGCGCCGGCAGCAGCTGACCCTCGGTCTGGAACCGTGATTCTGTTAATGTAGTTCATATTGATGATCGTACTGAGAATGTCCGATTCGTCCAGATAGAAGTTCGGTATGCATCCGATCTTGTTCGTTAGATCGTTCGTGTACGCATCCAGATTGTTCATCTTCGCGGTGAGATTTGACTTAATCGCTAACAGTTCGCTAATAATCAGATCTATTTTCTGCTTGTACACATTCTGGTTGAGAAATGCGATCAAATCGTAAGACCGGCGTAAGTAGAAAGGCGAGGTGAGCTGCAAAAGCAATGCGATGATGAGTCGAACCGTGTTCTAAATATAACTAGCCAACATCTTTGGCCTTTGACTTTTAGTTTCAAACCTACCTGTGGTATGATTTGTCCATTGGTGTTCAGCAACCAATGCGTACTGGCCTCGGTGTTGTGATAACAAATGCTGTTCGCAAGCACAAGCATCAGCAGATTTAGAGATAACCTTGGTATCATGACTTCCTATCAATTGGAAATGTTGAATTCCTACACATTGATTCGCTTAGGTAACCGCGTAACCCAACGTCAATTGACACCAAACCGATAAGTGAATGATACTATTTATCAAGGGATAAAACTAGATGCCTCTACTATAAGTTCATAAGTTTGAATTCACTGATGGGTTTTATAAAAATATGTTTTTCTTTCCTTCTTAATTCATGTTGATAAAACTAACACTGGCACTCTGATAGTGAAGTTGACAGCCAACCAAAGAAACAGGTTTGTTTTCATATTTTGTAGTGTATATTCTTATTAGAAACGAGGGGTCGACTACTCGCAGCGCGGTGCAGGAAATACACGTGATTTTCTTTTCTTACACTTCATCAGAAAAGTGGCTATTTAAAATATAAAAATCACCTAAAGTTAGTTTATTGGCGAATCATCGAAAAAAGACTACTATTTGAAGATTTGTAGAATATTGTCTAATTGGTAGAGTAAAAGCAGGAAAAAGAGAAGCATTACTTAGCTTAGAAGATGACTCAGAGATGTACGCCGGACTCTGGTTGTGAATCATCTGAAACAATCGGAGTAATATTGAATAAATTAGAGTTACTCCCAAGCAAAAGAGTAACTCAAACAAAAGTGAGTAAATTTTAGTTTCTCCAAGTTTTTCTGAGAAAACCTGGAAAATAAAGAGCAAATCTGAGTAACTCTCGTTTCTCTTAATATCCATCTATAAATTTTTTCCCCACCGCGAATATATGCATGAATGTTGTTCGGTCTCACCATTCATATATTTTTCATGTTCTCAAGGTAATCAAAGATGTGAATCATCTGAAAATTTCGGAGTAATATTGAGTAAATTAGAGTTACTCCCAAGCATAGGAGTAACTCAGATAAAAGCTGTTTCGCCCCTCGAATAATACTTGCTATACATTTCAACTTTGTTGAACTTCGTTGATTCCTCACGGAAAACAAAATCTACCCAACCGGAGGGTACAAACTACCTGAAATGATGTAAACCTTATACAACTCATGTGTTGGGTAGTTTTGCAATGCGAACGCTGAGTCATTTCAACCTAATTGATTTTACACATGCTTTTACTCAATGAGGGTGTTTTGACGAAAATTCAACATTGAGTAGTTTGAACCCAATATTGGATGAAAAATCAAACTGGTTGAAAAATTCATAACACGCGTGATTAAAATAATTTCTCGGAACTGGCAGAGATTTCTTTGATATTGGTAGTTTTGGTTTTAAGTTGGTGATTTTAAGTGACGAACGTGCTTCTGTTCTTTTGTTTTTAAATGATAACCGTCAATTGAAAAGAAGATAAACATTGCATTGTGAGAATGGAGTTAGAAACGGAGGCGCTTAAAGAAGAAATTAATGAAGCCAGTTCCCCCAAATTGGAAGGTACTTGAGAAAGTTTTGAGATAGATTTTATAGATTATTTTTCAATTATCCGCATTTTTACCTAATATTAATTCAATTGAATGAAATTAACTGAAATCTACCCAAAGTATAGTTTAGAAGATTGAACTAAACGTTGGGCATTTTTGACGTATTATTACTCTTAAAGCTATATACCTTCTATTGAATTAATCCGCAACTACTCAAAATTGGCTTCCTGCACGGAACGACCCGTTGAGTTAAATCAACATGAAAATTGGTACTTTTCGTTTTCCGTGCTGGTATATTAGTTAACCACTAAGGGTATCTTCAGCGGTGGTTCAAATCGTTGTTCTGTTCTATTTTTTTGGAACAAACTCAAATTCACTGCTGCACCGGTGGTGTATATTTTGTTTTATATCAGATCTGAATTGAAAAAATTTGAAACTGGTATACGTTTTGGTCTATTTTTGTCACTTTTTGAAACAAGAAATAGATCGTTCTGAAACCCTTTGTACGCTACCAACAGGTGGGTAAAATGTCATATTTTAATTGAATACTTCATTTTTAGCTATTTCCATATAAACGTTTTGCGAGTGTTGGGAAATAAACAAAACAAAGATTTGTCATGACAATTCACAATATGTTTTTGTGGTTTTTCTAAAGAAGAAAAAGAACAGGTTTGTCGTTTTTGGCTTCAAGGAAACCGACCAGCAAAAGGGGGAATTCTGGAAGACCATAACCGCAGGTTCAACTAGTTGGTTTGCAACCATCAGCTACCAGGATGACAAATATGTTGGCTATTTGTTAATCGTCTTAATTGTAGTGGGGCTAGAGGAAACCTTGAGAGGCCAGAAAAATGTTCATCGAAGACACTAAACTGAAAACGTTCAAAATGCTGGGGTGACATTGCGCATTTCATTTCGAGCAACTATGTTTGTTATGTTTCGTTTTCGTATTTTTTCAACTTTGTGGGTTAGATAAGCCGCAGGACAAATGACAATGACAGCTCCTTTTGAGCTTGAAGCATAACTGGCAGTATGTGACCTACTCGAAAATAGCGAAAATCGTTCGAATCGAGCTGCGCAATGCCACCCCAAGCTTGTTTCAATATCCTCAAAACCCAACCAACGTTTGAAGAACTGCAAGATTTTGAAAAATTGATGAGACGAAAACGGAAGATGAACATCTACGCGATCAAATATTTTTCGCTATCCTCCGAAGCCCTACTTGTACCAGAAATTTTTCGATCCTACCAATCCATCCTGAGAAATATCTCAAACGCTTGGGTCAAACCGTCAAATCCATAAAGTTTTGTGGATATAAAGTGTCTTGCCAAAGTAATCGTTTAATGTGCGTAAAAATTATCGAATTTCCGTTTGTTAAATCTTGAGCTAAAACAACAAGATATACAACACCGGTGCGAAGAACGAAAAGTTTGTCTATATTAGCTGGTTCTATTCAGGTTTCGCTGGTGTAAATCTAGTATAAATTCGTTTCAAAAATCGATAGTCAGTATAATTGGACTTAGTCAAATAGTGATATATAAACTACTTAACAATTATCTATCTATCTGCTAAACTGGTTGCACTGCCCGCGCAACTAAGTAGAACATAACCTAGGACAGGACGTGACAAGAGAAACCAAAAATCACCCAAAGTTCTGTCAAAGCGGAAGCCCTCCCTGATGGTCGATTTTATTAAGCGCACTGTTAAATTTCATTATTAGTCAGTACGTTTGGCCGTGCCGCGAAACCTATCGATATTTTTTGTTTACACTGTTTTTGCTTACCAAGTGAATGAACAGCTTTTGGTTTAACAATTTTTTGAAACTTTTTCATACACTAGACTGTGTAATGCTAGGGGCTAGGGACACTATTGATATATTGCGAAATATTTCCAATATTCAATATTAAAAAGTATTTATCGTTTCATTTTTAGGCACCCCTCCATCTATATCATAGCTCATTGACGTTACATCAAGCGTTACATTATCGTTAGAGAATGCCAATTGACAGATAAACGCTAAATATCAAAATATATCAACCAATATCGTGTAATCACAGACTAACAGACATAACACGTCGAACAAACTTTCAATAAAATCATCGTTTGGATGATTCCAGTACTTTACGTTAGTAACACTAGCACCATCTGCTGTCGTGTTCGCGCTGCGTCATGTATTTCGACATCAGCACCAGCGTTACTGCATGCATCAAATGGGGAACTACAAAATATGTATGAGATTGCATGACAGCGCCCCAGACGACGTTGTCGCGCGATGACTGTTATTCGATTGAAAATTTGAAATGAACGTTTTTGTGACGATGGAGCTAGGTTCCAGTGTTACGTCTGTTAGTCTGTGGTGTAATATTATCAGAATATTTTGCATGAAAATAAAGGTGTCTAGACCCTAGGTGTAATGTCTATAAAAATCAACATTCGAAATGTTGTTCATGTTTTTGAAACTACGTATGATGAAAAATAGTAGATTCATTTCATGGAAAGCAAGAGGAATCCGAAATAAGTTGAAATTATGGCTAGTTTAAATACATTTCATATACATCTTTAAATCAATTGAAGATTTAATGAACTAGCATTATCAAATGAAATAAATAAAATTGAAAACCAGAACATAGAAAATTCTTGATATTGATATTTTCTTTATTAAACATTTTTAGAAACACTGCTGAGCGTCGTGCAGAAAAATCACAATGTTTTATGAGGGCAATTTTGAATGAAAAGAAGAATAACTAGAAGCCACTTGTCACGTCCTGTCCTAGAACATAACAAATGAATCTATCTGACAACATGGTTGTTCTGTCACAGTTGATTCTGCTCTATTGCTATTGGTGGAACGACAGAAAAGAGAATTGTTTACCAAAACAGTGTTGTTGTGATAACCTCACAAGTATGGCGTTAGTGCGCGAATATAAATTAAAATTAATCACTGTTTATTTTCAGGTAATTCAACAAACTTGGCGTCATATTCTTCAACTTTGATTATCCCAAGATATCACTCAGTTTGGACGGAACACCCATTGAGCAATTGGAGAATATTTGCAATGTTTGGAAATACATGTTGTGTTTCCGCCTGCGTATGCTTTATTCTATAATCCGGTTAAATTGCTTTTTGGTTATATCAAACAGTACCTAAACGCTCTAAGTTCGAAAACAGTTCAAATGAGTTATCAATTGTCTCTCGAACATTTCAACCTATATGATTTTACAAAAGTGTTCAAAAAGTGGTTCGGAAATCAGGTGTTGTATTTGATGCCAGTATCGGATTGAACGCAAATTATAGATGGTTATGTTAAATACATAACAATTATACTAAATGGTAAACTTAATTTTAGTTTTTTATTTATATACAGTCGCCGTTCGATAACTGCAAGACTTTTAACTGCATCACTTTTTAACTGTAAGACCGATAACTGCAAAGTTGTGCAACAACTTTGCAGGTATCGGACCGCAATCCGTCAAATCTGATGTCAAAATCATATTTGACATAGAAGTGACAGATCTCGCGGGGAGATTCTAAATGCATTCGAAAATGAAAATTGTTGAATCTCTAGAAACATTTCAAAGGACTCTTTCATTTCTCTCGATTTTTTTTTTCGATTTCGTTTACTTGTTGTCTATTCATTCTAACTGGGAGATTATAGATCTCCACTTAATATCAATGAATATCAATATCAATGAAGCAAAATCACCATGTTATGTGCTTCACTTTCCGTAATTATTATAAAAGAAAAAAAAAATTTCAGAGTAGGCAGTGTGACTTTGCCCTCGTATCCAAGTGAGTTTTAAAACTTGCTTGCACATTTATTTTCGGTTTGCACGTAAACCCTACTAACAGTGCACTACACTTGAGTTGGATTTGAGTTTTAATCCTGCATAGCAACAATTGCATAAAAATCGAGATGCGATGAAATTAGCACCGCGTCTGCTGCAACAGTTTGTTGCATTGTCCTTTTAAAGCATAAATTCGATCTAAAAACAAAACTCATCGCGTTACATCATCGCCTGCATCGCTGGATACATCGTGCACTGCATGCATTGCACGCATTTAAACTCAATCGATCAGAGTGTGCGGTGCAAAAAAACTCAAACTATCGAGAGGAAGCAGATTCAAGTTGGATTCAAATCTGGAAAAGTGTTACTGAGTTCAACTTTGCACGAGTTCATGCCATCACTGAAAAATATCTTTTGTGTATTGTTTGGCTAGCTTTCACTCAAAATATTTTTAAGTTTACTAAAGCGGGGAATGTATGCAGTTTGCGAGGAATGAAAATGAACGGCAATAGAAAGTGTGACTTTAGGTTCAGAAAAAGTTTTTCCTCGTCCAGACGGGACTCGAACCCGCAATCTCTGTTGTCTCCGACAAGGCCAATTAAACTACTGGGAAAGGTATAACTAGTTCTAAACCAAAGTCGAATCACCCTCTACTATTGTGTTCCCGTATCTCAACACGCCACGATGAACTGCACACACTGCCCGGTGGGAGTTTATTTCTGTGACTGAGAGAGTGGTCTCTTCACGCACACTGTGTATAACGACTTATTATATCTACAGTGATGGTTTAAATCCTTACGAATGATAAGTCCTAATTGTGAAAGCAAACAAATCCTAACAATTAGAATTACAAATTTCTAACAGTGTTGAGAAGTCACACACATACTCATTATTTACTAATATTTATCATAAATACTTAAGCTACTAACAAATCCCCCTAAAAAAATATCTACAGCGACGCAAGCGATGAGACACTACAGTTGGTGGCCAAACTCCAAACGCGTATCACGGAAGAGCTCCGTTGGCTAAATTTACTTTACGAACTAATTTCATTTTTTGTCTTATGACTTACATTTTAAGTTAACTAAAGTGGGCAATGTATGCAGTTTGCGAGGAATGAAATGAACGGAAAATGGGAATAGAAGGTGTGACTTCAGGCTTAGAAATTTTTTTCCCTCGTCCAGACGAGACTCGAACCCGCAATCCGAGATACAGGAACACAATAGTAGAGGGTGATTCGACTTTGGTTTAGAACTAGTTATTCCTTTCCCATCCCAGTAGTTTAATTGGCTAAAAAACCTTACCGGAGACAACGGATATGGTCTATTGTAGAAACTGTGTTATAAAGAGATACGCAAAGAGAAAAGCAGTAAAAATAGCAACCCTTTGCTAATATTCTATTTTGAACAATTCTGGCAACCACATTTATTTTCGCATGACTTAAGCAGGTATTAGACGAAGCAAATATTTGCTATTTTTAATACAGATTTTATTTTGTGCAAATAAAAAACGTACCAAAAATAGCAAATATTTGCGTCGTCTAATACCTGCTTTATGCATACGCACTAGAAAGTGTAATCAAATTTTGAAACAATGTAAGGTTATATTACTGAGTTTCAATGCTCGTTCATACAGTTATTTAATTTTTAATTTTCAACGCATCACTCATTATATGAGTATAACGAACACATTTTATGTTGGAACCATAATTGCAGGGGATTCTCAGAATTTAAACTGATTGCAACTCACATTCTGTACGAAAAATAACACGCATGAGTTTGTTTACTTTGCACACTTGGAGCCTCGATTTGACGGTTCACTTGGAGTATTAGACCTCACTCTTTGCGTATCTGTTTAAAACACCGTCTGTAGTCTATTGTAGTGATGAACTCTATCTTCGCCTACATATTGGTTATGAAAAGTAGCAATACATTATGATGCGGAAATATGAATATCAAATTGATTAATCGGAAAGCTTGCCTATTTTAGTTTTCTGCTAGTTTTTGCAACTATTCCATTAAAAAAATACATACCGACATAATTGAAAACAAAAATGGTAGTGACGCAACCCCCTCTAAATTTTGGCATGTGTTGCAGTTATTGAACGGAATTCGATAACTGCAATGTAAACATGTTGCAGTTATCGAACGACGACTGTATTTTCCAAAATATTCTTTGTAAACATAAATATGAGATGTTTCAGTAAAAAGATGAAACTCATCAAGTTACTTTGTCATGTTTTCCATTCACAGTTCCACAATCTTTCTCTCTTTCTATTGACGAAAAAATCAAACATTGGCGTGAACGCATATAAGGTGACGCAGAGTGAATAGATAGAGTGGCGCAGAGAGAAATTCAGTCAAAACAGCAACACGGTTTTTCTATGTATCCACCAAAATATTTTTCTGGCAGCCCCTTTTTGCGCAAGTTTCAGTTGACTTTAGGGTTGTCGATAATAAAAATAGAATAGCGATATCTGCTTTATCGATATCAAAAACGGCATCGATATTCAAATCGATATTGCGCGCCGACATCGATATTTTCTTTTATGCATCAAGGTCGCTTTTTACGCGGATTCCGGAATTTACGCGGTTTTTTTTGCGCGGATTTCGGTTTCCCTTCACTCGGAATGCAGAATTAACGCTGGTTTTTTTAAGCGGATTCCGGAATTTACGCGGTTTTTTTACGCGGATTCCGGAATTTACGCGGTTTTTTTTACGCGGCACGTAACCCCCGCGTAAAAAGCGACTTTAATGTATATGTATAATGTGGCTTTCAGCAACCCGAGGGCATCGGCCTTGTTTCAAAGCAAAGCAAAGCACTCGACGTTTCGTGCAATAAGTACATCACCCGAAAATAATACAAAAGCACACTGCCACTGAACACCGATACTGTATGCACGTATGAACACTGCTTTTTTCGTGATTCGGTGAATCAGCTGTCAAATTACATGTAAAACTGATCCAGTGATCCAGCTAATGCTTGCTTCACTCGTGTTGAACGTAAACGTCAGTGATGCCACCGGGTTGGCTTTCTGTTAGGCCTGAAACAAGCTGAACGCCAACGTGAGCGATCGGGCGAGATTTTTGCTGAAGGTTAATAAACAGCCCTGAGTAGAGTTGTTCATTAACCTACGGCAAGAATCTCATCCGATCGGTCGCGTTGGCGTTCAGCATGTTTCATGCCTAAGTATTGAATATTCCGGTGAAGTGTTTGCTATTTCATCTCGTCCGTTACGACAGCGGGCCGATTTCTGATCGCTTTACGCAAGGTGCATTTTCCAATCAGATTAAACCGACGTTTCGTGAGCCGCGTCTCCTAATCGTCACTGATCCATTGACTAATCACCAGCCAGTTACTGAAGCATCCTACCTGAACATTCATGTTATCGCTTATGTAACACCGATTCTTTACTGAAATTCATCGATTCTGCCATCCCAATGCAACACCAAGGCATCGCATTTGATCGGTTTAATGTGGTGGTTATTGCCCCGAGAAGTTCCACACCCAAATTTCTGGAAATTCGCTCTAAGCATGCTGTCAATAAAAATGGAGATATGGCAACCATATTTCTGTCGAACTGCTTACATTTTCCCAGGGGGGATTTACTGCTGTCAAAATTCATATATGTGTGCGTTATCGCAGATCAACTCTGGTCCATGAAGTTTGTTGGTCCATGACGTTTAAAAGATTTCCTGTGTGGCGAGGAAACTTCATGATTTTCAGCTAATTGCAGGCTGCTGCCACCAAATTTCACTACGTAATGCAGTATTAATAAAAGATTTCCGCGATTCCTAGAGTTTTGTTAAAAAAGAACGTTACAATTCTACTAAATTTTACTTCAATCAAAACGACACAATCAAAACAACCGGACGCCTTGTTGCCAAATATGCTGGTCACGGTTACACGATATTTGACAGATAGATTCCCCCTGCATTTTCCATCTATCACTTATTGATTCTAGTACCAACAATTCTGGTACCTATACTTTTTAGTTGATTTGCCCTAAAAAAGCTGAAATAGAGTAAACGTCCTTTAATTGCTATTGACCTATTCGAATAAATATATTTATCAATGGAGAAACCAAGCCTTAACGTTTGTTTTCAGTAGAATGTGCACTTTCAATGAATAATTTAATAATTTTGATGCCATGATAAATTTATGATTGGTAGGCAAAATTTCGACGGCAGCACTCCCCTGATGGCAACCGAGAATATCGGACAGCAATATCGAGTCGCAATATCGAAATATCGATAATATCAAATGCACCAATATCGGTCAAAAATATCGATATTGCGAGGGGCAAATATCGATAATATCAAATATCGATAAAATATAAGCAACCCCCAAGTATGATGACAGTTCTACAAGGTATGCTATTCACGTCGATGCATTAGTATTAGTGATCGTTATGAACTTATTCCAATTTTGTATGAAATTTGAAATGATTTCGCGTTTTAAACTAAACTTATAAAACATACTTTCCTGAAAAGTTATAGAAATGATGTTGAAACATGTTTTATTTGTGGGGAATACATAAACATGCTGCGGTTTAGGTAAAATATGCTGTTTTTCATCATTTTGCCGGTAACCTTTTTGCACTTTTCGTTATTTTCTTGTACTCTAATAGCGCTTCTAAATAGAGTCACTTATGTTTCATACAGTAACAAAAGTCATGAGCTATGACAATGACTAAGATTATGCTCCAACTATTAGAAATATAGCATTTTTATATATTTTATTTCGACATATTGTCCCAATTTTTCACACTAAATCTAAATTAATATCGCTTTCTAGTGTGTTTCAACTGGAGATTCACTCTCCAACCAAAAAAATCAGATATAAAACAACATAAAACGAGAAATTTCCAAAAATGTTTTGAATTCCATACAAAACGCGAAATTTTTCATAACGAGATTTGTTTGTGTGCGTGGATAGACAAAAATGTAGCATACCTTGTAGAACTGTCATCATACTTGGAGCAACCCTAGTTGACTTCAACGGTGTGTTGTTATTGTCAGAGTGAATAGATAGTTATTGTATTTAAATTTAAAACAAGTTCGTTTGATAAAGTTTGATAGAGATCGATAAAATGAAGTGCGTTTTGTGTAATAACAAAAAACATAAAACAGTAAGGAATGTGAGTTTTTTTCGGTTCCCGAAGAATCCGATTGTGAGGAAACAGTGGATGGATTTTTGTTGTCTCCCAGCAGACTAAACAGCAGTTTAAACATTTTTGAAAGTTGCCACGACATCCAGAGAAAATTTATTGTACGATTTGTTACGTATAGACTGAGAATGCACGAGCCACGCAAAACCCGAGCTAATAAGTTTGACAGTCGATCCATGGCAGTATAGCTTATGTCGTAGTTTCTTGCGTATAAAACATAAAAAACTGAAATTGAGGCAAATAAACTGTTATTTTTTTCGTACTTTTGTCTAATTGTTACCAGCAAACGATTCAATCAAATAAACAAAATGAAAAAAAATCAATTTATGAAAAACTTTTTTTTTAATTATTACAATACTTTTTCCAACAAACCAAGCGAACAGCAATGTTTGTTTACTTTGCTCGTTAGGTACAGCGTTTGACGGTTCGTTTGGTTTTTCTGGTTTCAGACTCTGCGTCACTCTATCTATTCACTCTGGGGTGACTAGCGAACCTATACATTAGAGAAATGACAAGACACTCACCGTTAAGGCAACTGTCAACATCAAAACGGGCGAGCTGTATTATTTTGCATTGCCGTTATCCGTTTTGATGTTGACAGTTGCCTTAACGGTGAGTGTCTTGTCATTTCTCTAATGTATAGGTTCGCTAGGGGTGACGGGGATGGAACTGTGACAGTAAATTTTAACAATTTCATTTAAAAGCTGTTTAATTTTTCTTAATGAAATTATTAAAATTGAGAGTTGATGTATTTTAAAAATGAGTAACACAAAATTCGATTTCACCAAAAAAGTCGCTTTTTTACGCGGGTTGTTTTCCTCCATTACTCAATAACAGTACAAAATATCGACCTCGTTTCAATCAGGTTTTTCGTTTTAGGCCAAGAGTAGTCATATTTTTTTAAATCACATTTTTTGGTGTAAATACTGAAAATCACAAATACCCAGCAGTAAAAATACAACGTGAAGACCCCTTATTCATTTTGACCTTTAGACTGGAATATTTAGAATTATTGCTTCCAGGAAATAAAGTAACACTATCACTCTGCAACTTCCATCCTGCGAGCGAGTTGGTAACCTACAAAATTAATTGGAGAAAGAATTAATCGTTTTCTTCAAATATTTTTTGCAGCAATCTGAGAAAAAATAGTGTATACTCACTCAATATTTTGGTTAATCTGAACTTTGCAGATTTCTTCATAATAATAATCAGCCGTAAAACCTGCTCCTCTTCTTTCTACATCGAAACACGAAAAAAACCGTTAGTGAAGCACTCGTTATTTTGACAGTTAAGTTTCTCGGAATCTCGGTAAGAGTTTTTTTTTGTTCAACGAAATCTCGGTTAAATGATGTCAGGGTTCCGTGATTCGGTATTTTAGTTTACTGAACTCGGAAGTTATCGGTTTTACGGATTTTTTCGGTAAAAAAATTTACGGTATTCCGGTAAACACTTACGGTTTCCGATTTCTGAGTAATTTTCTTACTGGACAACGGTAAATTAAAATGTTTTCAGGTAGTTCGGTATTTTACTTTACCGAGAGAACATTACGCAGCTAAGTGTGTAGATATATGGATTCTGATACGCGATATCACATTATATCCGCTAAAGTGTGAACGAGGCAATATACTCAGCAAGAAATTCATTTATTTTCCCGCAAAATTAAGGTGGAAGTGTGTTGAAGCCACAAATGGTCGAATTCGAGCCACCACGTGGTCGACTCCGAATTCTCAACGGCATGCTCGGTAATAGTTAATGCGTAACATGTGAAAACTTATCCTTATGTTTGTTATGGTGCTAAAAACATAGGACAGTGTTTTCATAAGTAACGCATTGACTATTTCCGAGTCTAGTGCCAATGAAAATTCGTAGTCAACCACGTGGTGGCTTCCATGGGGCTTCTACACACTACAACCTTAATAACCATAAATGGATCATAATGCAACCGTAACCCAAACTAGTTGTTGGGCACGCGAAATTCGTATCGAGCATTGCGAAAGCAAATAATTATATTTATTAGCGGGATTTAAAGTTTGACAAGAAATGCTATAATATTCATGGGCAGATTAAGAAACATTTTGATAGCAAAGTAATTCATGTTATGAAACAACTTCGATTCGATTTTGTTTGAGTAAATTTGAGTAAGAGGTTGAACATCAAAATCGTTGTATCATAGAGTAGTCAGCAAGTTTCAGGTAGGCTTATCGCATTTCAAACCTCGTGAAATATTTCAAGCGTTTCACTACTGTCTAGTTGGCTGCTGAGCGTGTTAGTGCAAACGCTACCTGCTCGGCCCACTGCACTGCCCGCAAAGGGGAGTGGTATGCGTGGAAAATTCACCCATCGCATGTGTGTAATTTTTGTTTGTTTGACATTTCCCATTTTTCCTTATTTTGGCAGTCATCTCCCGTGCACCGCTCCGTTCACTAGTGGTTTCCGTGCGACGTCGACGTCGGTTCTGCGGTCAATTTCCCGCAACCAGAAAAAGACACACACGGGGTTCGGGCGTTTCGTGCTCCTCTCATTCGATCGCTCGATTTTGCCAACGCGAAATATCGATTCACACGAAAAAGTTTCGGCATTGCAAAACGTGAAAGAATAGAAAGCTTTAGGATTTTTCTTTCCTCGGCGAATGTTAGCCAACTGCCCCGTGTAGCAAAAATATCACGAACAATTGCAAATTTTCGCGTTATTGAGCGCACGTCGCCTTCGTTTTCATCATCGTCGTCGTAAAGCCTGTGTTTGGTAACCATTCAGTCGCCTTCCCTAACGAAGCAAGTGCAGGTTGCGTGAATCACGAGAGTGAAAAATAGTAGTCGAGTTTTTTTTTCAAGTTCAAATTTTCATTTGCTTGTCGCGATAGCAGCAGTCTCACAGGAACCAGTGAGTGAATTGCGTCAGAAAGAGACCAATTGTAGACGGGAACAAAGTTACGGCGCTTGGATAAACTTTTTGGTCTTCATTGGACCGTCAAGGTCTACGGCCAAATAAGTGGAGCATCGCCCCACCCACTCATTTCTACCACCCATCATCACACCCTCCTCAGGCGTGAAGCAGCAGCTGTGTGTACTATGATCGTTCTAAATTCAGACAGGTTGGTTCGTGTGTGGACTACTGCGATTTATTATCCGAACATTTTCTAAGCTTTCGGCGGTGCAGGTGCAAACAAACTGAACAATGTATATTTGTGGAAAATGCGAACATTCTGCGGTTTACCTATGTATGATGAATGAGCTTCTTTCGCGACTGCCATATTGACTTTCGTCCTACTCACACGGTTAATGTCGTGTCATCTACGACGAGGTACATAGGAAAACAAGCAAAACAGTTTAATCTCTCCAATTTTATATCGATTTTCGTTCGCGTGATCGTGTGTGAGATGACGTCGCGAGTGTCATGTGCAGGCGCGTGGGCAAGGGACGAAGGCCGTTGACATACTGGCGCGTTCTGCGTTGCGGAGACGGTTCGCCTCGCCGCGGGTTAATGTACAGCTCTACTTAGCGCTGTACATTAACCCACGGCAAGGCAAACCGTCTCCGCAACGCAGAACGCGCCAGTATGTCAAAGGCCGAACAATTGATCGATACGGTTTCGGTTACATTCCGGAAATTTGAATGAAAACCAACAAGGAAATTGCTGAACTGTTTTTTTACTGTATTTGAGCCTTTACTTAGTGTTATGTCAGCAAAGGCAAACGGTTTCTTGCTATTATAGACCGTAAGGAAAAGGCGCATTTAAACAAAACTTTGGTCATAAGAAGCGCAAAGAGGAATAATCCTATTAGAATTTAAAGCTCAAAAAAGTCGTTGAGTCGTTGTATCATGTGTTGAACGGATCACTCCATGTTAAGTTTTCTAGTTTTTCTGTTGTTCTCTACCCGAACGGTTTTTTCTCGTATTATTCCGTCTACCGTAGCAGATCGATTCAAAATTTAGATCCTCATAATCATCGCAGCAAATGATAGTGATAAATTGTGAAAAATATTTCCATTTTTTTCGCTATAACTTTTCGGTTTGAAATTTACATAAACGTGAAACATATACAAAGAATTCAATCTAAACATTTTTAAGCTTGGAAAATTACAACAAATTACATTTAGTGAACAGGTTTATTACTTAGGAGTTTTTCTACCTGCCAAGCTGAATTGGAAGACAAATCTTGACAATGCGATGTACTTCCGGTACCCGGATAACTGTCCCATAATGAAAAACAACATGTTAAGAAAACGGCGATTTAATATTATCCGTAAATTTTCTGATTTTCAGCTATTACATCCAAATCCAATGACCAGAACAGTTTAATGACACCACAAGTTTAACGTTTAAGGTGTAATTGGCTTTACGTTATATAACCTTAAAAAAAACAATATGGGACAAAATATTCGAGTATATTTCAAAAGTACTCGCATATTTTGTCCCATCCCGAATAAATTCAACCAGCAACCGGCAGTATCACCGGCAACGTAGATTGTACTACAGAGAAACAACATTAGCCTAGTTAATTGAATGACATACTCCTATACGCCTAAAGTTATCCGATATACACTAATCAGGAGCAAGATTATATGTTCTCAGTATGTACCACTATGTAGTGGGACTGTAATGCGGGTACTTTCAATATGGGACAAACACAACTTGGTATTTTTTCCATGTTTTTCCATACAAAAGTATCATTTTAGATTTTTTTCGGAAAATATGATAGCAATTAAGTCGATTCCCGATGATAACTCAAACGTGATAAAAATCAGTATGGGACAGTTATGCGGGTACCGGCAGTATACGTACCTAAAAATATACGCGTCAACAGACAAAGAAGTCGGATTTCCTGATGTTCGCCCTACAGACGGCGTTATAAACAGATACGCAAAGAGTGATGTCGAAAACTGCAAGTGAACCGTCAAATCGAGGCTCCAAGTGTGCAAAGTAAAACAGTATAGTATAGTATAAATTCTGTGAATCACGTGCAATTATGATTTCAAAGAAAAATGTGTTCGTCATGCTCATATTACTATGGCATCTTCAGCGGTGGTCCAAATCGTTGTTTTGTTCTATTTTTTTGCAGTTTTGTGACGAAATGGGATGAGGGGGGAGGTAGGGGGTCAAGCCAAGCTACATAGCAAATATTGTATGAAACTAAAAAAAAATATTGTATTTTTTCTAATTGCTCTTTTTTATCATCTTTTCGTCTGTTTGAGGTAATTATTATTACTTTATTTAAAAAATGTCATGGGGGGGGGGTTGTTATAAAGCTACGTAATTGTCTAGAGGGATGGAGGTCTGACTTTGTGACGAAATGCTACGATGGTAAAGGGAAGGGGCTCAAAAAAACCTAAAGAAAGCTACATCATTTATGGATGTTCCCTAACTTCTCGATGGGAGGTCTATTTTTTGCACAAAAAAGTTTTGACTCAAAATATTGACCAAATACAATAATTATTCACTTCAGGAACAAGACAAAAAAGCAAAGTTTAATTTCTTTGACACAGTTTTACCGCTATTCGGAACTATGAAGGTGTTGATATTTGCTTGGTTTTTGCATGAGCTCAAGCACGCTTTTGAACGGGCTTCGATAAAATAACTAGAAATCTTACTAAACATTTTTAAGCATTTATTTAGATTTATTTATAGATTTACTCATAGAGATTTTACTGAAGCCCGTTTAAAGGCGAGCTTGGGCACTAGAGGGTTGAGCTTCGCAATCGCGAATGAAATTGGGTAATTTTAGGTTTGTTTCATTTAGAGTTAGGCCGCATACAATTTCCGATTTCTCCATGAGGAAATAACGTACAAAATTGGTAAAAATATGTTTTCGGAAAGTTTTTATTAAGCTTCAAGGAAACAATACAAGAAAAATTATTTGTCTGCTGTTCTGATGAATTCTCGAACTTTTCGTCGAATACCTCCTTTAGTAGATATGAGTCTTAAGCCTGTAGTACACTCTTTGTCTAATGGTCAAATATTTGACCTTCTGACAAAGTGGTCAAATTAATTTGACATCATGGTTGTTGTTTGCCCGTGTTTGCCCCATGTTAAAATCGGAGAGTGACAAATAATTATCTTTGACCAAATTTTTATCTGTCAAAAAGAGACAAATATTTGACGCTCGGTCAAAGAGTGTACTACAGGCTTTAGAGTATTTTATTGATTGGAAAATTCCGATCTCCAATTTCCAATTAATAAAGTACTCTAAAGAAGGTATTAGACGACGCAATGATTTGCTATTTTTGGTACGATTTTTACTTGCACAAAATAAAATCTGTATTGAAAAATAGCAAATATTTGCTTCGTCTAATACCTGCTTAAGACTCATATCTACTACACCTCACATTAATTTCTACACAGTGGCAACATCAACCGTATCGGCCATTTTATTCCACCGCTTCGTCCTATCAACTGATGTTTTGATTGATTTTCCACAACTTCAATTTCGCTTGACTGTTTCCCAATATCTTTCGATGGGACGAAACTATGGGAAGTTTGGTGGATTAATCCTTTTTTCGATAATATCAGTATTATTCTGCTTGTACCATTCCAATACATCCCGGGTGTAGTGGCAGCTAGATTGGGTCAGAACTTCACGGGGCCTTCGTGTAACTGGATGAAAGGCCAAACTATCTCCTGAAGATACTTCTCCTTGTAAACTTGTTCATTCATATTTGCTCCAGTTATAAGGGGCCATCCACATACCACGTGGACAGCTTTGGGGGGGGGGGGGGTGGTGTTTGTGTAATATCCACGGTCCTTACAAAAAAAAAGAATTATATGAGCATTTGTCCACGGTGGGGGGGGTTCAAAATCGTTAAACATCTGTCCACGTGGTATGTGGATGGCCCCTAAAAACTTTTGTCTTCTTTCCACAGCTACAGATGGCTTGCCAAATCATCAACTTGCGGGCTAACTTAACCGCGAAAACAAATTTGAATCTACCTGGAGCATTCCCTTTACGGGTAGCAAGGTAAATTTACGATCCGAGATTTATCCAAAGTCCATTTTGACGTATGTTTCATCATCCTTCAAAATACAGCCGTTGTACTCTGTCAGGACTTGCTAGGGATGGGCGAACGGCTCACGAGCCGTTTTAATGAACCGGTTTTTAGAAAAGAGCGAAAGAACGAACGGCTCATGAAAAAGAGCCATGGTTCTTTGAGCGCACCAGAACTGATGGGTTCGCGCGAACCCGAAGTTTACCGAGAAAACACGAACTGTCAACGCTCGTGAATCATTGTGTTCATGTGAGTCGGTTCGGAACGGTGAGTGAGCGGTTCAGAGCCGCTCTTGCAAAAGAGCCGTGTCGCCCACCCCTAGGACTTGCTTGTATAACTTTCTTGCTCTGGTTTTGGCAACCAGGTTTGAGCGTCCTGTTGGATTGTTTGCTGGCATAATACGACCGTAATCCTTCACGCATACAGATTCGATGAACTGTACTATGTGCTGCATTGAACCTTTCCACCAAATCACGGAAGAAAACCCCAGGATTATTCCGGGCTGCCCTGATGACCTTCGTCCAATGTTGTTTGGTTTGTTAAGTGCGATCCTCTGTCAAAGTGTTCCGGTAACGTATTCACGGTCGATTTCGGTAGTTTGAGAGCCATTCCGCCTGACCATGTTGGGTTTTCAACGTAGGTGTGCACAATTTTTTTGTCTCTCGCGTTCCATCGTGGATAACTTTTCAACGCGTGTACCAATCCTGACGGAATTCTCACCACTAAGTAAACAAACCTTCCAGATCACAACGCTGTCATTAGTTTCTAGGCACGACAACTAGAGGTGCTGCAGTGAATAAAAGGAAACGGCCAAATACTAAGAGGAACAAACCTTAAAACGTTCCTCAGACCATTGCACGATTATGTCATCTACGGGATTTTGATAGTTCATAGAGCTCGCTTTTCCATCGTCGGTGCCTACAGCCAATCATTTTGGACATTGTGCGACTGTTGCAAGCTAAAGAGTTTCTCACCAGAAAAGACGAACTTCTGACTTGCGTGCCGCAAAAGTGTCAGTTAGGCTCTGTTGAGCTTCTTCTCCGTTGTAGCCACCATTACCCCGTGAACCTTGCGTTTCTTGTACGGTTTGTATCCCAGGACCTTTGTCAACATTATGTGGGTAGTCCTGATCGACACATCCAGGGCAGTAGCGAATTTTCGTATCGAGCGGTTCATTTTTCGACGAACCCGCTGCTGGCGTCGTTGCCGAACCCGGTCGCCCGGATTTCGTATGGTCTTTGGCCGAGCCCGTCTTCCGGTGCCGACAGATGGTGCACGGTAAACAAACAACAAATGACAGCAATTCGACACCATGCGCGTCAGTTAGCCTATATATGTAGCTAAAGCCGACACCATTATCAAAACACCGGATGCACATGTTATGCAGGTGCACAACGATGAAAAGTTGTATTCAAAGTTATTGAACACCCTGTAAATCAACAAAAATGGTGTTGGAACTGCAATAAAAATACGTTCATTATTACTGTTTTTATAAACAATTGCTTTTTCGCTTCAAATTCTGACACATTGTGAACAAGCTTCCTTAATTATAAAAAGTGAGGTCAATTTACTATATGGACTGAAAAGTCTAGTCTACTAATGAAAAAACACAGTTTTAATGAAAAAAACACAGTTTTAATGAAAAATTTGTTTCTTTTTTCGACATGGTCTCCATTTGAAGTAATGCACTTATTGTAGCGGTCCTCGTTGCCAGAGAGCCATATTTTCGACCGCGGAAACGGAAAATAGTCGCTCGGGGCTAAATCTGGCAAACACCGAGGGTATGGAACCAGTTCGTAGCGTATTTCTTTCAATGAATCAGGCGTGTCGCAAGGATAATGAGTGGGAACGTTGCCTTGGTGAAATTGCACTTTTTCTTCGTTATATGCGATCGTTCTGCACTGCTTCCAACGTCCAATCGATTCATTAATGTACGATAATAGTGTTAATTGATTGTTTTGCCATGTCCAAGATATTCGATGAATATTGTTTCTTTACCACCTGATTGTTTTCGTAACTAGCTCGCTAAAATTGACTAAGTAGTCGTTTAGCACGACTTGACATTTTTTTAGATATTTTCCAGAGTAACTGCCTCACTCGGCTTTCCTAAGCGTGGTGCATCAGTTAAAGAGATACGGTCACGACGAAATTAAGCAAACCAATACTCTACAACTGAATTAGCTGTTTTTGTTTTTTTTTTTTTCAAGCTGCAAAGTGTATGTTTGTTTTCAAGTTGCAATGTGTAGTCCGGGACGGTGTAGCTACACTGTCTACACAAAATTTAGCTACGCCATCTCTGTGTCCGCGAAATTTGAAAATGTCTTACCGCACAATCAGTAGCGTTGGCGGGTCGAAAGTCACCTTTTCAAATGGCATCAGGTCAGTTTCAAAGGGTTTGAGCATTAGTTTTCAAAATGCAGTTCTAGGACGAAGAAATAACTTTGAATGTTGTTCAGAATCTTCGAAAATGGCGTATTCAAAAAATTTCGGAGTGCAGTTTCAAACATGGTCTAACCCAAAGATCTCTTTTCGCTACGCCCCTGTTACCACACCTAAAACAGCACACACGGGCTACCGCGAAAAGGTGGGTAACTATATATTTTTTTGCTCTGCGAATAATTCCCTTGTCCCTTCGCAGCGCACTAATTAGCGTTTATTAGTTTCGTTTCCGAGTGAGTGAAGAGAGGACACAGCTCGGTCGGGACAGAACGCAGTTTTAAAGAGCGCCGTTTTCACTTTCCACGTGCTGCAACACTCACCCACTCCAGCAGGCTGTGAATTTTATAATACGCTATGGTTTGGCTGACATAGACAAACATACTTTGCCACCCACTGCTGACTACTACGCTCTTGACTTCGCTTTTTACTCTCGCGTGGCGCACTCTGTTTGCTGCTGCTGTTTTGGTATTGAATTTTACTGGAGAGCAAGAGCGAAAAGCAACCACCAGGCGAGAGTAAGTGAGCGAACGGTCGGCACCAGGTGAATTGGTACTGCAGAGTGCCGACTCCGACTCTGGCGGTAAAGTCCGTCCGATCATTCATAACATAACACTTCGGCCCTTGCATTCCGCACGTACGCGTACGCGGTTGCAACGTGCAGCAGAAGAAAGGAATTCCCTCCACTAGTGCCTTTTCTTTATCTTGTGTGGTGTGGCTGTGTGCGCTCTCGTTCGCTCGTAATATAATTCAAATCGGTTCGATAAAAAGTGACGTCTAAAAATAACCCCGTTCGAAAAAATCGGCGAAATACGTCAAGGAAAAAATCTATGTTACTGCTGCTGCTGGTGTACCGCTCTGCCGCTGATGCCACTCACTAAGCACCCCAGGCTACGGTTGGCTGGTAGTGACTTTATTTGTGCTGTTCATGGCCGTGAGCGATGATAAAAATTGCCCGAATTCTCACGCGCCCATGTCAGCCGAAACGGCCACCAGAAGAGTGGAGAGAGCGGAAAACATCACATCAGTCGAGCCGCAGCGCAGCAAACATGTGCGATTTTTGCACCGTGTTAATCTAGACAATATTCGAATAGTGTGAAGTGTAGTTCCTAATTGTTGACACCTGAGTGACGCAATAGTTTGTGGCTCTAGCTGGACACTTGCTTGTTACGATAGTACCGACGAACGGGTGCACACGTACTCTTGTCTGTGGTGTCAGCCAAGGCTAGCGCGATATAAAGTGTTAAATGTGGTCCGCTGCTATAGCTTCCAGCGGTGACGTCAACGTGAAGTTTATTGTTTGCCTACGCGGCTGAGTCAGAGCCGAACCATCGGACAGTTTAATGGTGAGACATTTGGAATGTTATGCATGGTTAAACGCATCCAAAGTATATATGTTCGATATGTTATTCGTGGATAAAAATACGACCGAATTTACCTATCGGTGCGATCCGACCATTCTCAAACAAGCTTTATTGTGTTTATTATGTAATCCTAACGTTGGTTTTGACAGCAATTGCTATACCTTCGTAGAAGAAAAGTAAAACAATTTCTTTTAAATAGTACAACAAAAAAATGGATAAGCGGTTGGTTGAAAAACAATTACCAACACCACCAGCGTGGCCATCGTCTTGCTTCCACAGTGTCTAGAAGTTGGCACGTTTATGTTAAATCGATAATTTTTAGCTCTTGCGTCTACTACTGCACATGTCCCCGACGTAAACAAAGAAGCTCAATTGCGTTTTGTTCGTTTAGTTTCGATAGACGGTATGCAATAAATTTTCTTTCTGTTCTACTTGCAGACCCAAACTGAACCATCGCAGCGTCTAATATGCCTGTGATATCAGCATATTCGACCAGTGGTAGCAGTTACATCTCTCCGTCGTACCGCTACAGATCGAGTTTTAGCGATCGAAAGAGTTACACTACCAGTAGCAGCACTAGCAGCAGCAGCATCTATCGGAGAAGTTCGTACCGCTATGACCTGCCGCCTACATCATCCGCCTACTCATCCTATCGGTCGGACCGTACAACAGACGCTGAACTATCGGCCTCACTTTCAACGCTCGACACCAAAGATACTGCAGTAGAATCGAGCACCGCACCTGTCACTACAGCAACCGCAGCCACAGTTAACAGTAGACCCAGCCGTTACTCGACGACCTACAGCTACAGTTCACTTAGTTCAGCCCCCGGCCGAGACTACAGTACACGCTACAGTTCGCGCTCGTCCGATACGCGTTTCAAGGATCGGGACAACAATTGCCTCTGTACCGGTGGTGCAGGATCATCCTCAAACTACATCTCAAACCTTCGCAGCACTGCCCTGAGTGGTGCCGAACTTTATCAGAAATACAGTGTCTCGACCTACAAACCAAGCAGTCTAGAATCTCGTATCAGCGCTCGAACAACGGCCGACTCAGTCCACAAATCACCGACCAGCATCGTGAACAGTACGAGCCTCAAGGCAGCCTCGCCAACAGCAGTGGACATAAGCAAGGTAAACAGCATTCCCGCTAAAGATAAAAATAGTAACATCAACGTTGCCGCCGTTATCAGCAATAAAAATAATCCTACTAACACTAGTAACAGCCTCACTGGTGTTGCCAATAACCCGCTACCAGGCACTAACTGCAAACTTACGACAGCTAGAAACACCGGCACTAAACCGGAAAACCTAGCACGCTTTCACAATAGCCATCCCGAGACGCCAGCCGGTGTAACTGGCACAACTGTTGTCACTACCACAACCACCACAATTACTACCACTACCTCTTCCACATCCGTATTACTGTCATCATCGTCATCATCTTCGGTGCTGTACGAAACGGCTGCCGTCGGTGTCAATCTTGATGCGACGCGATCACGCAAACCTGGTTCTGTACCTGCAGTGCTGAAAAACACGCTGAACAAGCTCAGACCATCCGGTGGCAAGCCTCCGGTACCAAAAAGTGCATCCACCAGCAGTAGCTCCAGCGATCTGTCCGCTGCGCCTTCCGGTGGACGCAAGGAGCTGCTTGGTCTGTCCAGCTATCGAAATCAAAATTTTCTCAAGCACGAGTGCGATCTGGTCAAACGCGAACTGAGCAAAAGTGCCACAGAAATTGCTTTCAAAAAAGGCTCTAGCCAGCCCCCGAACAAACCGGTCGTCGTTGGATCTGCAGCAAGCCTGCTGAGCAGTGCAGTCGATTCCAAAGATCGATCCTTTTCCATCCTTTCAAAACTGGACGTTTCCAAAGTGAGGCAGCTCTTGCCACCCGTTTCCAGCTCCAGTGTAGTCTCGAAAACCGATCAGCCCAAAGATCATGAGGATGATGACATGAAACATCACCAACACAGCAACCAGATTGCAACTACCACCACCACCATCACTACTACAAGCAACAACAGATCACAACCATCTAGTGCAAAGCCGCCCTTTACCACTTTTACTAGTATCTCTGGCGTGGAACTAAAACCCATCGATCGACCGGCAGTGTCGACCATTCTGCAGAGTACTCAAAGAAATGATACTTCTCTTTTCAAATCATCTCCATTATCGTCGAATACCTGTACCAACAACACCACCTCCACAACTACAACACGGACTACGACTATCACTACAACTGCAACTACAGAGTCGCTAACAAGTGCTTGTATGCCATCATCATCGTCCACAGTACGCACTACAGCTTGTACTTATCCTACCACTTCTCGTTCCGCCACCGACGCCGCCATGAAATCGCTGCACATCACTACCGAACTGGAGGAATCCATTACACAGGCCACCATCAAGCTGCGTCCGACCGTGAACGGAGCGAGCAATGGAGCCGCCGGAGGCCATCGGCTCATAGCGACCGTGTCCTCCACCACGGACGACATGACCGACAACGATTACCATCACGTAACCGCTACGATACGAATCAAACCAAAGTCTAGCATAAGTCATCATAGCACAAGTAGTAGTAGCAATAGCAGCACCAACGGTAGTACCGCCAGCATAAACAACATCAATAATAATAACAACAACACCAATGCAAACAATGGCAACAGCCAGGGTAGTAGCAGCGATGATGAGCACGAATTCCCCAACGGGAACGTAAGTAACCACAATAATAGCAAAAACAACAATGGCGTCGAGGGTGCCGGGAACGAAGACACAAGTGACGACGATGTCAACGAGGCTGCAGTTGGTACCAATTCGGTTGAAAAAGAATCCAAAGTTAACGATGATGATAGAAAAGTTTCTTACGTAAGTAATCTAACGCTCTCTCTCACGTTCTTTCTTTCTTTCTGATATTGCGTCTCGCTCTCTCTCTCTCTCTCTCTCGTCGGTCGTCTGTCCCTTCCGGTTCATGAGTTCCCTTGTCTTTTGCTTCGTACCTCAGCACACAACACTTCGAGCTAAGCAAGATGGAAACAAAACACTAATTCTATTAAACGTGGCCTCTGCTTTAATTGTTGTTATATATTTTTAAATGGTCTCTGTTGAACTGTCCTGGGGCTGGAACTTCTGAACTACGGTATGTTGAAAAAGTTTATTCACATTTCTTCGAAGAGTAACTTTATTGACAATTTTTTCTCTTCGAAGATATTTCTGCTCGGAACTCACTTCCGTTGATACTAGCTTCGATGAATGCTCTGAATCCTGAAGAATGTCGCTTATTCTGTCAGTGAGTTCTAGCTTTTCCACGCCGGAAAATCGTTGCAAGTATCCGCATCCGCCATTTTTGTTTGTTGGCTTCAACACCTTTAATTCCGACCACCATCAGACCCAAATTACATTATATTAGTCTCGTCTGACCAAACGACCTTTTTCCAGGAGTTCAATTGTCTGATTGTTTCGAACACTTAACCAAACTTTTGTGGGGTTTTCGATAATTCAATGCCAAATAACACTAACTTCAATTATTCTAAATGCAATGTTTACATTCCAAAAAGTGACATGAGCAACTAAATACACAGCAAAACTTTTTTAAGCATATTTGGGTGGATTAACGTTTCTTACATACTGTAGCTCACCCCAGAGAGGACTTCTAGTAAAATTCGGCCGATCTGTTGCCCTGTCAGTGTTACCTGTACTAAGCCTAGGCGGTGTTCGTAATCTGCTTTCCAAACCATGTCCCATATTTGGTGCTGAGTGCTGCCTTTCAAAGCGGCACCTACGCTTCTCATTCCAACCTAAAAATAATCAAAAAGCGATGCAATGCACGAGCGACTTTACCTTTCACCCAGTTCGATCTGATCGACTGCTTAACGATCGTTCAACGGTCCTCCAACTTTGATTCTAGCTGCGTTCCGGTACGGCGTCCAAGAGCATCCATTCGACAAGTCCAGTCGGTTATCGCAGTCGCGACTATGATTCCGGCCTTGGCAGTTACCGGTCCGGGCTGGGCAACTCCAGTTCAGTATCAGCCTCAGTACAAAAGCCCAGCTATAACGATCGAACTAACGGCGATGATTCAATAAGTGGAGGAAGTCGAAAGGAGGGTATGTTAACTGCGGCACCAATCGAGTGGATGTTTGTACTTTGATTCCTTTTTTTTTCTAGGACTCTGTGGTCTGTGGAATATAGGTAACACCTGCTTTATGAACTCTGTGATACAGTGCCTAAGTCATACCCGAGAGCTCACCAATTTTCTCCGAATGCAACCAACATCGGAGCGTGGTACGACGAAAGATCATAAAATTCTTGCCGGTAGGTTGCTGCCCATTTGCATTTCTGATATCGGTTCACATATTTGATTCCTCCTCTCAGAATACACCAAACTAATCAAGGACATGTGGAATGGAATAAATCGCAGCGTCAATCCATCGGAGCTAAAATATGCCTTCTCCAGCAAACATCGGATGTACTCTGGATCGGCCCAGCAGGATGCACAGGAATTTTTGCGGTTCTTCATCGATTCGCTGCACAGCGCCCTGAACGTCTCGATCAAACGGGAACCTATCTCTAGGGAAATCGAAGATGATGACTTGAAGTGAGACCATCAGTTTTGTTTTGTTATTTGTTGTGCTATATAATTTTTCCGAACATCTCAGCAATCGCGTCAAGGCCACCATGATGTGGGAATGGTATTCCAAGGTGGAGAACTCCATGATAAAAGATCTGTTTGTGGGACTTCTTCGCAGCACCTTGAAGTGCACGGTGTGCAACAGTGCCAGTGTTACGTTCGATCCATTCTGGGATCTAAGGTGAGATGCTGCATTCGCTAGTTCCCACTTCTGGTTTTAATCATCCTACTTTGCGTTTACAGTTTACCTCTTCCATCTACAAACTCCCGGTGCAAGTTGGAGAACTGCCTTGACATGTTTGTCAAAGAGGAAGTCATGGACGGCATAGACCAACCTACATGTTCCAAGTGCAAAACCCGGCGAAAGTGTACGAAAAGCTTCACCATTGAACGGTTCCCCAAATATCTCGTGATACGTAAGTTGAATTTTTTCTCCCATTACAACAATTTATTCTCACGGAGTGCTAATCACTCGAACATCGCAGATTTGAAACGCTTCTCGGAAACCCGGTGGAGCAAGCTAACCAACGTGATTGAGTTTCCAACCGGCGAACGGGAGCTCAATCTGCAGCCTTACGCTTCCGAAGACAATACAGCGCCGGTGTACTACTCACTATATGGTATTTCCAACCATATGGGTAAGTGTTTGTTAAATTGTCCGTGACTGGCAAGTTTAAAATTGAATCGTTACAGGATCCACTGCTGGCGGCCACTACGTTGCCGTCTGCAAGCACCCGGTCAGCAAAGAGTGGCACGAGTTCAACGATAATTTGTGGGTTTACATAATGTTTGTGTGCTTTGGGTAAAACGATAACGTGTGCTTTATTTCCAGTGTGAGCGAAACGTCCGAGGGGAGTTTAGTAACATCCAGTGCCTACGTATTATTCTACGAGCGAGCATAACTAGTTTAAACGAGAAAAAGTTTGAAAGAAAGGGGGACATCGTACGCAAAAGCCGAAGGAGAGCGCGTTAGAAATCAGAGGCCTAACACACTATTTTTGGGGTTAGTTTCCTAAAACATTCGCTGCGGAAAGATTGTTTCGATAGCAACGGAGAGATGTTGCATACCTTCGTCATTCTTTCGTCCGCCCAAGACGGACTTTAATGTAGCAAATTTCCGATTTGTCGAGGCATGTGTAATTTTCGAGGACATGAATTCTTCAGTCATGCTTCGTGCTTTTGTAATTCAAAACATCATTTGACAATCCTCATACAAGGACGACATTTACAGATGTCTCCAAATCATTGCTTCATGTTAATTTATGCATGGTTGTTCTGATATAATGCCTCACGAAAAAGTTCACGTTTTATGAAATTTATACTAAAAACCCTCGTAAAGGTGAAACAAAGTTAACTATAGAACGTCGTCATCCGAAAAGAAAACCACTTCAGCATTGTGACGAAAAACCCTAACTCAATTTTAATACACAAATTGTAGCAATCCGAGCGAATCCTTCAAAAACGTAACCAAACAAATGAAAGTACCGTTTAAAGTTGCACCAAACTACTGAGTTTATTCAGCTTTTTACGCGCCATTAAGGCGAACGCTATATTGCAAACATCGTGATAAAAACCCTTCTGACAAGTCTGTTTACGTCAATTTGAAGTCATCATACATGATTTTATCAAAAGAAAAATATATCTGGCAGCACTGATGTTGTCAATTCTTAATAAATACCAAAACTAACGTATCTCAATACGAGATGTTAGCATAATAAGAATATGCACTATAGCGACCGCCAATGCACCATATTGAAGCTTGATAGCTTTTCAGTGCACTTTTTATTTGTGGTAGTGACTTGAGAAATCCTGCGAAATTCAGTTATTCGAACACTGATTGTGAGGCACATACCGGTTCCTAAGCTCCAGTTCGCAAGTTCCAGTTCCATTACAAACATTTGTCAATTTCAATTGGTGATATGAAGAAAAACCGACGCAGCAATGAACGAGCCCAATGCGATTGGAAATCCGCTCTCTGCACCAGGGCATAAATACTAGAAAAAAAAAGACTACCCCTCAATATAAAGCCGAAGATTGAACCGATAGTCGAACAAAGAAAGAATGTTTAGCATGTAATTACAGTTAAACGAAAAAAAAAAACAATTATAACAAAATCAAACAAAAGTACACCAACTAATAGTTGAAGTCAATAGAAGCAGACTTGATGTTGGTACAAGATAAACACAAGTAGGAGGGTTACAGTTTGTTGTTGTGGTTACTATCGGAATTCCAGTCCATCGACTAACCTTGTAAGGGGTGTATCAATTGAGTTTACGAACCACTGTCTCTACTTGCGTTTATTTTACCACACATCGATCAGTCGAACAGATTAGAATTCTAATATTTATTTTACTATTTATTGTAGAAGATGAAGAATACAGACTTTAACAAACACACAGAAGTAATATTTATACGTAGATGTAACGTGTTGAGATGATAACCAAAAAAAACATTAGTTGTTGACCGTATTTTGTTTTTAATACTGCAGACTTCCGGAGTACTAGGAGCCGATTGTTATTAATTTTATTTTCTATTGATAAAAACAACAAAACTAACTTTTCTAGCCACAGAATCTCAAGAGATTATGAATCTAACAACAATCTGAAATCTATTACTGTAAAAAAATACTTGATCGGGTTTAGTAACCCGCTGGTGACAGAAAAAGGCAAACATTCGACGAAAAAACACTTTTAGAAGACAAAATAAATTTTAGAATAAAGAAGAAAAAATTATCCAAATCTCCGAGACAACGGTCGATGTGCCTCCCGTTCATCGATCACCCAATTAATCATGGTTGCGTTGTGTTAAAATTAAACAATTAAGAGAGACAGAAACATCGGACTTTTTTTGCTTTAAAAATGATGACATATTTTTCCGTATTGGTTTAGTATAGAGTGCCTGTATAATAGATGGACAGCGTGTCATCCTGGATGGGGGCAAAGTGTGGTGCATCTCTGCAAAGATTCCATACGAACGAGCCATTGACATCCCTATATCGAGTAACAGTGAATGACAATGAACTCATGCTCTGGGCTCAAATCCATTTGTACCCGCTGTCAGCTGCCAGATAGAGGTGTATGAATAGTGGCGGTGATACGCTATCTCGTTTACACATACGTTGAGATGTTAGCCTTTGGAACATGACGCGATGCCATAAGGCTACTTACAAATAACAAACGTCAAACAGCTTACTCCATCTATCAAAGGTGGAAGCTTGTTATGAAAGTGGTGGCAATCACATCGCTACGAAGACATTGTGTGCGTATGTGAAGATCCTGCCTGTGCGTTCGGATTGCATTCGTATCGCCAGCACACACACACTAGCATTCGTCAGTTCCACTTTTATTCAGAAAACTGCGCTGCAAAACCGAAGCTATAGAAGTGCTCAAAAGAGTGTGTGTGTGTGTGTGTGTGTGTATGTGTGTGTGTGTGCATGTGCGCGTGCGCGCGCGATAGTGTGTGTGGGTGTGTGTGTGTATGTACAACTTTTCAATCTCACTCGATTTTCTCAGAGATGGCTGGACCGATTTCCACTAAATTATTCTCAAATGATAGGTCCAGTTGCCCAATAAAACCCTATCCAATTTTATTGTGATCGGAATTTTAGTTTATATATTATTTATCAAAATGTGAAAATCACGAAAGCTCATTATCTCAGAAACACCACAACCGATTTGAACAAAATTTGTTTTAAATGAACGGGCTACCTAAATGACTTTTAAATTTTATACAGATTGGACATGTTCGAAAGTTACGGAAAGAAACATGTTCTAAGGGCATCCTTAACGGTGCGCTTCTATACCCCGTTTGGCAGCGCTCTATCATCACTTCATACCGTACCGGTCGCTGCTAAATGCGCTAGAGAAATAGTAGCCGAGCATCCGGGAAGCAACGCGCTCTCAAATTTAGCGGCCCGATAACAGCGCTGCTAAAGGTTTATGTTGGATGAAACGTCAAATTGAGAAGATAGCAACGACCGGTGTGAAAACGGGTGAGTGAGCAAAATAGCCGCGCTGTACACAGCCGCCATAACAACTCAAATAGTACCGCACTGTTAAGGATGCCCTAAAGGCTATTTAATCTCACTCATGTTTCTCAGAGATGACTGGACCAATTTTCATAAAACCAGTGTCATATGGAAGGTCTGGTTGCCCCATCAACACCCTAATAATTTCGTTTCAGCAATAGGACTTTTACTTTTTCTGTTATGTTTAAAAATGTGACATCTAGCTATGAAAAGAAACATATTCCGAAGACTACCCAAACTCACTCACTTTTCTCAGAGATGGCTGAACCAATTTCCACAACATTAGTGTCAAATGAAAGGTCCAGCTGCCTCATAACACCCTATTGAATTTTACTGTAGTCGGACTTTACGTTCGTATGTAAGGTGTTAAAAGGTGAATAACATGAAACTTCATTATCTCAGAAACTACACAACCAATTTGAACAATACTGATATCAGTGGTATAGTTAAGGCTTAACTGATAAATTTAATAATGATTAAACACGTGGTTCAAAAGTTGTGCAAAGAAAGTCTTTTTTTTAAGCCAAACAATAATCACGTTGTCAAGATGAATGGGGTTATTTTAAGTTTACCTGACAAGGTTAAGTACTTGGAACTAATTTACGATAAAAAACTAAGTGCATCAAATATACGAGATGTTTATGTCCTCTCATTACCAGGAATTCTAAACTTTGTTTAAAGAACAAACTTTTGATTTACAAATAAATTTTTAGACCAGCAAAGCTTTATGCTATACCGATCTGGTCAAGTTGCTGTTCAACAAAGAAAAAATCGCTCCAAAGGATTCAGAATTAAATTCTGAAAATCATTTTGAAACGTCCTCCTTGGTTTGGTACACTCGAATTACATAGACTTACTGGTGTTGAACCAATAGAAGCTATGTCAAATAAAATTATTAACAATTTCCGACAAAAAACGTTGCAATCCTCAATTGCTACGATAAGCTCTCTTTATAGCCAATAAGTTAGTTGTAAGTTTACTACACCTTTTTTGACAAGTAGGTCTAAATCCCTACGAACGATAAGTCCTAATTGCAAAAGCAAACAAATCCTAACAATTAAAATTACAAATTTCTAACAGTGTTGAGAACCCTTGTAACAATATTGGTTTTATCAAAGTTTTAAAGCGCTCAAAACAGCCAAAACAGCGCTATAGAACTTTGATAAAACCAGTTTTGTTACTTGGGAAGTGATTGGACATACATACTCATTACTCACTAATATTTATCATAAATACTTAAGCTACCCTCCCAGCTGGTCTCGAGGTACGATGCTGGCCTAACAAGCCAGTCGTCGTAGGTTCGAGTCTCAGCTCGGGAGAGATTGTTAGTGTCAGTAGGATCGTAGCGCTAGCCCCGCAATTGTCCTGTATACTTTACAGTTGGCTACGAAGTCTGTGTATAACAAAACAGAAGGTCGAGTTCCGAATCGGAATGTAGAACCAAGGCTTTGCTTTGCTTACTTTAGCTACCAACAAATCTCCCTCTTTAAAAAAAAGAAAGTCATTTTAGAAATAGAAAAAAACTCCTACTATAAAAATTCACCTTATATATTTAAAACATATTTATTTCATGTTATTTGCATGTGTTAATGTATGTTCATATGTGTTTGAAAGTTAGAGCGCGTGTAAAGAAGTGGAAGCCTAATGCCTTGTTCAGATTACGCCACATGTCACCTGATATCACCAGATGATATCGGATATCACTTCGAGTATTCAGACTACAGTGAGATGATATGGTTTAACATTTGCTTTCGTAATTGAAAAAAGAAGAAAACAAAAACAGGTCAAAGCAATAACAAGACAACAAGAGCAATGCAATTAGGATTGAGTTGGCAGCTAGTTGGCTCACACCAACGCGAACTCTCTATGCAATAGAGTGTTTTAGGGGTATGTATATTATTTTTTTCTTTTGATAAGAAATGTCAAAAGAAATACATATTTTACTGACTTTATTTTAATTGAAACACTACCGCACGTGCTTAGTTCGAAAACAATTATTTGGCATCTTTTTCTTACTTGCGTTGTAAATCGCGATGCAGTTGTTTTATTGCTCGGCAGATTTGCCCTGACGCAGTGGAAAAAAGAAATTCGCTATAAGACATGTCTTCACATTTGACATTGTTGCGATTTTCCTCAAGCTGAGAGAAATCGTTCCGTTTACCTGGAATCCGCTATCAATACGCAACACATACCAAATGCTAAGGACGAGTCTTTACCGGTATATCCATTGAACTCAAATAAAAGATTTACAATTGTTAGGTGCGACAAAGGTAAAGTTTACGGAAGTGAGGGAAGGCTTAAGATAAAGACTGGTGTCATGATTTACTTATGTCTATTGGCCATACGTACAGTTTGTGAACCTATCTTGCTACTCTCTTACACACTAGTAACGGTGGGGGCCCCGTGACTCTGCATTCCGCATCAGCGGCCGGCTCTACCGCCCTGGAGGGCGGCTCGCGCGTTGCCTAACGCGCGATGACTCGCGTCTGCTTTCTAGTTGACCGCCTACAAATAAAAGGCCCTCTGACGAAGGCCTGTGTTTGCGGATGGGTGCTCAAACCAGATGCCCACACTGATGCGCCGAATTCTTTTTTGTTCCAGACCGGTGGACGGAAGGACACTACCTCTAGTGTTGTGGTCCCAATCGCGTTGGACAACTTTGTTCTCGGACCGTAATAACAGGGTTATTCGAGATTGTCACGTGGTTCTAGTTCCGCAGTGCACTGTGCGCGGACGTTTTTGTTCTTTATTCGCGGTGAACCTTATCGGAGCGATCTGAATTTCCTGTGGCTGACTTATTTTGCCAATTTTGGGTCACTTGCAATCGGTCGACCGCCCGGTCACTATTGTTCGACTGTGCTGGGCTATTATACGTTCCGCGATTGGTTCTACAGCCGATGAGTGCTGTTGTAGTGCGAGAGCGGAAGCAGTTCGGTACTTAGTTATTCTCATGTGTGAGAGATCGAGCTTTTTAGCTCTAGATTGGCTGCATTCTTAGTAATCCGAAAGTTTCATTGGTGTGCACTCAAAAATTGTTGCGGTATTTTTGTCGGTATAATCTCGAAATGTAACACAACATCATACAAGTGGTGACGAAATTTTTGCGGAGGCTTGCATCCGCAAAAATTTCGTTTGCCTGCTGATGTAAGATGTTGAAAAGGCTGATCGGTACTAACTCTATACAATCTCGACCAAATGTTCCCCAGGCTGGACATCGATGATTGCGGCTTTTGTGCTTCACGGTATTTCAATCAATACAAATCTTATTAGCTAACGGTAATTGCTTCCTTACTACACCTGTTGGCGCCAGATATACAAAAGGGTTGTCCCCGCTGATGTAACTAAGCGGAATATTACTAATTCTAGCCTACTGTCTAAATCTACGGTTGATCGCATCTTCAACATCTGTGTACGTTTATTAGTTGGGCGCCAGAAATTGCCTCGAGAAAATACATATTAGAGACGTAAACTTTACTAGAATTGAGTTTGAGCTGTGTATCATTACTATCTTCTAGTGTCATGTGACGTAGTATTGTTTATACTCAGTCCTTAAATGGTATGTTGAGTGTTTGCGTTACGGGTGTGTTCGCTCGGAAGATTACTGTTGTTATAGGGGGGTGTTTCGTGACTACTGTTGCTGATAGGGTTTCGATATGATTGTATGGGGCCTCTAATCAGTGAATAGCATTCAATTCAGGGGCGTAAACGCTCTTCGTCGACAGTTTAACTGCGTGCATAGCTGGTTGAGTAGATGATCAATCTGGTTTGATGTCCTTTAAGTGATAGACTCCGATTCTCGAAGTTTTAATCTCTTCCAATAGGTAGTTGTTGCAGCCTTGAACTTGTCGTACAATGCATGGTATGAATTTTGCTCCTAACTTCTTCGTGCGGTGCTCCGCTGCCTGGGATAATTGAAACGAACGTCTCCAGACAACATCCCCTACGTTGAAGCTTCTGTTTCGCGCTCTTAGATCGTATCGCTTTTTGCTATGTTCGTGAGCTGCCCTGATTTTGGCGATTACAAATTGTTGAATGTTCTGTACTGTCTTAATTCGCGCCTTTTGTTCCTCCTCGGGATTTTGCAAAGCGTTAAGCTGGGCCAGTGGATATTGGTCCGTAAACAGGATGTGGTCGCGACCGAAATTACAATAGTACGGGCTGCATCCCAGCGTCTCGTGTTTTGCCGTGTTAATAGCACAAACTACCTGCTGAATATGTAAGTCCCAGTCTCTTTGGTCCTCATCTAAGAGCGATCTAACACACGTAATCAGCGTGCGATTCGTTCGCTCTGCAGCATTACACATCGGTGTGTAAAATGCTGTTCTCATGTGGATAATGTTGTACCTCTTTAGCAGTGACTGAAATACATGAGAGAGGAACTGTGAGCCTGAATCGGAGACTATGATCCTTGGCGTTGAGAAGCGATGAAATACGTACTGTTCCAGGAAAGTAGACATCTGCTGTGCATTCGCTGAGCGAAAAGGCTCCGTGATGACAAACTTAGTCACCCAATCGACGATGACCAGGAGAACGGTATTTCCCCTTTTCGAGCGAGTCAGAGGGCCGATGTAATCAATCGAGATCAGTTCCCATGGTAGTTGTGCTGGTTTTGTGCTTCCTAAGGTTGGTGTTAGCGTGGCATTAGAAGCTTTGCTGGCTTTACATACCTCGCAAGATTGCACGTATTTACGCACGTCTTTCGCCATCTGAGGCCAGTAACAATCTCGCTGTATGCGATTGAGTGTGCGTTCTGCACCAAGATGCGCTGCTGTCGGGATGTCATGATTGCGATGCATTATGTCTCGCCGTTGATGCGTTGGGATCACTTTTTTCCATCGATGACATTTACCTCCCGATTCGTCCTTTGCCGTGCAGTTTTTATAGAGTTGCTCTCTTATCACCTTGAAATCTGGAAAACTATCGGGGTTCGCCTTGACATCTTCCGCCAGTTTATTATACCATACATCTGAATGGGCTGGAATTGATGAATCGATCATATCTATTATCTCCACTCGACTCAGACAATCCGGTACGACGTTTGAACTTCCTTTGCGATATTTTATGTCGAATGAATAAGCGTTCAAGCGAAGAATCCATCTAGCTAGAAGCGGCGTAGGATTTTTCATGGTTTTCAAATACGTTAGACTCGAGTGGTCGCAGTAAACAGTGAAGTGCGTGCCCTCTAAGTATCCTCGAAACTTTTCGATTGATCGAATGACTGCGAGACACTCTCGTTGCGTTACAGAATATTTTCGTTCGGACGAAGAGAGCTTCTGCGAAAAGTAGCAGATTACTTTCTCATCTCCTTCGACGTCTTGGGTGAGTACGCCTCCAATTGCAAAGTCACTTGCGTCGCACGCAATCGCGAAGGGTTTCGAATAGTCCGAGGTCGCCAGGACCGGCGCCGAGATGAGATGGCTCTTTAGTGTCTGAAATGCTTTTTCGCATTCTTGTGTCCATCGGAATTTGATCTTGGCTTTCGTGAGTTCTGTGAGTGGTGCTGCGATTCGCGAGAAGTCCTTAATGAAACGGCGGTACCAGCCACACATGCCGATAAAACGTTGGACTTCTTTCTTTGTTGTAGGGGACGGAAACTTGCTGATTGCTTCTATCTTCTCCTCGTCCACGTGCCAACCTGTCACGTCCAGAACGTAACCCAAATATTTCAGGCTTTTTCTGCCGAACACGGATTTTTCCGCATTGATTGTCAGCCCTGCCCTCTCCAACCGTTTTGCAATTTCCTCCAGAAGATCCAAATGTTCCTGTAGTGTTTTGGTAGCAAGCACCAGGTCGTCAAGGTACACGAAAACCTTCGGTTCGAGGTCAATGAAAAGGTGACTCATGACCCGCGAAAGAGCTTGACTGGCCGTTGATAGTCCAAATGGGACCACTGTGAATTGAAAATGTCCACGTTGCGGAATTGTGAAAGCGGTTTTCTGTTTAGATCCTTCTTCTAGCGGTATTTGCCAAAACGCAGACTCCAAATCAATCGAGGATAGAAAGGTCGATCCACTTAGATTATTCATAATAGAGGCTATATGTGGAATCGGATAAGCCTCCTGCACTATGACTGAATTTAATTTTCTTGCGTCTAAGCATAGTCGCATGGAGCCATCCTTTTTCTTGACTGCCACTGTAGCACTATTCCACGGACAGCAAATCGCATTTTCGATGACGCCTAACTCTAACATCCTGTCCACTTCTTTGTTCAAATTGTCCAACACGAATTTGGACATCGGGTAATGTTTCTGCTTGAACGGGGTCGCGCTTCCTGTGTCAATTTTGTGGTAGTACAGGCTCGTCCTTCCTAATTTGCCTTTTCGCTGTGAAGTCGGAAACTTCTGAATTACTTCCTTTAACCGCTGCTTTTGCCGTAACACCGCACACGGTTGCTTTTACGCCGAAGTGCGACCAGAAGTCCATCCCTAAAATGCAGATGGAAGGCATCGTTTCAACAAAAAGCACGGGTAGAACACGGCTCCTGTTATTGTAGAAAATGGGCACTTGGGCGAAAAACGATACTGAGTGGGCTGAGCCGTCTGCTGTTTTTACTTCCCCCTTGACGGGAAATTGCTTCAATCCTAATTCGTCTGCTATTTTGCACATTGCACCTCCCATCAGACTGCAGGTAGCGCCGCTGTCCAGGAGCCCACGTATCTGTCGACCTAAGATGCTGATGAATGCGTATGGACGGTTGTCGCTGTTGTGCGGATTTATTACGATCGATTCTACTTTACTGAAAGCAGGTATACTTAAGAGTGAAGGGATGTCGGTTTGAATGGAAGAGACCCCGCCCTTCATTGAGGGTTCTCCCAACTGCGGTTTCCCGGATGCTGCGGACCATTTGTCGAATCTAGCTGTCTCCATCTCGAGATACATGCTTCGCAATTGCGAGTGGTGCAACCTTTTCTTCCACAACTGTAGCAGAAAAGGTAATGTTTCGGGTTGGGACAATTTGGATAAGTGTGACCAGGTTTTTCACACTGCCAACATATGATGCTTGGTGTCCATTCCCTTGTACGTTGCTCTCCACTAGTTGGTGGATGTGGATTCATTGCGGGCCTTTCTCTAGAGTTATTCTGTAAACGCAGTGCGTTCACTTCCTCCACATTGTTAGAATCTACCTCATTACGTAGAGCAATATCGTGTTGAAGCATTTCGCGTTCTAGAATGTCCCGCGGGTTCAAATTTTCTTCTAGTTCCGAGCTGAGTTCCATTGAGTTGATTTGTGCTGTGTAATGCGGTTGCCGGTTGAACGATGGCCGGTTAGGAATGTCCATCCTGTTTGTCCCCGGACGCTGTTCTGGTTTGTTCCAAAGTGAACGATAAGTTGTAGCAGATCTACCTCGCATGGAGTAAGATCGCGACACTTCGAAGTCTTTACAGACTGTGACTAATTCTCTAACTGTGCTAACTCTGGAGGCTGCTGCTATAGGGGTGTAGTCTGAATTTAGGTGAGATTTTACGATAAATAGTCTTTCTGTCTCTGAAATTGCTGGCTCTACAATTTCGAAGGCGGCTACTAGGTCCCTGTAAAACGTGGTGAATGATTCGTTTGGGCCTTGAAACCGCAAATATAAGTCTTGCTTGATGATCTCGGAATAATTTGGTGGTAGAAATTCCTGTTTAATTTCCGATTTGAACACCTCCCAATTGGTTAGGTGCAAGTAAGATCGTGTGTACCATTGAAGAGCTCTCCCCTTCAGCAAATGCTTGATAGAACGCAGGAGGGTTTGCTCCTCAATTCCTTCGGTGTCCGCGTATGTGTTTACTTGGTTTAGGAATTCGCCCAATTGTATGATATTGGGTTGACCCGCATATTCGAAAGGCCATTTGTGTACTGGTTGTGAAAACCTATCCGAACTTTGTGCTTGTCCACTAGAGCGTGGTGTGTTTGGTCTATGTTGTGTTCGCAAGAAACGCATAAAATCATTCCTGAGATCATGAGGTAGCTGATCTACTCCTGGAATTGAATGCAATAGCCCTGGTTCCTGTTGCCTATTCAAATCTAACGAAGGATTCGCTGTATCGCCTAACTGACTGAAATTTTGCTGCTGTTGTTGTAGATGTCCCATCTGGTTTTCCAGCTGTTGCCGCTTTGCTCTTTCTTGTTGCAAAAGATGCTGCAGCTCCTGTTGCTGCAGTTGCAACTGTTGTACTTGCTGTTGATGCATCTGCTCCTGTTGATTCTGCCACTGTTCCCACTGATGACTATCGTGCTGTTGTTGCTGTTGCCGTGAGAGCAACTGTTGCTCTTGTTGCAATTGCAACTGCAATTGGTGCAGTTTTCGCCTTTCGTCTTCGAGTTGATGCTGAAGCTGTTGGTTTGCCTCACGCTGCTGCTGCATCAGAATTTGTTCTGCCGTTTGCTGCTGCGGTGGCTCCTGATTTTGAATCTGTTCTTGCGTTTGTTGGGATTCCTTCATACTTGATTGCAGTTGAGGATTCTCCAGTTTTTGTAACGTTTCCGCGTCACTCGCAACGTCACCCGCATCGCCTTTTACCTCTGAGTTTGTGGTTGGCTGATTCATCAAAAAGTCTTGAATTCTTGCTAACGTTTGCTTGATTTTAGCCAACGATTTGTTTGCATTTGCTACGATCAAGCTATCGGTAATTAGGGAGAGACGAAGCTGATAAGGCATTAATCTCGATCGGCACATCTTCAATTGTTCTGCATTGTTTTGCCTGATGGCCATTTCGACGTTTAACAGAATATTTTGTAACCTTGCTTGGCATTGGTAAATATTATCTACGTCGGACATAATGTGACTAGAAGTTGTCGGCAAGGAAACCGACTTGTTTTTTAAAACTTGACGCAGCCGTGTTAGTTTTCCTAATTTGTCCTGTCCTTTTGTCTCCTTTAATCCTCGTATCCTCCACTCAAAGTCCAGCTCATCGTCTGCCAAGTGCTCGAGCTCCATGGCTAACTAGCGATTGCTATTTCGAATCTTTACTCACTAATCACTTCCTCGATCACTTGCTACCCCCTAACGCATTTACCTTTATGTCATATAGTCTTCAACTTATGTGGGTTTTTAGGTTGCGCGCCAATGTTGCGATTTTCCTCAAGCTGAGAGAAATCGTTCCGTTTACCTGGAATCCGCTATCAATACGCAACACATACCAAATTCTAAGGACGAGTCTTTACCGATATATCCATTGAACTCAAATAAAAGATTTACAATTGTTAGGTGCGACAAAGGTAAAGTTTACGGAAGTGAGGGAAGGCTTAAGATAAAGACTGGTGTCATGATTTACTTATGTCTATTGGCCATACGTACAGTTTGTGAACCTATCTTGCTACTCTCTTACACACTAGTAACGGTGGGGGCCCCGTGACTCTGCATTCCGCATCAGCGGCCGGCTCTACCGCCCTGGAGGGCGGCTCGCGCGTTGCCTAACGCGTGATGACTCGCGTCTGCTTTCTAGTTGACCGCCTACAAATAAAAGGCCCTCTGACGAAGGCCTGTGTTTGCGGATGGGTGCTCAAACCAGATGCCCACACTGATGCGCCGAATTCTTTTTTGTTCCAGACCGGTGGACGGAAGGACACTACCTCTAGTGTTGTGGTCCCAATTGCGTTGGACAACTTTGTTCTCGGACCGTAATAACAGGGTTATTCGAGATTGTCACGTGGTTCTAGTTCCGCAGTGCACTGTGCGCGGACGTTTTTGTTCTTTATTCGCGGTGAACCTTATCGGAGCGATCTGAATTTCCTGTGGCTGACTTATTTTGCCAATTTTGGGTCACTTGCAATCGGTCGACCGCCCGGTCACTATTGTTCGACTGTGCTGGGCTATTATACGTTCGCGATTGGTTCTACAGCCGATGAGTGCTGTTGTAGTGCGAGAGCGGAAGCAGTTCGGTACTTAGTTATTCTCATGTGTGAGAGATCGAGCTTTTTAGCTCTAGATTGGCTGCATTCTTAGTAATCCGAAAGTTTCATTGGTGTGCACTCAAAAATTGTTGCGGTATTTTTGTCGGTATAATCTCGAAATGTAACAACATCTTCTTCTTTTTCTTTTCTCTGCACATTTGGCATCCCCCTCATAACACGTGAACCAGGGTTATATTTTCCACAGGCCAGCAGCATTAATGTCACTTTGTGCTCTGTCAGGGTTATATTTTCCATAAGTCAGCAGCAGAAATTTCATTTTTTGCTTTATCAGGGTCACTTCGTGCACTACATGCCTGCTGTCGTTCATCGATTAGTATAAAAAAAAGCTGGTATTTTTTTTAATTAAAACCCCCTATTAAGATAGAGTAGCAATACTCAGAGGGAGAGATATGTGGAGAGAATGTTGTGAGCCAAACGAACATGTCAAAATCCGACCCAAACGAACAAAAATGGTAACACATCGAGAGGTAATGCAATCAGGTACAATAAAGGATATATTTATCTTCAAACGTTTATCATGTTCTATTGCTAAACAATGAATTGAGAATGCTTCAAAATTGCTTTATCATTGTGTTTTAACTAATGGTTTACAAACCTTCTATACGATGAATAACCTTAGTTTCCGTTTGCATATACTTTTTTTATTTTTGAGAATAACTTTTTTTCTTAAATATGCTTAACTCACGATGTATGGACGAAATGTAGCCAAAAATGCTGCCTTTCGCAAAAAAAAACAGCTAAATGGGTTGTTTAGCTATTCACGGGCTTCTGATTTTTATACATCAGCTAAAAGAGTGTAATTTTCTTAGCAAAACGTGATTTTTCAAAATGAAGAATAAAAATCGCTCTTAACCGCTACAATGACAGTTTTTTTTCATAAGATTTGGACCACTGCGACCATTGTTTTGATCTTTTGTGGTATTCCTCTTCTTTAATGTAGGTACTTGTGGCAGACATATCACTATTGATAGAAGTAATCGTCCTTGCAATATCGCACCCTTTCTCCCAATTTGGCACTGAATTTCGTATGAAATGTTTTACCTTATTAGGATTTGCAGGCAAGACCTCGGAAGACCATAGTTCCTTTTTCAAAGGCTCTTATTCTGCGTATCAATGTACTGCATTGGCAGAGCAAATGTTCTGCGGTTTCACATTCGACAAATCTCGTCATCTGACATGGTACATGTGAAGGCTTTCAATGCGTTTAGTGATGCTTGGCATTCGGAAAAATTGCATATATTGGCATGCTTATACCACAGGCCTCCCCAGCTGGTCTCGAGGTACGATGCTGGCCCAACAAGCCAGTTTTCGTAGGTTCGAGTCTCGGCTCGGGAGAGACTGTTAGTGTCAGTAGGATCGTAGCGCTAGCCCCGCAATTGTCCTGTACACTCAACAGTTGGCTGCGAAGTCTGTGTATAGTAAACAGAAGGTCAAGTTCCGAATCGGAATGTAGCACCAAGGCTTTGCTTCTATACCACAGACAGACGTCCAAGCAAGAACAACATTGATCAAAATTTCCGTGTAAATTTTCCAAAGTAAATTGCGCTATAAATCACTTGTACACTAGCGCCGCCTGGTGACCTTATCACTACAATACATTTTTTTCGCTGGTGCACGAGGCTGGCGGTACTGGTAGCGCTATCTGGTTACGGATTGCTACTACAAAAAACTTTACACAAGTTTGGAACTCAGCTTGGACGTCTGTCTGCGCTTATACTTCCTAGCCAAACAGATTTGTGCACATTCAAAAATTGCAAATCTTTCAGCCTCAAACACTGTAGGCCAACGACCAATTGGTATCGAAATACTCATTCCTGGACCATTCATATACAATGACAGTTGGTACATAAAGCTTTCTGACAGCTCAGTCACGCACATTAAATTCAGGTTGTTTGCCTCATAAATGACTCTTGCTTAACTCTATCGGGATTAAGAAAATCGAAATATGCAGTCTTTTTTGAGTTGCTCGGTACTGGAAATCAAAAACAGTCATCGTTCGATAATTGCAACATATTTATATTGCAGTTATCGAATGCCGTTCGATAACTGCAACACTTGACACATTGCCATTGCCAAAATTTACCATTTTTGTTTTGATTAAATGATGTCAAAATGTGTTTTTCAAATGGAATAGTGGCAAAAAATAGCAGAAAGCTAAAACAGGCAAGCTTTTCGATTAATCAATTTAATATTTATATTTCCGCATCAGAATTTATTGCGTTATAGTAACTACTTTATAACCAATATCTAAGCGAAGATAAAGTTCATCACTACAATAAACATTTACGAGACATTTCTAAACTCAATTCATGGATGAAGTTTTAACAAAAAGCTTGGAACCGCTGACATAATGCCGCCAGTAAAAGCAACATCAATGTCAGCAAGACCCGTGACGCCTGTCAGTTCGTAAAACGGTCTATTAACCATTAATGCTAGGTCACAAAATATTTTTTGTGATCTACTATGCAATAAGGCAATCCACGGGTGACGTTTCACTGCTTGTATGTTTGTGATTGTTGCTGAGTAGTGAAAGCTAGCCAAACAATGCAAAAGGGATATTTTTATTCTCATAGGAAAGTGAACCGCATAACATGGTGATTTTGCTTAATTGATCAATAGTGGAGATCTTTAATCTCCCATCTAGAATGAAGAGACGACAAGTAAACGAAATCGACAAAAAAAATCGAGAGAAATGAGTCCTTTTGAAATGTTTCTAGAGATTTAACAATTTTCATTTTCGAATGCATTTAGAATCCCCCCGCGAGATCTGTCACTTTAATGTCAAAATATAACTTTGACATCAGATTTGACTGTTTTCTGTTTTCTGATTGGTAAAGTTGTTTATGTTAACCCGTTTAAATTTCTAAGCTCAACAACTTTGATGGCCAGTTGCAGTTGGAACATTGATGCTCGACCGCATGTTTTTGAGTAGTACGGATGTTCTTAACTGGTGGACTATTGAAAAATATTGAAAGTGATTATATTCGCACTGTTTATTCAAAATAACCATATATTTTTACTATTACGAAAGAATTAAAGAAAAAAAGCATATAATAAGTGAAAAAACGAAATAAAGGGGTCGTAAGACCTAACCTCAAAATGAATATGGATCCTCCTGATCCCGGAACTGCCGGGGGCGGTGAGATAGAAAGACACTATGAAAAATATGAATATCGGCATACAGATGTTGCACCATATCGATTAATAGCAGAGCTAAATGATCATGAGAACCGAGAGAAATTCACCAATAAACTATCGTTGGGAAAAGTTTTATCTAAAACTAAGAAATATAGAGACAACGTGATAAACATGCGACCCCTAGGACGGCAAAAATTACTTGTATTTGTGTAGAACTTTACCATTGCAAATCAATTACAAGACGATAAAACACTAAAGGAAAACAATTATAAAATCTACATTCCCCGCAGTTTTATTTCTATCACTGGCGTCATTACTGGAGTACCGAACGATATGACAATACAGGAGATAAAAGAAAACATAACCTGCGAGGTACCAATCCTCAGTATCTACAGATTGACCCGTTTTGTAGACAACCTCAAAACTCCTAGCAACAGAATCAGTATTACGTTCCGTTCAAATAAACTACCAAGTGAAGTGAAATTGTACTGCTGTATAAATAAGGTAAAACCATTCATGAACAAACCGATACTGTGCCATAATTGTCTACGATATGGCCATAAAACAAATTCTTGCAGATCAAAACAACGTTGCCAAACATGCTCCAAACAACACGAGGGCATGGAACGAGGTAACTGTACTAGCGAAAAAACGTGTCTGTATTGTAAAACGGAAGAAAAACATTGTACAACAGACGTTGACAACTGCCAGGAATGGGTGCGACAGAGAAATATTAAAACCATAATGGCCAAAACTAACTTGACATACCTCGAAGCTAGAGAAATGAATCCTACCTTAACTCAAAATCGATACGAACTATTAAACAATTTATCAGAATTCCCGGCCATTACAGACACATACTCCAAAATGGTGGCAGGAAATTACAAAACCAAAGATGCGAACCAATATCGCACGCAAAAAACGAAACGCACAATGGAGGAGACGAATATTACCGACACAATAACAATCTACAACGACAAGAAAAAAAAGACTGAACCTAAGAGAGAGGAACACGGTGTAGCTTTGTTCAACAGATACAAAGCTACAGACTTTGATCGATGGGCACAACAAATCGAGAAAAACTGACAACAAAACATTAATGAACAAATTTACAACACGGAGACACCCAGAGTATTCGAAGGTATAAATAAACGACTAGAAATGCCACAAGTTAACCATAGTACAGGAGATAAAAGGCAAATGAGTCAACCAATGACTTTTACAAACGAACAACATAAAAGGGTACAGAACTAAAAATATTCCAATGTAATATACAAAGAATGACAAAAAACAAAGACGAATTTTCTAGGCAAATGATAGTTGAAAAATATGATGTAGCGCTTTTATCGGAAACATGGAGTAAACATGGAGAAGAGAGAAAATATAAAATTACGAACCACTTCACCTTCCTTGATTCCAGAGACGATGGATATGGAGGGGAGGCAATTGTCATCAGAGAACAACTTAAATCCAGAGAGTACATACTACCTAAATTCAACAATATACAATGCGTGGCAAGAGAAGTTATCAGCTTGAACATGTTATTCATTTTAATATATATATATATATATATATATATATATATATATATATATATATATATATATATATATATATATATATATATATATATATATATATATATATATATATATATATATATATATATATATATATATATATATATATATATATATATATATATATATATCTCCAAATATAAACACAACAGACTTGAAAGATAATTTGAAACTATTACTAGACCGGTTACAACTACATCGCAAAGTGATAATCGGAGGTGATTTTAATGCGCACCATTTTGAGTGGGACAAAAGGAAAACAGATAGAAAAGGTAGTATCATAATGGAATTGGTAAACGACACTAACTTCCTAATCCTAAACGATGGACAGGTAACGTTTGTCCCGGCAGAAATTAACAAACAGCCCACAGCAATAGACCTTGTTATAGTCACCTCAGGTATATACCCTGATACCAAGATGAAGGTGCTGGAATACGGTATCGGTAGTCGACACCTAGCAATAGTAACGACAGTAGCGATAAGCGGTAATATACGAACCAAGTATTTTATGAACAGGAAGAAAATTAAAGAAGACGTCTCAAAGATGAGTATTGATACGATAGACAACATAGGAGATATACAGTCCCAGATACGAACTATTATGCGACAAGCCAGACAAAAGAATACACACGAACCAAAATTTTGGTGGAACGAGTAATTGGAAAAAGCGTGGACGACAAAAAAAGAAGCAAGAGCAAAATTTAACAGAACCAGTGGAATTACCGAGCTATTGGAGCTAAAAAAGGCTGAAGGGAAGTTTCTAAGAGAAAAAAGGATCGTGACACAGAATAAATTCAAAGAGTTTGCTAACTCAATAGACCCAACCACGCCGTCGAAGATCATCTGGAATAGCATCAGAAGATTAACCGGCCGAAGCAAATGTAAACAAGAAAACATACTCGTTCACGAAGATGTAAATCTTGCTTCAAGATTTTTGGATAAATACTTTCCTCTAGAGGAAATAGATGGCTACAAAACGACGGGGCAGTCGGCACACGACAACATTCTGACACGAGAAAAATGGGACGACTTTCTCGCTAGAAAAAACCAACAGCAGCTGGGTCAGATGGAATATCATATGAAATGATGAAAATAATGCCTGAAAAGGTACAAAACCTAATTATCAAAGAACTAAACAATATATGGAAAACAGGAACGATACCAGAAAGTATGAAGACCGTAAAAGTTATAGCTATACCAAAGCCTGGCAAATGCCCAGAATCGATAGACGGAGTAAGACCGCTCTCAATGATTAATTGTCTCAGCAAAACACTAAACGCAGCAATATTGGTAGAGTATCACAAATTCTTAGACGAACAAAAGTTGCTACCAGATTTATCCTTTGGGTTCCGCAAAAAGCGATCAACTACGGATTGTCTAAATTTTGTTTCTAACGAGATCTTCAGAATAAAAAATATAGTTTACTGTAGGAAAAGAATGCATAGAGCGGACGATCAGCAATGGCCTGCCACAGGGAGATGTTTTATCTCCCACACTCTTTAACATGTACACAAAATCTCTACACGCGATACAAGTAGAAGGAGTAACATTAGTCCAATTCTCCGATGACTTCGGATCCTGATAGAAGGTAAAAATATCGAGGAAGTGAAACAACGAGCACAAAATTTTATGGATCAATTTGATGCGGAGACCAGAAAACTTAGCCTAGAAATCAACCCGAATAAAACCAAATCCATACTGTTTCAAGCAAACGATAAAGAACTTCAAATTGTAGTGAGAAATGAGGAAATAGAAACTGTCGATCATCATAGGTATCTTGGAGTCCTAATCGACAAGCATTTTAGGCTTGGTAGCCACGTACGCGATCTAAAACAGAAAACTATAGAAAGACTCAATATGTTGAAGGTGCTAAGTGGAATACGACACGGTGGACATCCTGAAACTATGAATTTGATATATATTGGACTAATACGAAACTTTCTAGAATACGGCGTTACAACCAGGGGGGATCTATCTGTCAAAAATCGTGTAACCAACATATTCGGCAACATGGTGTTTGTTTTGGTTTTTGTTCCTTTTGGTCATGAAATTGATCGATGTGAAATATTATAGAATTGGAATGTTTTTCATCAAAACTCGAGAAACCGCGGAAAACTTTCATGAATGTTGTTTAGCTATTCACATTTTTCCCCCATTATTGTTCATAGTTACAAACATCATGGACCAACAAACGTCATGGACCAACAAACGTCATGGACCAGAATTGATCTGCGATAACACACACATATATGAAATTTGACAGCAGTGAATCCCCTCTGGTTACAACATACAGTTCGACTACCAAAAATAATCTCAATTTCCTACATACATTGAATAATCAATGCCTACGTAAGATAACAGGTTGTACAAGAAGCACTACAATAAATACATTACATGCAATCGCAGCGCAACAACCTATGCAGTTTCGAAGAATTTACCTAGCAGGTAAATATCTGGTTAAAAACTGTCACCGCAACACACCAGTTTGGAAGCAGATAATCAAATCGATGAACCTATCAGATGAAACAAAACGATATTCGTATTTAGAAACAATTTCACAGGAACACAGTGATATTTTCCGCAATATGTCCAAGGAAAAAATAATGGAAACTGCTGCACAGTAACAGTCGAACTGGAACTCAATCATGGAGTGTGGAACAAAAAATGCACCTCAAAAAAAATTCTTAAACAACTAACGCTAGGACTAATACACGGAAAGTATGCTGAAAAACAAATAGTATACACGGATGCATCCAAAAATCACGATTTCTGCGGCATAGGTCTATATCACGAAAAAAGCAACACGAAATTATCACTTAAACTAAGAAATAATGTATGTATAACGTCAGCTGAGCTGCAAGCGATTTATTTAGCGTTACAGTTCATTAAAAACATCGGATTCCAAATCGGGACTGACGTTGATAGAAAATTCAAAACACTACGATGTTATCGATGAAATAATTGACAGCATCCTTCAAATGGCAAGAGACACGAAAACAGTACTACAGTGGATACCCGGTCATGCGGACATGAAAGGAAATCAGATAGCAGACACATTAGCTAAAGCAGCGGTGAACCAAGAAACAACAGTTGACAACAAAATTCTACTCAATGACGCGATATTATTATTTAAGAACTTAGTAGAAGAGAAGACGCAAGAGTGGTACGTTAATTATACAGCGGAACAGGGCAAAGGAAAAAAAATTTTTGCATTACAAAATTACCTCAAAAGAGATCCCTGGTACAAAAATTACGGCTTAACAACAGAGAAATTCGGGTATTGAATAGAATCTTTTCGGGGCATGATTATTCGAAATACGGACTCTATAAAATGAATTTAGAAGCTGATTGCTCATGCGAAACGTGCAATCAAATTGAAGATGCTAAACACATCATACTGAACTGTAAAAAATATGCGGATGCAAGAAAAAAGTACGGACTAGACAATCTAAACAGCATAGAAACATTATATGAAGCAAAGAACGTTGAAACGATGAAAAATGTTGTACAATTCCTAAACGATATTGAAAAGCTACTCTAAAATCAAGATTAAAACTTCGAAAGTCAATTGGACTTTAACAAATAATAGTTGGCGATATAGCGGGTCGACGCTGTGCCATACGTCAAATGTAACAGCCTGAAGACTGGGGTGACATTCAGAGATGCCAGATATACAGACAAATCTGTATTACACAGACTTTCTGTGTTGCGATACAGACACGCAAAAGCCTACAGATTTTATACAGACATTTAGTATAATACAGATATTACACAGATATCTGATATTCTACATAATGGTTTTACCAGTATACATAAAAAAACGAACACAAAAACCAAAAGTTACTGTAGCCGTTGCTGGAAAAAGTGAACTAGGAACTGAACACTTTGCTGAACATATTAATCTTGCGTTTTTGAGAGTGAAATCATGACAACGGGAATCGAGTCAGGCTATCGGGGTTTTTATCGGCCCCGTGGGCACTAATCTGCCTGTTTCGCCCCCAGTAACAAACAGCTGATTGTCTCGATCGATTGCCATGCAGGTTATATTGGTAAAAAGACCGTTTGTTCTATTCGGAGCAATATCCAACGTTGAAGAATTGCTTAAAATGTCCCAAACCTTGAAGGTACTATTTTTATAACCGCGAGACTTCTGCCATCATGTATCAGTTTAGCTACATTACGACGAACGACGATTTTTATCACGGGAAAGACTCTTACTTCTATGTGTTACTTAGATTTAAAAGATAAATTAGTTATCGATTAATCTACCAACTATGATAGACTCGAAAAAGAACAATCAAAACAAGCAATAAAACAAAACAATCTGACAGGTCGACAAATAATTAGGTATCAATGTATCGGTAACTTTTTTTCGCAGCGGTATACAGACTTATACAGACATTTTTATGGATTATACAGACTTGCCAAAAAAAAGTCTGGCATCTCTGGTGACATTGCGCATTTCGTTTCGAGTAACTCGAACAAAACTAAATGATCGCTGGTGGGCGTTATGTTTCGTTTTTCGTATTTTTTTGAATTTGCTGGTTGGATTAGCCGAAGGACAAATGACAATGACAGCTCATTTCGAGCTTATAGCAAAACTGGCAGTATGTGACGTACTCGAAAATAGCGAAAATCGCTCGAATCGAGCTGCACAATGCCACCCCTGTTACATGCTAGAATGAGAAGAAGAAGAAGAACTTTGATGGCAGAAAAAGTGCTAAAAGGCGAAAAATGGCCTGTGCTGTAATATGCTGCCAGCGAACAAGAAAATATTGCCCGGACATACATTTTTTCCCGGTTCCAAAGAATGCCGATGCCAGAAGGATTTGGCTTCAACGATGCGGCATTTACGTTAAAGACCCGATATCAAAATTGTTGCTGACCAAGAGAATGTATGTTTGTGATAAACATTTTGAGGTAGGTGCACTCAATTTTGGAACAGTTAGTAGAATAGCACTAAATTTTCTTATATTTTCTAGCCGGATGATTATCGAATATTCAATGTGGAATCGAAAAATCTAAAAGTACGTTTCCGGTTGTATTCAGACATTCTACCACACAAAAACCTGCCGCTTGAATGCTCGGGTGTAATCTATTCGTTTTTGAGCAGTGACGCGGATCCACTTGAATTTGCTGATGAATCAGAAAGAGGCTCAAGCCTTGAATGCACGGCGAAGAGTATCAAATCTCCCGATAGCTGACTAGCCCAAAATCGATTGAAGCACTTCGAGTGATCTTTTGCTTCACTGTCGAAGTGTGATGCTCTGTGCGGAAAACCGAGTGGCAACTTGTCACTGTTGCCAACAAGGTTTGAAAACTTTGAGCAGCAACGTTAATGCCCATGTTAAAAAATTGGTCAAATTTTAGTTTCTTGCATTCTATGAGTTGCAGAAAAGTGCTGTGTGGAGACCAGTTTCACTATGTTTATTAAAAAAAGAACGTTTTTATCTTTCATATTAGTTGTATATTTAAGTCTTTTAAACGTTTGACTTTCCCTGGGCTTGGTGGTTGAGCTCCTATCTCGGGTTCTTATAGCTTTACGGAATCCTAAGATGGAGTCACAAAACTATTGTATGAGAGTTTTGACAGCCCAAGGGCGCGTGCTCCCGGGTGGCGGATGGGAGCTAAGGGAGATGATGAGAGTCAGATACCTATGTTGTAGTCTTTCCTACTCTGATCTCGGCAATCTCCTATGTGAGAAAGTTTCTTAACAATATCAACACTAAAGAATTTTTCTCGCACGTGGACCAGACCACTTAGTGCAAGCTCTTTTCTTGTCTATATCCATGAATGCATTACAGTCCCACATGATACTTCGTTACTTATTAGATAGAATGAATTAATGCTTTTACATTTTTCTGGCAGTGTGACTCATGCATTCATGGATGGACTGTAGTTAAACGTGAACTTAAATTCTTCACTTTTTACTGTTAGTTCCATGTGCAAAGTTGTATTGTTATATGTAGTATTATTTAGTAAACGTGTACGTGGTTTCTTTATAGACTACATCGTTCATATATAGGTACATTCTTTTTCACTTTTCTTTTTTTTTTTTTTTTAATAACTCACGATTTTATTCCGAGTTTCATAATGAAACTTCGAGTTTAGGTGTCTAGATAAGTGTTGAATTCACCAACACAGCGAAATTTGATCAAGGAACCACAGTTCTTCGTTTCAAAGCTAAGTATTATTTTATCATGTTTGTTTTTGTCAATTGATTAGAATATGTTGTTATTATTATGTTCTGTTTTTATTTTGATTATTGTTATTATTTCAATTGTTACGATTATCATTGGTATTATCATTATTTTTATTAGTATCATCATTATTTTTCAGCATAGTAAACTCAACAAACAAACAGACATACATTTACACATACATACATTTACACACACACGCACTCACACTTACACACACCTATTAATTATTCAGAGATCCTTGCCTTTCCTTATCCTTCGGCAGTTAATTGACTAGTTATAACTCAGGGGTCTTGCCAAGATGCTACCCTAACAAGACAGTATTTTTGCAACTTGCCCAGGGTTATTCTAGTTAATTACACAGAATTTAATTGACCAGCTAGTTACTGAGGCTGTGATGCCAATCCTTTCATCACTGGTATAGCATGAATGGTGCCTCATAACACCAGTGACCCGGCCCTTGGCCCCCTTCTATTCCTCACAAATACAAATACAAAAAATTAAACGTTTGACTTTCAAGAGATACTTACAACATCTTGGTGGTAAACATCGATACAAAGAAAGTAAATTATAAATATTTGTTTTTATTTGAAACCCTAGTTGAGAAATACAGCTACAGTTTTAAATGTTCTACTGCAAGATTGAAAGAGAAATAGTAAACTGTTGTTCAACATTTAACTTAGCCTTACACTATCAAAACCATTACAACCCGGTTGATACTCACATCAGGTTTATTTTTCGAAACAGCACCCAAACTGTAAGCTTTAGGTGGACTTTACATTGAATATTTTGTTCTAGTATAACTCCAGACATCAACATCAACATTATGAATGCGGTTACATTGATACGTGCAAAATATATCAGCTGTTCAATCCTTAGGATTTTTCTTGTCTTTCTTCTTTCGTTTTCGCTGCTTTTCATCACCGTGCGATTCCTGCTTCTTGCCAATGCAAACCCGACAGTACCAGTCCTCGTTGGAATCGGGCGGGACTTGAATACCAACGCACACCCAGTGGTACCAGGCGTCGCAACCGTCACAACCAATCATTGGCGTTCCGTCGTCGACGCGGCCGCATGCCGGGCAAATCCATACCACATTCCCGTCGGCATCCTTTACGTTAACAGGAGCACTCAGTGGCGTGGGCATCGTTACGCCTAAGCTAACGGAAAGACTGCTGCTGCTGCTGGCCCCGCCACTACTACTGTGGCTATGCGATTTGGACGATGATTTTGATTCTTTCGTTAGCTTTCTTGATGAATGTGGCGTAGAATCCCCACCTACTGATCCTAAGGTGGACGACATCGAGTGTGACTGTGCCGATTTGAAGCCAGGGCCGGTTGAAAGATTATGACTTGGTGTAACGGAAAACAAATCGATCGAATCGGGCAACGGTTGAATGCCTCGAGGTCTCGGTTTAACAGTAGCTACCTCAGCCATCCCCCCCATCTTACTGGAATGGTCAAGCGATTTGGTTAGCTTGGTGCCTTCTTCTTCCTTGATCTTACTCTTGGGACCGGGTGTTTTGGATTTTGGAGGCCGTGTAACCAGAGCCGATATGCGTGCTAATTCCGGAGATGCTTCGCGTTTGACCTCTAATTTTTCCTCTTTCATCGAACCGCCCAGATCCATCGAGGGGACGTCCGGTGTGTTGGACCGCGGAGACGGATTGGCACTGGAGCCTAATTTGAGCATCAGTTTGGGAACAGCACCGTCCCCGTGGTCACGGGGTTCCAAGCTGCTGACCATAGTCGCGGTTCCCACCGGAATAGAGGAAGCCCCCGCTAGAGTGTCGAGTGTTGCACTACGATAGCCCCCGGTTCCTTCCAGGGCGGCGGCCGCAGAAACCCTTTCCTTTGCTTTTCGTTTTTCCTTTTTGAGCTTTTCCTTCTTTTTCTCTTTTTTCTCCTTCCTACGGAGTTGTTCCTGCAGACCTGGTTCGTCGGACGGTACACTACTGGTGTCAACCGGTGCAGAATCGGTCATCGGTACATCCGAGTGTAATGAATGGGAAGATCTGGAAGAAAGCACTTAAAGTTAGTTTAAACAATATTAATCAACGCTTTATGACAACTCACTTTGGCCTCTCCCGATCGCGATCACGGTTCTTGTTTTTATCCTTTTTGTCCTTCTTTTTCTTGATCTTGCCCTCTTTTAACCTTTTGTCCTTTTTGTGTTCCTTGTTTTTACGTTTTTCTGATTTGTCCTTCTTGTTGCCGATGTCGGTCCCCGAGCCGGCACCCATCGCGGCCATCGTGACGGTTGATTGACTGTTGGTGTCCGAATCGGAACCGATAACAATCGTTTCGCCTAGCGCAATCGGTGCTACAGATGCTGTTGCTGGTGCTACTGTGGCCAACGGTTGATTCAAAGCAGGTGTTATTACCGTTGGGGGCAGTGAGTGCTGCATTGGTTCCGCTGGTATGATGGTTGTTGGTGGAATACCCGGAAGATTAGAATCAAGCATTTTTGATCCAAGCATATGTGGTACTGCCGGAGCGGAAACTGGAACGGTCGGCGGGACAATGGATTTGGACATTGGAAATTTCTGGATGACTGATTGAGCCGGCATGGGATTACAGATGTTGGTGGTTTTTGTGGACAGGTTCAGAGAATGCTCCTGAGGCGGCGGCGGAGGCTGATGTTGGATGGGAGAAGGTCGATCCTTAGGCATTTGTCGCCGACTTGGATTTGGTTTGGAACTAAGAGAAGTAATTGGTTCGATTTGAAGCGATGGCGGCACGAGTGGTGCAACATTGCAGGTGCTTTTCTGCAAATCCAGTGGCGTGTGGGCAAGTTTTGTTTCCGGGTCCAGATTGTCGTAGATGTCCGCTGTTGTCTGGGGCTTAGGTGGGCGTGGGTAACGCAGTAGATTTCCAATATCGAAACGGGGCGGTATTGCAGGCATTCCGAACGGTCCCGTCGGGAAGAAAGACGGTTGACCGGGGAATGGATTAAATAGCGGGTTTTCGGGAATCAAACCGGGTCCCGATGGAAGCGGGAACATACCGAACATGGGATTACGAACCTGTGACGACAGCAGACCCGATGGCATTGCTTGGTTCAGTAGTTTTGTGTATGAAGAAACTGCATCATGCAGAGGTTTCTTATCAATGCCAGCAGCCGACACGGGAGGTTGCTGATGTTGCTGTTGTTGTTGAAACTGCTGCAGTAAGCTTAGTTCATTCAACAACTGAGCGTTTTTAGCCTTTTTCGGGTTTGTGGCGCGAGGCTGTTTTTGTCGCTGCCGTTTCTTTTTCTCTTCCTTTACAGGAGCGGGCAGGCCAAAATTTGAAAAATCACCGAACAGCTGTCCGGGGCCTGCGGATAGTTTGCCGGAATCACTCATCCATGATGCACTAGAACTGGAACTGGACTGCAGCTTGATGTCTGGCGTTTTCGGCATGTTGGACGGGGTTTTCGGGGGCGAAAATTCTCGTGAAAACGAGGACATTAGCCCGATACCGGAATGTTCCGCAGAGTTCATGCTGATGTTAAACGGCAAATCCGGCGAAGAGAGAGTATCCTGGAAAGGGAAGTTTCCAGCAGTCGATTTCGGGAGCCTTTTCTTGTTCATCGGCGTTACTGGAAATTGCGGTTGGTGGGGAGGGCTTTTATCATCGTCGATTATAATGATGGGACCTTGATTTGTGACGGGTGGAGCTCCGGGGGAGGTATCCTTTTTGGCCACCTTCTTGAATATGTTCAGCTTATGTTTCTCCGGGGAAGTGTTTTGCAAAACGGGTCCGCCAGCGGTCGACGAAGGACCCGGAGATGGAGTTATCTCTAAGCTGGGATGCAGCTTCTGCAGAATGTCCAACTGAGTCTGGGCAGAATTATCCGGAAATGTTTGTTTCTGAGGAGTCATCTGTTGCAGTTGTTGCTGTGGCGATGCAAAAAGCGATGGTTGAAACATTCCTGGGAGTGGTTTCTTTCCTGGGGACGGGGAGAACATTTCAAGAATACTCTGAGCGTTGAGAGGTGCCGGAAATTGTTGCATCTGTTCTAGGTATTGTTGCTGTGCCTGTTTCTTAGTAACCTTTGTACGCTTGGGCTTCGGGAGTTTTGGAGGGGTAATTTGATTAGACAGTGGAGAAAGTTGTCCTTGCATGGAGTGCGGTGATGGAAACAAGCTTCCAATGTCCATAGCAGCAGGATTTAATACCATGGTAGGGGGAGTCGTTTGTTTAAGTTTTGCCTGTGCAGGTTGCCTTTTCTTGCGGGGCACTTTCTCCTTTTTTACCTTTTCGAACGGCTTTACTGCTGCTACTGGTATAGAAACCTTCTCGGACTCCGAAGGAGGCAGCTGTATTTCCGGTGGTTTAACGTCCGGCAACGGCGTCGGAGTTTTCGGTGTATGTTCCGGTGCTGTCAAAACAGGCTTTACATCCTCTGCCTCACGATTCGGAGGGGGAGCTTCGATCACATTAGCGGCTGGAGTTACCGGTCTACTAGCAGCCTCTTTTTCACTTCCGTCTTTCTTTTTCTCAACTTTTTTATCTTTCTTTTTTTCCTTTTCCAAAGGCTTCTTTTTAGCTTTTTTCGAAAATTTATCATCCATTTTCGCTATCGGCAGAGCAACCGGAACTGGAGGCGGGGGAGGTGGCGGTTTTGGTTTTTCCTCCGGAATTTCCGGAACTTTGGAATCCGGTAGCTTTCCTTCTCGAGCCGGGGAAATAAACCCCGAAGTCGTCATAATCACACTGCTTATTTCCCTTGTCGGTCGACCTTCCTCTGTAAGAGGTCGGGGTTTCCGCACCGCTTCACCAGTCAACCCTTCAACACCAAACTCGGGCGGACGTTTAAAGGTTAATTCCTCCTGATTTTGACTTGTTTCCATAATCGTTATTTCTTCGGCCGCTACTTCTTCAAATTTTTCAACAAAATCACCCATTTCGGGTTTCACATCTTCGGACGGCACCGAGGTGACAGCCTGCTGCGCCTCTTCTCCCTCCAAAAGCTGCGCCTGCCTCATCTGGCGTCGGTTTGCCTCTTCGAGTTCCTCCTCCGAATCGACCAACATCGGAGGCATATGCTCGGGTATGTGCACCGGTCGGGACAGTACCTCCTTGCTGCCAGGCTTTAGAAAATTCAAGTGACTATCTTTCGGCAGTGGATACTTCGGCACCTCAAACGGCCGAGTAATCGGATCCACAAACTGCAGATACTCCTGCAAATCCCCAAGATTGATACCCATCTCCCGATAGGCCAACGCAACATCATCCAGATTCGGATCGGTTCGATTATAAAGTTCAGCGTAGCGATGGGTCAACCGGGTTATGTCCCGCATATACTGATCCAAGATATCCATCATTAATTCCAGCGGCGTCGTTTGGATCGAGTGCCAGCCAATTGTCTGACATACCTGGGCAACCACCACCTTCAGCAACTGATGCGTGTACCTTTCCGCCATCTAGAACCGATTTTAAATTTACTATCGGCGAACAAAATAACTAATCAAACACTACCTTCAAAGTCTAATTTCATTCGGACTCTGTTATCATCCGTCAAAACAAGCCGAGTTCGCGTTGATCAATCAACCTCACTCTCACACGCTCACTCACTTACTCACGGTATATTTTGCTATCTCGCACGTCTCTTCCACTAGCGAAGGAAGCCAAATGACTAGCGCATCGTGTGAAAAAAATTTCTGTTCAAGTTTATCGGAACATCGCACATATTTATACCGCTAACTAATGGTTTTTCCAACACCGGGTACTATCCGGAACAGATTGTAACTATTTTCAGTCGGTTCTGAAAACGTTTTGTGGGTATATTTTCAATTAACAAACTCTGCCGCACGTAGACGAACTTTTCGCTGGCAATGAATTACGTTTTTGTATCTGTGTGTGAGTATTTTGCAAAATGCGCTTTGGTGTGACTTTTCGTTACTTTTGGTGCGTCGTGATGATGGATGAATAGGTAAGAACATTTTTTTTAGTCTGCTAAAATATGTTGGTGACTTTTCAATCGGTCGTAAGCATAATTCACAGCATTGGAAACAGTGAGTGATTGAAATTTTTACCATTTTGCATTATCATACTTGTGACAAAATAACTCATTCGTTACGTGTTTTGATAGAATATCAATATTATTTTGCTTTTACAGCTTAGAAATTATTTAAACTAAGTTACACACTTTCGGATAGAAATTCAAGAGGTTTTACAAAGATTCTCATAAAATTTTCTAACTTACTGACATCGTTGAATAATAGGGGGCTTAATTTTAAAAAATACCTGTTTTTATACCAATCGAGGACCGACCATTCTACGTAATTTGTCTAACCATTCTAAGTAACTTGTCTTAGATCGAGTTTTCTTTCTTTTTTAAATTGAAAATTATATATTTTTCAAATTTTCACTAACTGGTAAGTAGTGCACAAAGTAATATTGCTGTTTCTGGCCTATGGGCTGGGCCAGATTAATAGTTGTGGGGATCCGGGGGCCCAGTAATATGTCGAGGCTCCTTTTTCTGTTGGTTTTGTCTAAATTTTAGTATTTTTAAAGTTTCACGAATTTTTTTTTTGATTGAATATATTTTTTCGGTAATGGATTGAGTTGAAAAGCATGAATATTTGTGTTATTTCATTCTGCTAAACAACAGATTTTAAAGCTGTTTAAACTTTGCTGGGTTTTATTCAGGACGATTATAGGGATACCATCCGTCCTGATTTAGCAGGACATGTCCTGATTTTGAGATCATATTTGGGCGTCCTGATTTATTTTTCATATTCTATCATTTGTCCTGATTTTTATAAGACATGCAATTATCTTCAATCACCAAGCTCATATTGCAAGGCACAAGTCGGTAAGGTTTTAACAGAAACGTGAATGTTGCCTGATATAAGAAATAGTTGGAGATTGCCCAGTATTTATTTTTTTTTCACTTCTGGTTGCCAGTTCAAATTCGTCGCTGGTAAAAATAAAAACAAAAGGACATTTTTCTCCGATAAAAATCATAAAGTAACATTTCCTGAGGTAAAATTGTAAAATTTGAAGTGATGACCGTTTTGCGGGCTAAAGGAAATAAAGGGGCCTATTACAGTCAACAAGATGAGCAGCGAGTTATTCGCCTGACCAATTTAGATATAACAGATGGTGAGTCGTCTGGATCTCGGACGAGTCTGCGAAACTGCTCCACTCGGCTGTCACCAGCCAAATTTCATACGCGTTTCCTAATACAACATTTTGCTCGTCAGTGGCTCTAGGCGATGCAAATTGCTCGCCTCGTTACCTGTAATCGGTCCCAAAATCAGGAAAAATCTGCATTATTTTTGAAATATCTGGGAGATTAGACATTAGACCTGTCTATCTTGATACATGTTCAATAATGTGGATAATTCAGATAAATTTCGATACCTGACCACACAACGCTCACTACGTAAATTATTTCTTTGTTACCTGAGTGAAGTGAATAGTGTTAAACATTTGACAATTTTTATATTTAATTTTAAACAGTTTACGTGTGCTGAATTCTTTGGGGACATACAAATTCCTGAAACTTCAAAGTTGCTTGATAAAATTGGATCGTTCGAGATACATGTTGAATAAATTAACAACCGAATAGCATTTTTAAGTGCAAATCACATACCACCAGTTTAAACCAGAATAAAAATAATTTGGATCAAATTTGTGCCGAAAAAATAGATGTCCTGATTTGTACTTCTGACCAGATGGTATCCCTAAACGATTATGATGTTAAAAATGAAATTTTTATTCTATTAACATGATTGCATTTTTCCATCGATTTCACTAACGATTGTTATCTGATGTATTGTTTATGATTCATTTTCCTATCTCAATCCCATGTAAAATTCAGGCACTGAATCAGGCAATGAAATTTCATCTGGTAGCTAGTACGCAGCTAAAAAGAAATCATAAACCGAAAGGGAAAACAAAGTTCACTTACTGTGAACACTGCTGTGAAGCAAAATGTTACTTGTTTTAGCACGGAATAATGAGCGCTGACATTATTCAGATACTGAAAATATCAGGCAGTTGGTTGGTCGTCTCACACCCAGCGATGCCAGATTGGAAGACATTTTGCCTACATTCAAAATATTTTTCACGTTATAGTTACCGGAATATAGTTCACTATCGTTTTCTAGTAGATTCTACGTGATTGTCATTTGAGTTCATCATGGCCTGGTGAGATGAATTATCCTTTCAAACTTATTGCATGCATTTCATGTGAGTTTCACGTAGAATTCATCTACTGGTAAACGACGAATTTGCATACCTGAGTGATTTATTACGCAACATATTCTGATAATTTCTCAAACCCGTTTCCTAGCTCATAAAAATTAGAGAAATAAATGAAAGTTGTACATTTCGTAAAACGCGATTGCTGTCAGATATCTGTCAGACTCAGGTATGCAAATTCGTCAAATCGTAAATGAATAAAACAATATAAAAACTGATAAATATTACGACATTCCTAGGGTTTGTTATTAGAGATGGTCGGGTTCCGGGTTTTCAAACCCGAAACCCGAGCCCGACCCGTACCCGACGGGTTCGGGTCGGGTTCGGGTTTGAAAATGTCGGGTTCAGGTCGGGTTTGTGTATGAAAACCCGAAACCCGACCATAAAATCTATAAAATCTCGGGTTCGGGTTTCACAATTTCGGGTTTGGGTTTCAAAGAAATAAAATTTTCGGGTCCGGGTCGGGTTCGGGTTTGAACGAAAAAAAAAAGTTTCGGGTTCGGGTCGGGCTCGGGTTTCGACCGAAAAAAAAATTTGGGTTCGGGTCGGGTACGGGTTTGAAAAACATCAAACCCGACCATCTCTAATTGTTATTGTCCGCTGCAGCTGTTTTTGTTCAGGTAACTCTTTCACCTTTGAACTGAAGCTGTGTGAAACCTGTAAGCTCAAGTCTCGAGTTTATTAGGATTTTTCGAAAATTCACTTATTTGCAAACGACCTAGAAATTCTGTTTTATGTTCAGAATTAGACAACAGCTTCGTCATTTTGATTTCTGGTTCGTTTCGCACAAAACAATGACAGAAAATAAACAAGTATAGGAACTTTCACGTAACAATAACGTGGAAAATATTTTGAGTGTACGATGAAAACATCCATTTTTGTGACAACAACGTGAAGACATTGGAGAAAACATGTAAAGATATTGAAAAATATGTGAACGACCCGAATTTTGCATTAGTGCATTAGTGGTGACCTTTTTTTGCTCGACAGTTTTCGATTTTCTGGAAAGGGCTTCGGGTAGGAAGGCATTTTTTCGCGGACTATACATACTTTTGAAAAAAAAAATCCCTGCTCTCACACCAGATCGCGGTGAACAAGTGTGTTCGAGGGTTCTAGAGAGAAAGGAAAAATCATGCGCTCACTCACGTCAGATATCGTTACTGTGCACAGTAACACAGTCATGAAGCATTCTCAGCTGTCAATATTCCGTTTGGTAAAAAGGGCAAAATTTCGTAAACCTCTTTTCTTTTCAACTGCGTACCACGCTTATCTCAAGAACTAAAGCTATATTTAGAGTTCCAAGCGAAGTGAAAATCTCATACAAAATGTTCATTTTTTCACGCTCGTGAAAAATGCAACCTGCAAAAATTTCACTTCGCTTGGAACTGTAAACAAATTCGATCCAGCGAAATCGAAGGTTGTGGATCTCATCTTTTTCACTGGGGTTTACTTTTTTCACGCATGCAAACGGTAGTGAAAAAAGCAGCAGCAAGCGAAAACTTGCGTGCGTTTATATTCTGTCAATTGCAGCCAAATTTCATTTCGCTCGGAGTGTAAACTCGTGAATTTCGCTTCACTTAAACTGTAAACTGCTGGCTGGAGAACTACCTGCGTGTTCCACAAACGGGTTTTCACGACAGATTTCGCTAGCGAAAATTTACGCTTTTTCACTTGTCAAATTTTTCACTTCGCTTGGAACTGTAAACTATGCTTAAGCAGTTATCTTTTTTCTAACACTGGCGTAAACCTAACGAAAACAAATCTAGGAAACAATTTTTGAACTATTTACTACAATAGCTATCTCTCTCTTTTTGTTTGTAGGTTTTATTCTTGGTCTTCATCTTTTTATTCTTTCATTAGTGTCCGTTTAAGGGGTTATATACCGAAAATTTAAACTTCTTGAGAACATTTTCACCGATTTTCATAAAGATCTAAGCAATAGGGAGAAAGTTAGCGCAATTTGAAGCACGCCTCACCACGGCCGCATAAGCTAAACTTGAAACTTTATACGCGTTTATCTCGGAATGGTGTTTCTCAAAAAACGACTTTGCCGTGTTTACGATTGCGGTAAAACTACTGAATCGATTTTCTTCATCTTTTTTTAATGTTCGTTTTTAAATACCCTGGTCGTTGAACGATCGTTTTTTGATACATGAAGTTCAACTTTGTCGAAAATAAAATTTTCAATGCAATTTTCAGCGCTCAAAACATGTTTTTTTCGGGAAAAACGTTCCCTTTTGCAATGAAAACAAAATACTTACGAGAATGATCGTTCAAATATCCGGCACACTTCTAAACTAATGATTTAAAATGAGTTTTTTGATTTTAGTTGATCTGCTGAGTCTCAATCGTAAACACCGCAAACCTATGCAAAAATACACAATAATTTTTTTCTTCAAAAGCTAAGTAGTAGAAATAAAATAGGCAGATGCTTTTCCCGAGCATGAGGTTGAAAACGTTTCATGCAGGGGATTAGTGTGACTGTCAAACTGCTCACATTATCCATCTCATAGACCTTCCTATCTGCGCTAGTATTAGTGCTCGATTTCACTAATACAAGTTTTATTTTTGGTTGCAAATAATCAACACGCTGGTGGTAACAAAAAATTTTTATAATTGCCATTGACTTATTTTCGAATAAATATGTTTATAAATAAAAAAAAAAAAACAAGACTTAACGTTTGTTTTCGGGAATGCAGTTCGTAACAAACTACAACAAAAAACTAATTTTGGTTTCTATTATTTCTTGGCTCTGCTAAACAATTGGGTTGTTTAGCTATATCAGTTTTATATATCATCTGAAAAATCTGCATTTTCTGAGTAAAACGTGATTTAAAAATGATGATTATGATATAAATATTATATATTATGATATAAAGTTTTAAAAAATCACGTATTGCTCAGAAAATTACACTCTTTCAGATGATATATAAAAATCGGAAATCCGTGAATAGCTAAACAACCCAATTACTGTATTTTTTTACTGTGCCTATATTATATTATGATATAAATATTATGATATAAAGTTTTAAAAAATCACGTATTGCTCAGAAAATTACACACTTTCAGATGATATATAAAAATCGGAAATCCGTGAATAGCTAAACAACCCAATTTCTGTATTTTTTTGCTGTGCCTCATTCTACAATACAAACACAGCTGCCAGCACTGGCCCTGAATGTCACCGAATCGCGATAACCTCTTCATTTTGGCCTTCTCTCCTCATTCATTTTGGAGCTGTCGTGTGAGTCGGTTGCTAGTTCGCGAGTTGTATGTGCGGTCGAAGTTCTCTTAGCGGTTTTCTTCTTGCTATGTGCGTTACGTAAGCCTACTCTCTCTTTCTGGCGAGTGAGCTTCGGTGCGATTGGGCTGGTATATTGTGTGCGCGAGAACGAGAAGATTGGTGCCGGAAAGTGCGGTGGTGGAGCGCTAGTGTTCTTTTTATATCGCAGACGGAAGAATGCATAAAATCCATTTTTCCCAACGTGAAGAATAAAAATTGTTGCATTTAAATTGAGAAGTGATTGCCCAATCGTGTATCCCAGCGTTTAGATCGTGTAAAAAGTATTCAGCAAAGCGCCGAAACGAACGAGTGGAACAAATCGGATTTCAGATTTCGCTAGCAACGACGATGCTGAAGGTATAACAAAAAAATCAGCGGATTTGGAATGTTGAGCCCTGCATAATAGTAAAACCAGTTGTGAATCCTGCTGAAAGATAGTGTGTGCGAGAATAAATTCGAGCATTTTCTTCCTTGTGATTGCGAGTCCGAGAGTGTGCTTCCTCCATCTTGATTTTCATTGCTGCTCGGTCGAGAGCCGATCCCTTTCCACCTTCCTGCCTAGTCTACGCATTAACTCCGTACACTTTTCTGTGTATTGATCGGCAATATCACACAAACAGACAAATGGCCTAGCGAGTGAATGTGATACTTGAAAAAAGACGAAAATAACAAATTACAAACGTCAGTGGAAGAAGTCAAGGAGAGAAAGAAACCAGATTCGGTGGTAAACAACCATCGATCGATCCTACGCCAAACCTTCAAGTGTTTAACGAGTTTTGCTCCCGTTCGTGGAAAGTACTGGTCGCATCGGGCATAAATAGTGGTGGCATCGTATGCGTGAGTGAAGTTCTTGGCGACTTTTGCAAACTATTGACTGAAGAACCGTGCCGTCGAAGGAGGATCGAGTGAGCGAGAGAGCATTTACAGTTGAAGTGAGTTATTTTTGCTTCGTTTTTGTGTGTTATCAATGGTTTGTTTTTTTCTTTGCTCCGTAGGTATCTGGGGGCAGAAAAAAACCCAAAGTAACTCTGGCGTGATGAAGTAATAACATTGATCTTTCCTAATGCCTTCCACCGTTGCAAAAGTTGAACTTTAAAATGAGTGTGATCACCCTTAGCAGTTTGGTCCGATTGCTAAATATTGTCTGTGTTTATGGTTTCCTATATGCACCCTACGTGTACCATAATTGATAATCAATGTTTCATTCATTTAACTTTATGATCTTGCAAAACAATTTTGTGGATATTTTTATGTTTTCTGTTTTAGTGATTGTTATGTACTCTGGAATTTAAACACTCGTAATTGCTCGGCAGATCTCTCAGTTGGTCTCGAAGTACGATGCTGGTCTAACAAACTAGTCGTCCTATGTCCGAGTCTCGGCTCGGGAGAGACTGTCAGGGTGAGTAGGATCGTAGCGCTAGCCTCGCAAAATTGTTCTGTACACTAAACGGTTGGCTGCGAAGTCTGTGTTTAATAAACAGAAGGTCAAGTTCCGTATCGGAATGTAGCACCAAAGCTTTGCTTACAGACGGCAGTACGAATCGTTAGGTAGAAGTCCTTAAGTTCGTCGTGCAGTATTGTAAACTCGGGTTTTCAACCTGGAATTAGTGATTGGAGGTATTTCAAAATTCTGCAAGCAGTTCGGTTTTTGTCGTTATTATACTGAAATTTGAAAAGCAAAATCAACTTGGGAATTCGATAATATCACCTCTTTACTGCAGTTTCCAACGAAAGCCAACGGGAGGCAAATGGATGTAGGATTTAAAGAGGTTTAAGTTCTCTCCTGAATCATTTCAAATTCGCTTGTCCGTTTTGGATTGTTAGCCATATATATCCCTCAAAAGATGCTCAAGATATTTGCGCGCAACATCGTTCGATTCCGTCACTAGCCACGGCGACGCAACCCTTCCTTTCCGTTGCAGTCGTGGAGATGCAGAAGTAAACTCGGTCTCCGACAACAACGACTGCTACAACTCCTTCCTTAAAATTTCCTTTTTCACTCTAACGATCGTAAGGAAGTGGCCGGTGCCGTTATCGATCTATACAAACGGAAGCTACTGGATTGTTGTATATTGAAAATGGTAATCTAATATCAAATTGCCATGTACGTGGTTCTCTGTGCAACTTCACTAGCTCAGATCGATCACGGAGGAGCAACTACGAAAAGTACCATATCGCCTGCAAAACCCATAATCACCGCTTCTGAAAGAGCTCAAGGTTCAACACACCGTTTTACTTGGTATTCAACAATACCGGACCCAGGATGAAACCATGCGGTGATTGAGACGTATTTCTGGTCCTCATGTATGGTGTAAATCAGCACTCGATTCTGAAAGTAATTTTCTAGAATCTTGTATAGTGGCATCGGAACCCTAAGGCCTTGGCCAGAATGGACACGAGCGAGCGAGTCAATTCGCCCTGCCGTGGTGCTTTAATGTACAGTTAATGTTTCTGTAACAAATGGCGCCACCAAAGAACCTCTCTCTGGTATAAGATTATTGGATCAGAAGATATTTTGAGTTTTTTCAGTTCTGTATGATTAAGAATACCCTTCTAAGCAGCTCAAACCAATCATAAGTTCAGTTCTTGCAGTAAGTTGTAGATTAGTTTCGTAATCAGACAATATTAGCCTGTGGTCAGATGGGGATCTTCATCTGATATATGCCATGTTTTTTTGTTCTCTCGGAGACAGGGAAATTGCGGATTCGAATCCCACCTCGTTGAGGTATATGTATTTCTTTTCAAGTCTGAAATAATAATTTCAGTTCATTTTCTGCACTTCTAACTACATACACTGTCTGCTTTGCAGCACGTAGTTTCAATATTTTTTAGTAAAAAAGTAAAACGTTATGATTTCATGCATTTCAAAAAGCAATTTCACTCTCAAAAGACAAAACACCAGGGGAAAAAGATCGATCAATGTTATTCTTTTAACGCATATTTTCTATCTCTAAATATTAAACAACAACCAATCTAACATATTTTCCGTCCTTCCGTTTGTAACCTTACCGGACACCCAGGAAACGCTACTGACGAAATCCGCCTCTCCCGTGTAATTAGGAACAACGATGGATTCGGACAACGTAGGAGATTCAATGGGCGTTGGAATGGCCGTTCTGGTCGTCGAGGAAGAAGGCGAGGAAGCGGTCGAGCTACCGCTGGAGGACGACGGCACCTTGTCGCTATCGACTTTGCAAGCCCAGTTCTACGGGGCGTGCGGCCTCAAGTACCGTAATCCGGAGAATAAAGCGATCCGTGGTGTGCGACTGAACGATAACAAATTGCATCCCTTTTCGCCGGAACAGGGCTGGGGCAATCACGTTTACATCTGTGTGTTCCCGAAGGAGAACAAACGCAAAAGCGATGATAAGCTGGAAAATTCTACACCAAAGACGAAACGTATTGAAAACAAGTACCGCACGACAACGGATTTAATTGTGCTCGGATTGCCATGGAAGACGACAGAGGAAGCACTGCGTGAATATTTCGATTCTTTTGGGGAGTTGCTTGTGGTTCAAATCAAGAAAGATCCCAAAACCGGTCAGTCCAAAGGTTATGGATTCATTCGTTTTGCTAATTTTGGGTCACAGATGAAGGCCCTGTCCAAGCGACACTTGATTGATGGTCGCTGGTGTGACGTCAAAGTACCCAGTAGCAAGGATCAGATGCAGCATCAGATGCCAAGCAAAATCTTTTTGGGACGTGTTACGGAGGAAATGACCGCTGACGATATTCGCGAGTACTTTAGCAAGTACGGCGAAGTTACGGATGTATTTATTCCGAAACCATTCCGAGCGTTTGCGTTTGTTACGTTCATTGATCCTCACGTCGCTCAAAGTCTGTGTGGGGAAGATCACCTGATTAAGGGCGCGTCGGTATACGTATCGACCGCTTCGCCCAGACCGGAACACAATCGAAACCAGCAGAAGAATCAGATGGGTGGCGGCAACATGTCCAACTACGACGATCGCGGACGTGGGTCTGGTGGATCGGATTACGGAGGTCCACAGTCGCATTCGAATATGAACAGTAATTATCACCACGGAAATGGCGGCGGTGGCGGTGGGTACAACAATCTCCCGAATCAGCCTATCTGGAACTATAACGAATATTCCCAGCAGAACCGCCAGAACAACAGCAACATGGACAATATGCCCAATCTTCAGGCGCTTGGTTTAAACTCGACAGGCCCTGGCCCGAACGGCGGAGGCCAGGGAAACGGAGCTGGGATTCACGGGGGTCACCACGGTTCGAGCGGTGGGATGGGTGGCAACCATCTGAGTGGGGGAGCTGGGACGGGTGGAGCGGCTCCGGGTGGGAATAGTGGCGCTCCCGGAGTCATCGGGAACCACGGTGGCCCAGGCGGGGGTAATATGAATTTGAACCAGATGCCCATTAATCCGGCCATCATTGCTGCGGCCCTCAGCCAGTGGAGTTTGATTGGAAACCAGATGCATAACAATCCGCAGGGATCAGGCGGCCCTGGTGGACCCGGACAACAGAGTGGCAATGCATCCGGTCCGGGTAATCCATCCGGTCCTGGTTCTGGGGCACCTGGAGGACAGGAGTATCTACCGTGGAATGGATCAGGTAATGGAAATGCGGCCGCCGGAGGTCCTTCTGGAAGAGGAGAACAAAATCGACAGTAGAACAGTAGTGACAAGTTTTCCTCTTCAGCTTCTATGCACACTTTCATTGAGATACACATACCATTTACACACACATACACACTTTAAAATTGACACATGCGATAGAAGGTTTAAAACAAATAGACTTCATAGTTTGTTGCAAAGTTTATACATTTTTGAACTAATTTTCGATTCAAAACAAACCGGGACAGATGTTTTAGATACGAAAAACGTTAAAAAATAACGGAAATGAAAATGGACGATGGCATGCGTTTTTTATTCTCTTCCTATTTTAATCTTCTGGTTTAAGTTTTAACCATGCGATTGTATGATTGAGATATAATTAACTGTACATTTGAACAATGTGTGTTTGTTGTAAGTTATCGGGAACTTGTTCACGAAAAAGAAATTGTCTGTGCACATGTATACAAAACGAGTTGCAGTGCTTCAATGCAGGCACTAGCACTCACACTCTATTTGCTTACATTTGCACATTCGGTCTTTTTATAAAGGTATTTAAATATTGTACTATCCCGCTGCAAGCACACATAACAAAATAGTCGTTGTTATCAGTAAAGCAGTTACCAATTGTCCAAAAGAGACACATACACGTAACAGCACCTATGTATCTCGTCACTGCGACTGTAACCGACATGAAACGATACCCTTTGTGCCTCAAGGCAGTGCTCGGCGTAAGGGAAATTTGTGCAGAGAGATAGTTTAAGAACTAAACAAACGGAGCCTCGCTAATGAGAGAAAACGAGAGATGGTAGTGTGGAGTGTACGAGAAGTGGCGACAAGTAACAGCGACCGCGATCGGCAGCGCATCGGAAATCAAAAATGAGTCGATATGAGAGTGTTTCTTTTGTGCGCGCCAAAAGCGAGCGAGTGAGTGAGCCACGCTGCCAAGAGAACGGGAAATCATCGGCTCACATGCCATGAACGCAAGCCGATAAAGCAGTTTAATTTTTATCTTCAATTCATACATAATATTTACACCCATATAATTAAGTAAAACAGAAACAGGAAGTAAACAAACTAGAACGTGGGGAAAACGAAAACATGTACTATGTTAGCATGTTAGAAATTATCAAGCTAGGAAGGCGAGAAAGTCCTACTATACCTGCTGCAAATTAACTTCGGATTGATTGATTGATTGATGTGAGTGTTTATTAAGGTGTTCGTTCTTTTGAAATACTTTCATTGCATTACGATACTTCTTATAGAATATACGAAAACAGAGCATACACATAGCGAGAGAATATGAGCAGTAGCAAAAACAAAATATTCTTTGCAGTAGATGTTAAGAGAAATCGAATTAAATTCATTACAACCTTACTTATTTTCTAATATAATGCTATTGATATATAAAAATGAAACTACAAACTATAATAAATTATTATATGATAAACAGCAGAAAGCAGATTTGGTGCGGTGGAAGAAAGATGAAAATGAGTAGAAAAAAGTAAGAATTATGAATGCGTTGGCTAAAACCTGTAGAGCAGATTTAAAAGTGAAGAAAAAATATTACTGTATTTGTTTGAGTGTGTATCTTCTCCCTAGCGCGTACATCCCCCCAGTAATTAGAGCAAGAGCGATAAAAGCGGTAAACAAAAATGAACAAAATAACACGAAAAAATATGTGTAAAATTGTATGATGGATGTTTTCTTTTTTAGCGTCTCTTAATTTTGATATGTTTTAATCCAGAGCATCTTGCATATTGAGAAAGAAAATCCTTGTTTTAAGTAGTTACAAGTGGTTTACCACATATTGGAACATCACCATCTAGGTAAAACTTGTTTTTTTACTGACGAAATATTTCCGCTAGTTTTCTTCAAAATTTGTCGGTGAAAGGACCTATTAAAAGTTCCACTGTTACCGATCCGTGTGGTGCTTGTGTTGATTTGGGGTATGATTTCTATATCACAAAAGGGTAGCGTGTTAGTGAAAGCGTAAAGCAAATCGATTGATTATGATGGTTGATGTAAGTGATGATGATGATGAACAATAGATGATAAACGTGAGTGATCTTTTATCGTTGTTGACGATGATAATGAGATGCAAGAAGTGACGATATTTTTGCGGGACTGCGCGGGACGAGAGCGAACGATTGCGACATTACCTGAGAAGAATGTGAAATGCGGTTGAGATGGAAGTGCGAGATGTAAGTAACTGATAGCGTTTAAAACACTAAGCAGCAGCAAACTTAATTGCAACCTTCTATGTTTTAACCCTTATGTTCGGATTTACGTTTACATTTTTATTCCTTCTTTCTAGTGTGCCTTCAATCTTTTTTTCTGCTTCCCTGCTATTAGAACATACCAATGGTCGAAACGTTTGAGTTTACTTCATCCTTTTCTCCATATTTCACGAAAAAAATCCATTCTTGGCTGACCGAAATGAATGAAAACCCCCATAAAACTGCGGTATGGAAAGTCAAGATGGAAGCAGACATCTTTTTATTGCGAGTGTGATTCACATTTGTCCGTTGTGTTTGATTGTGTTGTTGCTTGTGAATTCCATTCTCTGCATTCGATACGACTTCACCAATAAACACTAATGAGACCATTCTATTTCAATTTGTTGTCTAATTCGAACAGAACGCGGTAGCTCTGGTGACTGGTGGCGCATCCGGCCTGGGACGTGCAACAGTGGAACGCTTCGCCCGGACTGGAAGTAAAGTGCTGCTCTGTGACTTGCCTACCTCTAAAGGTGACGAAGTTGCCAAAGAACTGGGGAACAATGTCGTCTACGTGCCGGTTGATGTAATGTTTGCTTTGAATTTTGCCAATCGTCTGACCTAATATTTAAACCTACGTTTTCATCTCAACAGGTTCTCTCCGAGCAGGATGTTACCAACGCTGTGGATTTGGCAAAAAGCAAATTCGGTCGGTTGGATGTGGCAGTCAATTGTGCCGGTATAGCCGTTGCCGTCAAGACGTATAACTTCAACAAAAAAGTGCCTCACAAGCTGGAAGACTTTCAAAAAGTGCTGCTGGTTAACACAGCCGGAACGTTCAACGTGATTCGTCTATCAGCCGGTCTAATGGGTGAGAATGAACCCAACAAGGATGGACAACGTGGTGTGATCGTGAATACAGCCTCAGTGGCAGCATTCGATGGTCAAATTGGCCAGGCGGCGTATGCTGCTTCGAAAGCCGCAGTCGTCGGAATGACCCTTCCAATTGCTCGAGACTTAAGCACGCAGGGAATTCGCATCTGCACAATCGCGCCAGGGTTGTTCAAAACACCCATGCTGCAGGCTCTGCCGGAAAAGGTGCGCGCATTCCTGGCGAAAACCATTCCATTTCCTCAGCGTCTCGGGGAACCCTCGGAGTACGCTCAGTTGGTGGAATCAATTGTCGAAAATCCGCTACTCAACGGTGAGGTCATTCGTTTGGATGGCGCTCTGCGTATGATGCCTTAGGAAGTTTGTGGCATAAGAGGTATTTTTGACCAGTGTTACGCAATTAGACCGAAAACAGATGCATTTACTAGTAGTTAGTTACCGAGAGACCGGTCGTATAACGATCATAGCCTGTTGTAATGCCACGCAGTGCATTGTTATTAGCTTTTTTTTAAACATCTAGGAGCATGTATCATTGCCTGGTTTGGAATAAAGTTACATTTGTGAGGTGTGAGGTTTTATTAAAAGTACCGGAAGTTTTGCTTGATGTGTCAAAGGTGAACAATATTATTCGATCGTTAGCCAAAATGAAACAAGTTACAACTAAGGAAAGCGTTTTTTAAAATTGATGAGGAAGGTGAAATCTTCCCCCTGAAAAGCTACGTGCTCATTTCAGTTTTCGCATAATGTAGGTACCCCACTAAGGTCTTCGAAGCAAACGAGGTTTTGTTAGTAGCATTTCTGCGAATTTCTGGTAAGTGTCGGAATTAAACATTTCAAGCGGTTATTACTGTATAACCACACGATGGATTACAATAATTGATATGTCGTTCTACTCATCAGTTACTCAAAGTCACTAATATGATTTGTACTAATAAATCTGAAGGTTATTCCACTGGAACGGCTCAGCAGGCATTGGACAGTGTTTGGCATAAGAGTTTGATAGCCTAAATGTCCAATTTCATTTGACATCACAAAAATGATACAAAGTTACTTGACTGACCGCACTCTTCAGGTTAACTATTTCAATGGTAAATCTGATAGATTACCTGTTAGAGCTGGTGTACTTCAAGGAAGTATCTTGGGCCCAGTCTTATATAATATTTTTATTTCTGATTTTTCTAATTTACCACCAGGATGTGAGAAATCTCTGCTTTGTGACGATACATGGATTTCCGTAAAAGGAAAAAGCCTTCGTGTCATATGCAGTCAACTGCAAAAAAGTCTAGATATATTTTCTTCATTCTTGCAGAAATGGAAGATTTCTCCTAATGGCAATAATCACGTTGTTAATCCTGTAGTGTCCAAGTTAATTTTCAGAGGGACTTCGAAAAACTTAATATGAATCTTTATAAATCACCAACGAAAATAGGCGCTTTTTGGATCTCTGTTTCGCTACTGTGCGCTGCCAAGCCCCTGAAGTGACATTGGCTCCTTCTCCGCTCGTTAAACACGTCCTGGATCACCCGACCCCGCTGGTGTCGGTCCATCAGAAAATCTCCTGTGCCGAGTCCACAGCACCGACATCCGTTTACTACGATTTCGCCCGTGCCGATTTCGATAATATCAACGTATTGTTGTCTGATATCGACTGGAATACGGTTCTGGACACAGACGACGTCAATGCCACCGTCATTGATCGACATGTGCCGAAAACAACTAACTCCGATCAACAGCGATTGCCCTGGCTGAACACTACGCTACGACGTCTAAAATCAGAGAGGAAACCGGCCTTGAGGAGGTTTTCAAAATACAGAACTCTACCTCTACGGAACCACTACCTATCGATCAACACTCCCTATAAAAAGCTAAGTCGTTCCTGTTTTCGAGGCTCCCTTCGGAATGTCGAGCGCAAGCTCAAACGTAACCCCAAATCATTTTGGAAATATGAGCAATTCTCGCTGAAACCAGGCCACTAGGTGCACAAGGTCCTTCAAACTTGATATATATGCACATAGTTGTTAGAAATAGAGAAAAAATGATAATGCCATTTCTGTTTGATCCAATTTGTTGACAACTTGGTCACCAAGGGGCGAAACAGTTTTCAGAAAAGCTGAAATTTTAGCAATTCTTGTTGTATTATTTGAGCTATATCTCTAAAATTCGTTATGTAAAGTACTACAAGTAGCACTTTTCTATAATGATAGGGCTTTCATTTGTAGTGATCAGAATTTAGACCGCCATCTTGAATTTGGCCGCCATCTTGGATTATATCAGAAAAATGCAATTTTGACCGTGTTCGCAACTACCGATTTTCGATCTGAGACCAGCATTGGAAAGCTGAAAAAAAAAATGCTATAAGATGCAAGAAAAAAAAAATAGGTGAGCATCAGTGTTAACCCATCAATTGAACCTATTTTCCTAGCTGAGTTTCAAAATATTCAACGTACTTCGCGCGATCAACGTAGTAACCTGTCTACTGAGACCAAGTGGATGCACATGTTATAACCCTACTAGCTCCATATATCATAATCGATTGATGCTACAACTAGTACTCCACTACTGTTTTTTTTTTAGTTTAGTGGGAATAATGAACACAACACTAGCATGTTTGATACTAACAAAGTGATGGGTTTTTCATTACTAAGCAATTCCACAAATAATGTCCCAGTTTTAATCTTTTATTTATATTGTCAGTTTTGATTTGGTTGAAACTTTGCATAGACGTTTCTATAGGCAAAAGATACCAATTTGTGCTACTGGTTTAATTGTTTGGAGCACGACTCATTTTTGAGAAGCTATTGAAAATGCTATTTCGGGAAGGTATTGATGATTACAAATATTTTTAGGGCCAGAACGGTTTGTTTGATCGGTATGACGTCTTCGATAAAGTTGTAGATAGTAGATAGTAGTGCTGAAATTTCAGCTTTTCTGAAAACTGTTTTGCCCCTTGGTGACTGTAGCGTTCAGCAGACTTTATGTTAATAAAATAAATGAAATGATAATAATAAATATATCAATACCTACTTGAAATCACCTTGTCCCGTATTTCATGCGTTCCGAACATTCAGCCTACTGTGTGAACTTATTTCCGAAAGGGAAATTACCAATTGACTGAAGGTGGGGAAGTTGATTTCGCTGGGTATAAATAGAAGCTCTCTTCACTCACGCTGGCATTCTTGTGACACACTTCAATGGAGACACATCATCAGGCAGCAGCAGAAGAAGGACAAAGCGGAAAACAGGACAGCAGTATGGACTGTGAGCAGCAAAAGCGGGATTCCATTGCGATGGCAATTGACCGCCTGAAGCGGCGAGGACCAAGGGTAATCGCGCAGCCGAAAGAGAGCTCGGAACAGCAGGAAACTGGACAATTTGTGAGGCCCTTGCCTCCGGTTCACGACAGTGACCAAGGGGTCAACAAATTCAAACAAACAAAAATGGCATTATCATTTTTTCTCTACTTTTAACAACTATGTGCATTTATATCAAATTTGAAGGACCTTGTGCACCTAGTGGCCTAGTTTCAGCGAGAATTGCTCATATGTAAACGAACAGCGAAAAGACGGCGGCCTACCATCAAGCATGTTCTTAGACGGTGATACAGCGAATAGTGTCGAACAGATCTGCCAACTATTTTCGCAGAAATTCTCTAGCGTGTTTGTAGACGAAAGGTTAACGACGGACGAAATTACTTCTGCGACGGCACGTGTTCCTTTTCTCGGTCGTGCATTGACTAACATTTCCACGGACGTTAGCATGGTTACATTAGCCGCCTCGAAGCTTTCATATCCGTTGGGCCAGATGGCATACCGTCCTTTTTCCTGAAAAACTATCAGTAGTCTGGCTGCTCCAATGAGTAATCTCTTCACTAAATCCATCATTTCGGGTGTTTTCCCCTCGATCTGGAAATCGGCATACATGTTTCCAGTACATAAGAAAGGAAACAGAAGGAACGTTGATAACTATAGAGGAATTTCAGCGCTTTGCTCTATCCTGAAGCTTTTTGAGCTCAGCGTGTTCGAACCCACTTTCTCGTTCTTCAAGCAGTACATCGCAGACGAACAACACGGTTTCATGCCTAAGCGATCCACGGCCACGAATATCTTGACGCTTACATCTTACGTAATGAACAGCTTTGACGACCAGTCTCAGACGGACGTTATCTACACTGACCTTTCCTCCGCCTTTGACAAACTGAATCACGAGATCGCCGTTGCGAAGCTTGAAAAGCTCGGCATTGGAGGCCCCCTACTACTATGGTTTAAATCCTACTTGACTGATCGGCGTTTAGCACAGAGGCGACGCGTGACTAAGTGGGCTACCTGTTCAATCAACATTTGCAACACTGAAACAACAGTATCGTGATAACAGTTTCGAAAACTTTTATCTCTCTACATTTATATATATGGCAAAAAAATTCTAGGGTCTATTATGACCGCGAGTTTTCCGATAATTTTCTCGTAGAATAATGATATCTGCATCATTTCATAGAAAAATCTTTATCCACATTTATCACATCATGATTCTCAATGATCGGATTTAGTCGTAAATAACTCTTGATCCGTCGAAGAACTAGAAAAGTTCGCTCGACGGATGGCGTTGTGATATGCAATGTCAGTATCATTCAGGTTTTGTCCGATAATTAAAATTATGTTTATGATCTTTTTGCCTCTAAACTTTCGCATGAGTAAAAACCTATCTTTGTTTATCAAATCTTAGTTCAATGCTAAAGCGTTTCCTTTGACGATTTCAAAATTTTAAACTAAAAAGAAAGCAGCGCGTAAGAAGACAAACGTATACTATGCGGACTATGCGAGGTTCAAGTTTTCGAATGAACAAAATGGGTGTACAGGTTTGAATGAAACTATACATCGACGGAAGAATTCCACCACATTGACAGAAATAATGAATGAATTTGCTCGTTTTTCATTTGCACTACGAAAGCTCTGAAGATGGATCTGCGAACTCTCGCGGCCACGTGGTCTCTCTCAAATTTCAATGACGTCGAGAGAAGAAACGGAAAGGCATAACGAAACAGATTACCAGAAACTGAAGAGAGGTGGTGTGTAATAAATGTTTTCTCTCGCTGACATCGGTTTTGTTCAGCAGAAAGTTTGAACCAAAAATGTCATTTTTACGCGAGGCCTCGCATTAGTAGTGGTGAGCATAAATGACTGCGTCTACCCTGCCGCACTTGAAGGTGCAGAGAAGTGTTGAACGACGGTTAGTTCAGGTGAAAGGTCTGAACAAACGGTCGTCATTATTGCGTGTGGGTTGCGTTGCGTGTGAGTTGTATGGCGTAGTCTGAAGTGTAGCCCATCAGGTTACATTCTTCACGGTGCATAAATTTCCACTACGTAGAAAATAAAATAAGGATGTTCGGGATAACATTGAAATTACAAATAAATTACCTTCGATGATTTTTCATCCACTCTACAAATATGAAAAAATCACTTTTTTTCTGAGATTGTCTACCTGTCCTATGAACAGGTTGAACAGGTCGACGAGACGCCTCTGGTTTAGCAGTGAACATCGACAGAGTTTCCTCGAATTTGTTTTCCGCTAACTCCGGCATCCCTCAAGGTAGCCACCACGGGCCACTGATTTTTCTTATTTACCTGAACGATGTCAACTTCCGGCTTCAGGGCCCTCGATTGTCCTTCGCTGACGATCTGAAGCTATTTGCAAAAGTGAAGGTCCCATGCTGCTGCGCACCAGGAGCAGTTATCGATTTTCGCGAAATGGTGTGTCGACAATCGCATGCAATTGAACGTCGACAAATGTGAGATTATAACGTTCTCAAGGAAGCTTAGCCCAGTGAATTTTGATTATAAGTTATCAAATACACCTCTACGGCGCACAACCTGTGTTAATGACTTGGGAGTACTACTCGACTCCAAACTCACATTTAAACAACACATGACTTTCACCGTTGACAAGGCCAGTAGGGACTTGGGATTCATAATGCGCATTGCAAAAAATTTCAGCGACATTTATTGTCTAAAATCTTTATATTGCGCTTTGGTACGATCTAGCTTAGAATACTGCGCTTCAGTGTGGAGTCCCTACTACCTGAACGGAGTAAGCAGAGTCGAGGCAGTACAACGACGCACAGTGCGTTGAATGTATGGGACCGCGGGACAAAAATCAAAACAGCCATTCTAGTTTATTTTTCAATTGGTGTGACACGAAAAATGTTTAGTACCGATGAGAGCTACTATTTGCACAATTGACGCATGTCAAATTCGTTATAGCAAAAATGTCTCAAACGCCATTTTTTTGTACAGAAGCATAGAATGATAATTTCCCAAGAATATTATCCATTTCGAGATAAAAGGCTTGAAAAGCATATAGAAATAATTTCTAGGCGATGAAAAAGTGACCTAAACGCCATCACATTCAGTTTTTATGATTATTTCTATTTAATTCTCTTTTAATTGTGTTTATTTACGGTTTACTGTTGCAAAACATCTAGACATTGTTAATCCAGGAATCTTTTATGTGTTTTGCCCATAAAATACGTGTTATACATAAAAGTAAAGGACATAATAACGACAAATTTCTTACTCTTGGTTCAGAGGTATCATTTGCAAACGCGAATTTCGGTTGAAAGAGCAAACTTGAGCAATGGCAATCACTTCCAAAGTTTGAAGGACATTCCAAATAAGAGAAAAAAGTGAAATTCAGAAAGGTACTTTAGGGTACTTTTTTGACAATCGATCTTAAATCGAAAGCGTCTTTTTTCTCTAAGCATAAATGAACATGACTAAGAAGCCTTTAACTTCCAAATGCGCTACGTTATGTCTCAATAGTAACATGTGAAATGCAGTAGTTACATGCCTCCACCGTTGCCATTTTGATTTTAACATGAAAAGATATAAAGTATATTAAAAAATTAATTTGAAAACAAAGAAAAAATTTTAAAAATAACGTGTCACTTGAATATTTGAAACCACTTCGCTGTAGATGCGTGCCGTAATCGTCTGAGTGAACTTGGGAGATTAATAATATCATTACAGTATGTCTCAAACATGTATGAAACATACCAGCATATAGAAATGGTTCAATAAGAAATCCACTATTTTGATTTTTGTCTATGGAACGTTGCACTGTGCGACGGTTCATTCGCTTTGCTCTCCGTAGACTACCGTGGACTGACCCCTTTCAACTACCAAGCTACGAACAGCGTTGCAGGCTCATCGATTTTGACACCCTGCAAATTCGTCGGGATGTGATTAGAGATATATTCATCTCGGACTATTGACTTCACGGATGGATTGTCCGGCGATTCTCGAACAACTTAACATCTATGTCAGACCACGTGTGTTGCGAAATAGCCTGTTTCTTCACTTCCAAAGTAGGCGAACAAACTACGGTAGCTTCGGCACGATAACCAGTCTACAGCGCCATTTTAATCGTTACGCATCATGTTTCGACTTTGACGCCAGCCGCGAGATACTGAAGAATCGATTCTTAACATTAGCACGTAGCACTCAGATTAAGAAAATCAGTTGGGCCACAAGGCCTGTTGATGTATTTTTTACAAATAAACAAATAAACATTTTTTAGGTATTGATTGAAGCTTTTTAGAGGTGTAACTGAAGACGGTCTTAAGGTGGCCCTAGAGGGTTAAGATGAACGGTGCAATCTTAAATTGGTTTCATCAAGTTAAATACTTTGGGCAAATTTATGATGAAAAATTTACGATAAGATCGCGCATGGCGCTACGTTGTGCTTATTTTTCGCCCTTTGGTATCACGATGGGCAATTACGGCCCAGAGAGAAGTTTTCTTTGCACACCACGAAACGCACAATCTTTACTATACTAATAATTTATTCTACTTGTATTTACAAACGGGCATTGAGAATATCCAAACAAAGTGCAATAAATATATAATATGTTTATATTCTCTTATCAACAGAAATTCAAGACTTTGTCTCGAGACTAAACCACAGACAAACAGACGTGCCACTCGATGACGATTTCATCAACCAGAAAAATAACGATAATTTTGAAATTTTGCTAAGTGGCCAATAATGCCGCTTGCGTCGCTATAAGCAAGCTAGGGATGTAACGGATATCCGCATCCGCAAATGCGGAACATCCGCATCAACATCTGCATCCGTAATCACATATAGCATCCGCATCCGCATCCGCATCATACCATGCGGATATTGAAAAAAATATTGCTTCATAAAATATTGCAGAAAAATTTTCCTTGGTGTATTTACTGCTCGCCCAAATAACTTTTGCACTAGGGAGGGGCATGGTTATGTGAAAAAAGCAAAATATAACACAAGGGGTGCTACGGATATCCGCATCCGCATGAGTGTAACGTTTCGAATAAGGACGAAGATTTTTCAGGATTTCGCTCGATGAGGCACGTCTGTTTGTCTGTGACTAGACTGTCAATTCACAAACAAATATTTAGACCAGCAATTTCATGGGCGCAACTAAGGCAAATTTCTAGGTAGGGCAACCGAAATTTTGGGGGGGGGGGAAGGTCTTTAAATCCGAACTATCGAAATGAAGATTTTAACCACTGCGTCAACATCTACCTCTTAACAAAGCTGATTCAATGTTGAGCAGAGCTAAGCATGAGAATCGATCTTGCATACTGACCTTACAAAGCCACCTTTGTATTAAACTCAAGAAAAAAGTATGTAATACAATCATTCGGCGAGAAATTCTAGGGGAAGGCTGAAACACTTCTGAGGGGGGGGGGGTCTATAGACCCCCCTAGCCCCCCCCCCGTTGTTGCGCCCATGAACAATGTTATATGTAGTCCTCATCTGGACAAGTTGTTGTATAGCGATTTAATAGGAGTACCCCGAACATGTGGTTTTGGTTGAAGCCTCTGCAAAGGAGGCGGGGACTAGGAAAGCAACTGAGCCTAATTAGGTTCATACCGATGCCCTCTCATTCGTTGCGATCTGCTCTACGAAGCCGATCAGTAAGCGAATTAGGCAGTCCTCGGGGGAAGCGGCTCCCGATAACGTGAAAAGCACTTGGTGGAGCTATACTCGCAAGCAAGGAGCATCGACCGGAGCGGCGACTGCGGAAAACTCATGGGTTATCGTGGTAGGAAAAGGCCACCAAAAGAGTGTCAAGACAGAGCGGCTACAAAACGTCCGCCGAAGGTCAAAAAGGCTCTCATAAATACTCAAGAGTGACGGGTCTAAATACTCTCGTCTTGAAGGAAATGAGGAGCGAAACCCAACTTAAGGATCTAGGGGCAGATGTGTGGAGCATCCGTCGATCTCGCACTGGCGAGATGATTATTGAGCTTGAAAAGGATGCGAAAAATAAGGGCGCTTCCTACAAGGCGGTAGTCGAGCAGGTCCTAGGCAAAAATGTGCAGCCTAAAAACCTGAACAAAATCACCGAGGAGTGCGATGTTGCGCAAGTGCGGGGTGGAGGTGACTACAGGGTCAATCCGTCTCCGAAAGGGTCCAGAGATTCAGGTGGCCACATTCCTTCTAGTGTCGGCGGCTGCAAACCTGGTACTGAAGAAAGGCAAGCTCAAGGTCGGCTGGTCAGTATGCCCCCTGGGTATACTCCAGCAACTAGACATTTGCTTCAGGTGCTTTGGAGGAGGCCCGATAGGAGCCAAGTTTGCAGATGTTGCCGTGGGGCAGGCCATAGAGTGAAGGATTGCGGGGAGTCTTCTAAGTGCATGGTATGTTCCGGAAAAAGGAAGCGCTTGGGATTTTGAGTCGCTCTACAAATCAGAGGGATCAGTTCCTGTTGAAGGCTTCGGCAAAGCTCAACTTATGTCTGGCCAACGTTGGGATCAAATGTTCATACACGGTGTTCCAAATACCGTAATTATAAAATAAAATACGCCATCAAAACTGTTAATGCCAGTTGGTTTGTGTTACTGTCCTGCACTTCTGGGTCAAATTTAAAAATCATCGTTGGAGTTATAAGTTGGTTGACTCAATCCTCGAATATCATAGAAAAGATGAAAAAAATGAGGTTTCAACTGGTACAAATTTCTCATATTATGTACATAATAGACCTAAAAAGGTTCAATTGAGTTCTAGTTATTACATATACATTTCAATGTTGAAAGGATTTGTGTGTTACTTTATTGTAAGTGCTTCATTCATCTTGTCTAATAACTAAACATAAATAAAAAAGTGTTTACACAACATGTTTTTCATTCGATTCTGCTCCTGTTTTTAAAACGAAGTTCGTGCATTGTTCAAATAAACATTGATTTTGCCCAAATATATCCACGAATATACAAAACAAATAATATTGATAGATTTACCACAGATGAACAGATGTACCTCTTTGAAAAAAAAAACCTTTAAAATCCTCGTCCTGGAATGGAATGGATTGGATATTTTGAAACTTCGTTCGGGAAATTCGTTCAATTGGTAGGTTAATACTAATGCTCACCTATTTTTTATTCTATTCTTGTATCTTATAGCATTTTTTTTCAGCTTTCCAATGCTGGTCTCAGATCGAAAATCGGTAGTTGCGAACATGGTCAAAATTGCATTTTTCTGATATAATCCAAGATGGCGGCCAAAATTCTGATTGCTACAAATGAAAGCCCTATCATTCCTCTTTACAGAAAAGTGCTACTTGTGGTAGGTTCCATAACGAATTTCAGAGATATCGCTCAAATAAAACATCAAGAATTGTTAAATTTTCCACTTCTCTAGAAACTATTTCACCCCTTGGTAACCGAGGGGTCAACAAATTCAATCAAACAAAAATGGCATAAACATTTTTTTCTCTATTCCTAACTAATATGTGCATTTATATCAAAATCGAAAGACCTTGTGCACCTAGCGGCCTGATTTCAGCGAGAATTGCTCAGGTGTCAAATAATGTTTTTCGGTAAGGCCCCGGGTAAAATGGCAATTTTTGCATTTTACCCGGAGTTATTTAATCCGAACAATTTTCTGATGGTCCTAATACTGCTCAAATCTTCCAGAAAGGCCGTCAATGGGCATATGTTGCCTGCGAAACAATACCTACTATGATTTATGTTCGTTTTGGAAGGGTTGTTTGAGTATTTTGTATGAGAAATCCTCCCTAAAACTTTAAAAGGGCGTAACTCAAAAATTAGTCCAACGATGATTATCAAATTTGGTTCAGAAGTGCAGGGCAGTAATATAAACCAACTGACATTAACAGTTTTGATGGCGTATTTTATTTTATAATAACGGTATTTGGAACACCGTGACATACAATAGAAATGATGCGGAGTCGGTCAACGACGTGACGTTATTCAGCCCAGGACTGATTACCTGATCAACTAGAGGGTAGATGATGGTTATACCAATAGCGACCATTATTCAGTTTGCGTGTAGACAACAACGCGAGGCGGCAGGTGACGGGTAGAGCCAAATGGCTAGGATCAAAGGCGGCTGCAGAGCGACCACCAGCGATGCTGGAGCGTATCACGTCCAGTCCAGTCCTCGGCCTCTGGTAGACGAGTCTTACGTCCGACGTTCCAGTATCTCAGAGATAGACCAGAGATGGACGGTTTGTTGAAACTCAAGTTTCCTGTGGAAGTTGGTGATCGTCGGCTTTGCAGAAGACACAACGGAAATTTAATTTAATTTAATTTTAATTTAATTTATTCTCTTCGTCAATCAGAAGTAGACAATATACAATGTTCTAATATTCTAATACAATGTTTACTTACAAACTATTTTTTTCAATAAGCGTTGCGATTGCGTATTGAGCTAAAAAAGTGTTTAAGTTCATGCCGAGACATTGTAAAGTCAATGGTTTCGCTGTATTGATTGTAAGTGGCCATCATACGATTCAAGGGTCCGAATTTTGCATAATTTGTGCGGTAATGATTGGTGGCAAACGTGTTTCGATTTCGAAGTTGTCTAAGAGGTGCGTAGAAATTTAGCTTAGATAAAAGTGTAGCTGAATCAATGCGCTGCGAAACGATGTCGTTTACAAATGACACTATTGCGAATTCACGACGCTCTTTCAATGATTGTATGTTTATGAGCATGCAACGAGCTTCATATGATGGAAGAGGAAATGATGTCCAACCTAATTTACGAAGAGCATACAATAGAAATTGCTTTTGTACCGATTCTATTCTTTCTTCGTGTGTGATTGTATCTGGTGACCATACAATGCTGCAGTATTCCAGTATCGATCTTACATAGGCTATATATAATGTTTTGATGGTATACGGATCCTGAAAGTTGTAACAAAAGCGCTTTATAAATCCTAGCATGTTATTAGCTTTGTGGATTATTGTGTTTTAGTGGTCAATGAAGGTTAGTTTAGAGTCTAAGACAACTCCTAAGTCCCTAACTCTTTCACAATTTGCTACAGTTTGGTTTCCTCATGATATTGTAATGTTTGGTGTTGTTCTTTTTCGACAGAATGATATGTGGTTGCATTTTTTTACATTTAACTCTAGTAAGCTTTTTTTACACCATGTGTAGAATATGTATATTTCATTCTGGAATGCATTGATGTCTTCTTCATTTCTTATTTCCAAAAAGAGCTTCATATCGTCGGCATAAATTAACACTTTTAGTTTTTTGAGAATAAAGGAAATGTCGTTAACGTACAAGATGCAAAGAAGAGGTCCTAAATGACAGCCTTGGGGGACACCAGAAGTGACTAGAATCGGATTTGAGTTTTGTCCGTTAAATTTAACTATTTGTTGGCGATTGGTTAAATATGATTCGAGCCACTTCAGGAGTTCTGGCTCAAGTCCCATTTTTTGCAATTTGAAAAGTAGCATTGGTATGTCTATGCGATCAAATGCCTTACTGAAATCTGTGTAAAGAGCTTCTACATGGTTTCCATTGCCCATTGCATTCAATGAATAATTTATAAATTCAAGTAAATTGGTCGATGTGAACGGCCTTTGAAGAAGCCATGTTGCTTCTCAGTTATTCGGTTTTTAATTTGAAAAAATAGTTTTTCATTTACAATTGCTTCGAATAGTTTAGGAATGCAAGAAATTAGGGCTATCCACGATAATTACGTATGTCGGATTTCCGGCCTGATTTGAAAATAGGCACTAGAAACGAGCTTTTCCATTTTGATGGGAAGCATCCATATTCCAATGACATGTTGAAGAGCCAGAACAATGGAGCTGTAAGTTTCGTTGCAAGATTTTTCATAAATACTGGCGGAATTCCGTCAGGTCCAGGAGCTTCAGAGGCATCTAAGCTATTCAACGCCTGAAAAATATCCTGCACATGAATTTGGTTTACACCAATATCCCTCGAGAAGTTTGGATAAAATGCAAAATAATTGTTGTCGCGATCCTCTTCAGAAAATTGTGTATAGATTTCTTGGAAAAATTTCGCAAAAAGATTGCAAATCCTTTCCCAGTTATCCCCGACATTTTCGTCAAGATGCATTATAGCTGGAAAATTGTCAGATTTTAGTTTAGTTTTCACGTAACTATAGAAGTTCTTCGGACAGGATTTTATTTCAAGTTCAGTTTTTGCATTATATTCATCAAACGCATTACTGATGGCAAGATTCAGTTGATCACATATATCCAAATAGATTGCTAAATTTTCACTACTGTTGTGTCTTTTATAGATTTTATGTGCTTTTTGTTTACGGTTTTTCAAATTTTTGATATGACTATTATACCAGACAGGATTTTTTGTATTTCCAGTACGTCTCCTTTACTTCAGAGGTATTTCCTGTTTAATTATAACAAATAAAATTTCATAAAAAGTATCCACCGCCACATCAACATTTCCTCTATTCTTAAGAATAAATTGCCAGTTAACATTGTTTAATCTATTGCGAATATTTTCATAATTTGCCTTTCCATATTCAAAGACATATCATATCGTATTCATAGTCGTTTGGTTTTTGGTGCGCATGTATAAATAAAGAATATTCGATTGCCGTGTGATACGCCTCATTTTTCAATAGAGGATTCAATGATTCAGTCACACAGAAATCATCATAAATGTTTGTAAATAAAAAGTCTAAGTAACAGTTCTGTTGATTTTTGATGTGGTTGATTTGGTTCAGTCCGAAATTTGCGGTTTTGTCAAAAATAAGTTGCAGTGTTTCATTGTCCCCAACGACTGGAAGAAGAATACATTCATTTTCTGAGTCCTTCATGAAATCTGCATGGCGTTGATTAAAGTCTCCATAAATATGGATTTTAGCTTCGGGAGGAAGTTGTGACAAAATTTGTTCAGTAATTTGGAAGAAGGTTTCATAAGTGGTTTTGTGAGCCAGGTCAGGAGGAAAATACACTGAGGCAAACACGTGTATTTCACCTGCTATGTGGGATTTAACCCACACATGCTCAAATTCCTTAACTTTTGTTGTTTTGATAGTTTCGGAACTATAGTTAGACGAAACAGCTATCAATACTCCGCCGCCTGACTTCTTTTGGGACTCAACAAAATTCCTATCTTCTCTGAATACATTATAGGCGCTACCAAAAATTTCTTCACTTTTTATACTTTCATCCCAGCTGGTTTTAGTAGCCAGAATAATAGAAAAGGATGCGCTAAGTAAATTTTTATAAATTTCCTTCATTTTTGCAGGGCTTCTCATGCGATTGAAATTTTGACAATAAATCTGCGGAACTGCGAGGCCTGCTATAGGGTGGTCAATAGTTGATGGTGGTCCGGCAAATTTAACTTTGGCGCTTGCCAGTAATTGTTTGTCCGATCCATTGACACGGATCTGGTCGTTTTGGTAAGTGTGTGTGAACTTGTGGTTGTTGTTGATATAGTTACTATTCGTAGTCTTGTTACTGTTGCTGTTGGTGGTATGGTTTCGATTGCTGTTGAAGTTTTTCGATTCAATATATTGTCGTCTCCTGCGTTTCCTGTTTCGTCTAGATTTTTCGGCAGCCTTTTCTCGGAGCCTACGAGTCCGTTGTCTAGCATCATATTCCGACCAGTCTGGCATTCAGCGCCATTTATTGCCCAAAAATCGCCATCCTGGCGAAGAATGGTCCATTATGGGCTTCGTAGCTTTATTGTTAGCTCCAGAGACAAATTTTACCTCGTCGAGAATTTCACGAAGAGCAGAATCAGCATTAGACTGCGCTGTACCGGTTTCAATTGTAGCGAGTAGTTTGTTTATTGACCCTGTCGTTGAGTTTGTAGCTGCTGCTGCTGCTGCTGTCGCTGCTGACTTAGCCATCGCTTCAACAACTGCTGAGGTGTCCGAATGTGTATCAAGAAGTGTTGACATTTTGTTTTTTATTTCTGCGGCACTGGCTTTGTTGCTGCTCGCGGCGTTGGTGATGGTAAGTTTAATTTCATTCAGGCTTTTTTCAATATGCTCCAGCAAGTTATCATGAGTCGCGCTGAGATTTTTATAATTTGAAAGCAGCTTATGGTTTACTTCCAGCGTCTTTCCAATATTTTCTGAGATGTTTCTGAGATGAGATGTCAGAGCCTTAAGATTTAGGTCGGTCACGAACTTTTCCTGGCAGTCCTGACATAGCGGCAGCATAAAGTCCGCAGGATTTCCTCGTGATTTCTTTGTGCACCTATGCATGCAGCATGAAATGTTCGGTTACAGATTCCGTGACAACGCCAGAGGTAGCGATTGTCACCTTGCGCACAGTTTACGATACCGCATTTCATTGCACTCGCGACGTTAACAAATGACCGTATCAAGTAAAAACAAATAAACTACTTTTGAATGCTTGCGCGCATTCCACACGTCGTCGGTTGGATGAAAAAAAAAGTTGAGGTACAAAAAAGAAGTTAAGTAGTAAAAAAAATGTATATATATACTATAGTGCAGCACGCGCGTCCGAACTCGACGACGGTCGGTAAGAGAATCAACGCTAGAGGTCTACGGCAAGTCGTTCGGGAAGATCGAGTTGATGGCCACGTACTGTATAGGCAAGGTCGAAGACTGGATGCGATCCAGGAAACTGGTGTTGGCGCATAATAAGACGGAGGTCGCGTGTTGAACCGTTAATAGGAGCAACAGGCGATGGTCAGAGTTGGAGACTGCACCATCACCTCGAAGCAGGCTGTCGAAAATTTAGAAAATCGGGGAATGTCAGGGAATTCATTTTTTTGATCAGAAAAAGCAGGGAATATCAGGGAAAACTGAAAAACATTTAGGGAAAAAAAATTAACCGAGAGGCGATTCTTTTTTAAACGACTCTAGCGAAAAAACTGATTTTTCTAGCATAAAAAGCTAATTCGGGTCCATATCCAATTGAATACTTTTTTCACTGGGATTTCAGAGTTGCGTTAATCTACGTTGCCGTTTTTGTGCCGAATGCTGAAAAATATCAGGAAAATTAATGTTCTATTTCAGGGAAATCGGGGAGTTTGATTCTGAAACTTGTTCGCCACCCTGTC